>NC_061110.1:74726859-74786859 GCF_015104395.2 Macrobrachium nipponense | reverse complement strand
CTTTTGTTTTCCTCTGCCTGCGAATTCGTAACTAATTCCTCAGTATTCCGAAGGCAAAGTGGAGAGATTTAACTCTCCAACGTTAAATACTCTTATATAACTGGATAATGCGAGCAGGATGGCGTTTTCCTTTTCGGTTGAAGTTTCATCACAATTTTTCACCATTTTTCCCTGTCTCTGTGGACTGGATCCGACTGTTCAATTTGCGATGCGAACGCTAATTAAGATAATTCGCATTTTAATTCTGAATTTTTTCGTCCGACGTCTCCACTTTAACGGAGTTTATCCCGACAACGCGTTTGTATCTTTGGTTTCTTTTCACAATACATCGCTCTTTTCGCTCTGGCAAACAGGCCTAAAGGGATCGCTTGCTGTGGGAAGCGAACGCTAACCAAGTGAAATCAGTCTCATTTTTTTCCCTTTCAGAAAGCAATAAGGGGGGAAGGGGAGGGGGAGGGGGATGTCGAGGAATAGCTGGGTTTGATAGTGGGTGGGGGGATCCCTTCACCTGCTACTTTTTACATATTTCGTCTTTTACCTAGATGTTGATATGCTTAATTAGGTGCCTTTGAAGCCTATCACTACAATAATTACCTTATAGCTTGAATGTTAGACTACCCATATTCTTATCCCCAGTATAATTATATTTCAAAGAGAAGCAAAAACCAAACAAAAATCTAAAGAGAAGAGAGAAAAAAAAAGGTCTCGTCACTTCATCCTGGCGCCTCATTTATTTATAGGTAAAAGCCTTAAGAGCCCCTCTCTCTCTCTCTCTCTCTCTCTCTCTCTCTCTCTCTCTCTCTCTCTCTCCCCTATCAACAGAATGACCTTGAAAATTATTCTTTAGATAGATGTAAAATGTAGCTTTGCTTATGCAAAATACAAGATTTCTAAAAAAGAAAAGAAAAACTTACTCCGCAGAACCAGCAATGTCATAGAACCAGTAGCTGATTTTTAAATGAAATTTTCTAAAATAACATCTCCGTCTTTGCTGAGATTTTTTAACGCGTTCGACTATTATTACCTAAATAATAATTGTCTTCAGCTTTTTTTTCAGACAGAAGAGAAAAAATAGAAAAAAACACAATAGAAAAAAATAGAAAAAACACAATACATAGTGCTGTAATTTGCTATTACATGAAAAAAAATGCAACAGCAAATTACAGTACATATTATAATTCAGTAACGATAAAACAAAACAATATTCACGTCAATGTTGGTGTAAATAATGACCTGGTGCTTTTAAATAATTTTGTACATACCTCGGACTTGCGTTGAACCTTACTTGAAACCACTAATTTGCCTTGAAAGGAGCTCTTTTTATCATACATTATGCTTCCTCTTCACTATTCCCACTGAACCTAATCATAGATAAAATGCAGTCAGCCTAAAAACTTTGTCATGTAACTACACCTACTGTATTTTAATTTTAATGTATTCCTAAATAAATTATGAAATGGGTAAAAAACTTATATATATATATATATATATATATATATATATATATATATATATATATGTGTGTGTGTGTGTGTGTGTGTGTGTGTGTGAGTATTTACACATACATTTCATATATGTATATGTATATTATATATATATATATACTATATATATATATAGATATGTAGTGTGTGTGTGTGTGTGTGTGTGTGTATGTGTGTGAACATACGTATGCACGAGCTCGTTTATTTACTAATAAACATATATATTTATGGTGATTAATTACATATTTACACGAATATGAATTAAACGAACATCAAAATAAGCGTCTAACGCACACTTTTTGCGTTTATTCATAAAAAACAAATAACAACACAGTAGAAATCTGCGTAAATACTTGTGTTGATAAAAGAAATTCTTCCTCCCTAAATTGAGAAAGACAAGAAACGTCAGGCCATAAGAAATGTAACATTAATATGGCGGACATAAACCTAACGATCTGATAAAAGATTCTTTTTGTCGGATACGTGTGCCAGACAGGCTTACACCACGAGAAGTAAGCTATTCTTTATATGAAACTTGATTGAATAATTGGAAAAAATAGCAAAATTAAATCTAGACTGAGAAAGGAAATGAATCTGTAAGAATAAACATTAGGAGAATCAACAAAAATAAAAAATTATTAAAAAATAAAAATAAAACAAAAATAAAACAAAGTATACAAATCAATAAAAGTAAACTACAATAAAAAAAAAACCTTTCACAGAGAGCGCATGCACATGTGCGTGTGTATACAGAAAACTGATAACTGTAAACAAATATTTCACATAACTAAACGAGAAACTGAAAAAAGAAAAAAAAAATATTCATAACAAATCCGACCAATGGGACATAATTTACCGGAAACAATATTACGTGACATTCGTTTATTTATGATCATAAACATTGCAAATAGCCGTTAAAATTAAAACTTCGACCTTATCTTGATCACCTAACAGTATACATAGCCCGGGTATAAAAACACCCCATGGCAAGGGAAGAGAAAGGAAGGAGATTAACATCAAGTGAGTGTGGTTTTAGATGTCAAACGATTTTAGCATTAGTGTAATTGGACCAAGCTGCCTGACACATACAATTGCCAAATACCAGCGCGGTCCCTTAATACAATGGGAAAGTGGTTGACGAATTTTATATACGTTTAAATCTAAAGCAAGAGAGGCGACCTGTTCTGACCCAACCTCCTGTATAAATTTACAAGATCATGATGACAGTAAGCAGAGCATTGCATTTTATATGCTTGTGATACATTGTTTTACAAAGAGAACTTATATATTCGTCACCCCCACCCCCGCCCCCAAACCCTTAGACGTGTGTATGTGTAGGGTCTGACGGTTCAATTTTACAGCCGGAGATGAGTTGCCGTAGATTGCCTGTTTTAATGTAGTTCGATTTCTATCTCAAATTACCATATTTTACTGTCCGGTTTGAGCCACCTGCAGGGGAAAATGCTCCTTGATAAATGGCCGAGATAACTAAAAACTAGCGAGATCATAAAATTAGTCCGAAATAATTATATGTCCTTATAACAAACTGAGATCAATAAAGTATTGCGGAAACGTTTGATAGCTTTGTAAACCTCACTAACCCACACCCTTCCCCCCAACCCCACAACGAGGGAGAACTTCCACCCTGCCACCCACCCAGCTCTTGAATGTCTGGTGTCTTCTGTCCTCTACTGAAATGGATGTACATTCGTTTGTACCTAATTTCTTTATGACTATCATTTTCTTTTCATAGAGGCAAATATAATCAGTAAAATTTACTTTATATATGTATGTTTATCAATAATTACCTTACAATTGCTAAGTTATAGACAAAAAATTTTACCCATAGACACTTAAACCAAATGATTATATTACCTTAAACATGGGTAAATTATAATAGCTTCCTTTCATTTTGCATCCACCGAATTAAGAGAAATGTGGTTGGAAGTAGCCTATTACTCACGATTTACATTTACACTTACTTTTCATAATACGAGTATATCCTAATAGCAGATTAACTTCAACATGACCAAGGCACTAAAATTACCCGATTTGAAGTCACCATGAAAAAGAAAATGAGAAGAAAAAATGCTCAAACGTGAATAAGAAGCGACGGAGAATCGGCAAACAAAAAGTCCTTTGTCACACCCTTGCATAAATGAGTTAATGTCGCCGAACAAATGACACTCATTAGGAGTTTTTCTTTCTTCTCTCTCTCTCTCTCTCTCTCTCTCTCTCCTCTCTCTCTCTCTCTCTCTATCGTTTTTTTTTTTTTTTGGCCAGATACAGCACTCGGTGGTCTTGGGATGAATATGCCTGATGTAAAAGAGAAGCTTATTTGTGCATAATGAATGCAAGACGGAGGAGCGAAGGGAGGTTGGGGGGAAGAAGGGGGGGGGGGGGTGGCCGCAAAGGGAAGAAAAGGAAGTGTTCACGAAACATATGTGGCATACAAGAGCGTTTCTATAGATATGCTGACGCAATCGGTAGAGAGAAAAAGGGCAAAGCTGTCCTACTCGATCTCCAAAAAGAAGGTGTGATGAATACGGATTTCTCTCTTTAAAGGACTTAACAGGACAAATTTTAGAAAGGAACCAGACTAAAATTAATTAATGAAAGAGAAAGGGCTACAGAATACCACATCTAGGAGTGAATGATAAGGCCTTATGGACTTACTAGACTCGAGTGATTGACACTAAAGGTTGCAACCTTTACATTGTTTATGAAGTAGGTTTGGTTGCATAACTAAGCCAAGAGAAGGTAAGCGACAACAATCACGTAGTTCCCTGGAGTAATGACCAATATAATAGCTACAAAACAAGCACAGACGAATCACAAAGTCTGTAAGATGCAAACAATAGCCTAGTGAGAGGGAAAGAGGTATTCTGTCATTCAGCCACGATATACATCCTAACATTGCAGATGTCCAAACGAAAAACAATGACATTTCCAGAAAGAAAACAACAACGAAACATGTGAATATGAAAATAGTTCTGAGTAACAAATCTAAAAGCAAACTGCTGACAACGAAGGAAAAACAAGGGAGAGTACGTTGAAAGAAAAGTAACTGATTATATGTCAATAAGTTGAAAGGTACGTAAAATACAAAATTGCCTCAGCTATCATGCAAGAGGTTAACCAGGTGTATGTGTGTGCGTGTGTTGTTGGACACATGATTATTGCTCTATGTACCGGTTTTAACAAACTTCGTTGGGTGGCCAATCAGAAAAATCATTTTTTTGGTTGAATTATTACACAAAACAATGTTTACCAAGGCAAGACAGACAGTACAAACACAATAAACTATGACATGAGCATATAAAGTATAAAACCTATGAAATACGGGAAAACGAGGGTGGTACAAATTGTATGCGCATAAGCATAATTATGAAGGCGCGAACACGAAGTACTAGGTGCAGATCCTTCCCCGTATGTGACGAGTGCGAAGTGTGATGTGCAATTTGTACGTGTGTGTGTGTGTGTGTGTGTGTGTGTGTGTGTGTGTGTGTATTGGATTTTATCCCGATGGCATCTGGCATCCGGGACTTCTCGCTGTGCGTTATAAAAACAAACCAGCCTCACCTGTCACGAGTCGTTCGGCGGCTGTCAAATTTCCCCATCCCGTCTGCCCCCACTAGGTAAACCTCGAGGTAAATTAGGCAAGGAAAGGCCAAGATAAAGATACTGTGGGGGTGAAGATGACACTCCTAAGATCTGGGGGGAGGGGGGGAAATTGGGTGGGGGTTGTTAGGAGGGAACAGCTAGTAAGAAGGGTAAAAGTTCGTTGACAGGAGAGATGTTGCTATCAGGTTGAGAGAGGTTATGGCGGAGGACCCGGGAAACAGTGGCTGGCTTAAAGTTATTCTACAATATAAACAGTAATGAATTGTTGTCTATAATTTTTTTACGAAATTATAAATAAAAACGTATCCTAAACAGAAAGTTGCTTTTATGTTTACCTAGATTTGAGGGAAAATGACCTACATAGATTCCATATTACAAAAGCTTGTTGTTAAGAGGAGGTGAGCAGTATGACCTACGACTAGTCACTAGAAAAGGTTTTCAAAAGAAACGATGTTCTTACCCGACTTTATTATCATTTTGATAATTTGGAGTTCTCCCTGAGAATCATAAATGTTATATATAAAGAAAGAAATAGTATACCGTTGAATATAAAATCTTAGCACTTGCACCTTGTTCTTCAATTTCAATAACGCAATCGTTGATAACAACAAAAAAGTGAAAAATTCTTTTTAGATCATCTTGGATTTAATAGTTTGAAAATTAGAAAACCCGTGGGCAATGTAAAGACATTGTTTGGCATTTAACTGAGAGAGAGAGAGAGAGAGAGAGAGAGAGAGAGAGAGAGAGAGATTTAGACACAGGAAAGAGAGAGAGAAGAAGAGAACGAAGAGAGAAACTTGGAAGAGAGGAAGAGAGAGAGAGAGAGCGCGCAAGCATAGGCCTATCCAAACAATCTAAATAATTATGTTAAGTCACGTGGCTTCATCATTACTTACAAAAAGGAATCTTGTTTTGACTTGATTGTGATGATAGGACTTCAGCATAAAAAAAAAAAAACTGATTCATGAAAACATTAAAAATGGAGAAATAAATCGGTTAATCAGCAAACGAACGATAGGTCGGATGATACACGATAACCCGTAAAATCGAAAACACTATACTATGAACCAAAATAATTATAATAAAACATATAATTATATTGTTTTATTAAAATTGTATGTAAATAATTAACAGGGGAACGCTTTTAAGAAATTGTAAAAAGCTGTCATTATATGAAGGGAAGCCAATAATGAACATTACCCATGAATCAATATTTTAAATATCAAGCGCAATATGACTTAATATTTATTTTTAAAAATAATAGAAGCCTAGGCATTTAATTAATAAAAGTTGCACTTTATCATTACTCACGTAACTTAACAGCATTTCTTGTTGTCTACCGTTGGATTATGAAAAATAAAAATCAATAACAACACTTTAAAGGTAATTAGGGGGCTTTAATACGCTCAAAGAAAAATGCCCAAGAAGCATAGACGAGAAAGAGAGAGTGGGGGTGGGAGAGGGTGCAGGAGGTGTTAGAGCATGCCTGGCGCCACCCTCGAGGAGCGAGAAATGTAAATATTTGTCCGTGGCGCCAACTGCTTCTGTCCCCCTTCGTCGCCAGATCTCGTCGTCATCATCATCATCATTATCATCGTGTTCTATCTTTTTTTGCCCCACCATATATTATATATGCTACGTGTGTATATATATATATATACATACATAGTATATATATATATATATATATATATATATATATATATATATAACACACACACATATATATACTATATATATATTATACATATATACAAACGCAAATATAATATATATATATATATATATATATATATATATATATATATATTTTAAAAGCTTAGTCATCTATGTATTAAGACATTCTTATAATCTTACTGAATATGAAATTACTTATATTAAATGAAGCAGAAAAATCACAAACATTAGTCTTCACTGAGTTTAAGAATTTCAACTTTTCCCAAATAAGTACCACAATAAACCAAGTATATTTATTATATATCGATATACTATGCATGTTCGATAATAAATGAAGTCATACGCCGCTTGCCACGCACCAAAAATTCATGCATTTGAGGCCATCAAGAAGCTGAAGCAGTAGACGAGTGGTTTTAGACTCTGGGCAATTTAATATATTTATACATGAACTAATTTTCGTGTTATCATTTCGTTCATTTTTGTCATAAAATTACTGAAGGAATACTCCACTCTCAATTTAGTGGCTCGTGGATTATCTTGACATCATAATCACTGCAAAATACAACGATGGTAACCATTACTACTGATGGCAAAGCAGCAAATTTAATTATCAGCTATATACTATGCATGTACACGGAAATGCACCAACCATTTTCTCCTTGTCCGGTTAGGTTATCGAATGATGGTCAATTCAGTTTTTACTTAAAAGCATTGCCACATTCGTCAGGAGAGAGAGAGAGAGAGAGAGAGAGAGAGAGAGAGAGAGAGAGAGAGAGAGAGAGAGAGAGAGAGAGAGAAAGAGCCTGGTATCGTAGTTATTAAAAAATTTGTCATTTCTTTTCAATTTCAGGGTTTATACAAGCTGAATTTTATGTCCATTTCCTCCATCGTCCATCGCCTTCATGGAAGGAGTGAGCGGTATTTTATCGAAACGGTAACCACCATATTAAAAAGAGGCATAAATATTTGCCATATTAAAAGAAATACTTGTATAATGAAATGAACATATTAACATAAATGATTCATGAATGCACGGACGGCAAAAATAAAATGACAGCAAGGTATCACAATTACCAGAGCAATATTTATATATAAAAAAAAAATTTAAATAAAAAGACATACGCATAGAAGAATTACTGGCATATATATAAAGCGACACAGACAACAAGGCACACTGAAAGATTAAAGAGGAAAAGTAAATAATCCTAAAAGCACCAGCTGTCTGTCATGAAATGCCAGAGAGAGCAAGGCAAGTGTTGCAACATCCACGCTTACAATCCCTCAAAGCTCCTCTTGCTAATATAAATATAGATTCACATGGCTGCTAATTATTGCCAATTGAGAAACGAGAAATCTGGGATGGCACCAAACTTTCTTCTCATTTTTTCTCTAAGGGGGAAAGACATCCTTTTTGCCTCCTTACATCTTCATTCATCTTGATTCTCTTTCGCCTCGATCATCAGAGGAGCCTCTCTTTCGTTCTTTCCTGTTACTCTGCGTTCTTTCGGTCGTTCCTTTCTATTGCCTCATATCTCTCTTCATCCACCCACATCATCTATCTCTCTTTTTGCCCTTTATTCCTTCCCAGATACATAAGGGGTTTCGTCTTTGAATTCATACTCTTTCCATCAACATTTTTTGTTTTTTCGTTTTTTCTCTCTTAGCACTTAACCTTTCCCTATGCTTGACTTTTCGACTGCTTGATTTAAAACCTTCTATGAACATATTCTCTCTCTCTCTCTCTCTCTCTCTCTCTCTCTCTCTCTCTCTCTCTCAGCACTTAAACTCCTTGTGATGACTGCCCGGGGGCGATAATTGGTTGAACTATGCTAATGAATTGACTGTTAGGGAATTGAGAGAGTGGTAATTGTGAGGTGATGATATGGAGTACGGTGCGGGAGAGATGGCGCGTCTGCACGCGCACGAGCGCCGCACAGAGAGAGGAGAGAGAGAGGAGAGAGAGAGAGAGAGAAGAAGATAGAGAGAGAGAGAGAGAGAGAGAGAGAGAGAGAGACCTATCAAGTGAGCCAGTGTCGCAACAAGTTTACTACGATGGCGTAGAAAATGTGTGTGTGTGTGTGAGAGAGAGAGAGAGAGAGAGAGAGAGAGAGAGAGAGAGAGAGATTAAATCTTTATATAAAAAATGAGGGAAAAGAAATGTTAAGCAAAAGAATTACATTAAGAAATACGTTAAAGCTTTCTGTCAACTTTGCAAAGGAAACGATTGATAAAAAAGATTGTACGATAACTATCAGTTTTTGTCGACGTGAAGGACGGAGCCACAAAGATACTGCAAGATAGATACGGAGATAACTAACTCAAGCAAATGAGTGGCGGCTGAGTTGACAGCAACAGGATGAACTTGGGAGCTGCGTCGCTCGTGAATGAGTGGTTTCTCTTTTATATTCGCCGTATTAAGTCTAGTTATTCTAATTATTCTTCGCCTTGGTTGAATCCTCACTCTTTTCTCTAAACCTTCTTTAAAATTCCCGCTCTTCTTACTCTATCTTTCTTTTGCTTATTTTGTATTCAAGTTAAATATCTCTTCACGAACATTATTAATCTCCTTCAAATTTCGTCTCCCATATCTCATCTACGTCTCTCTCTCTCTCTCTCTCTCTCTCTCTCTCTCTCTCTCTCTCTCTCTCTGTGTGTGTGTGTGTCTAGCAGTTATCGTTGTTTGTTAAACCAGATTTTCCAGAATGTGGTGTCATCTTCAGCATATTTTACTTACGCGGTCGGAACAAATTTAGGCCAATTGCTTTTAACCCTGTTCTTCTCATCTTTCAATCCTCCTTATTCTCTTCTTCGACACCTGTAAATTATGTTCTTCCTTTCTTAATCCTCTTCACCTTCATCTTTTATCCTACAAAAAAATCTGATAATCCTTTATTCCTTTTTTATTTCCTTCTTCTTCTTCTAGTCTCCATATAATCTCCTAATTCTTTCCCTTCCGTTCCCCCAAATCGTCGTTTTCTTTGTCAATTCCTCCCCTGATTCTCAACGTTTTCTCTTCTTTGAAACCACGACGAGCGACGGCCCCTTTCAAAAAATCCTTCGCAAGAAACTCCCTTGCTCCCAAACCTGAAACTTGTCACCTGCTGCCAAGATGTCTAAGGGGCGGTAGTAGGGGCATCACTGCGTCTCGCATCCCTCCTATTCCCGTCTCCCCCAGGAAGCGCAGGGAAGCGGGAGGGATGGAGGGGGATGCACAAGGAGGGGGAAGGGATCGGGAACCTGTTTGGGTTGTGTAAATATTAGGGTATTAATACTGCGGCTGGGTAAAGGAATGTCCCCTTCTGTAGGAGGAGTATAGTTTAGGCATGGGGCACTGGGAAAAATCAGGAGTTTTTCCTTTGGTAATGAATGAGAGAGAGAGAGAGAGAGAGAGAGAGAGAGAGAGAGAGAGCCTCTGATAAGAATGATACCCAAATGACATTCCTTTTGATCTGGAAACAACGAGGATGGCAAAAGACAAAAGGTCATTTAGATCAGAAACGTCAAAACCTTTCGATGCAAGTACAGACAAACGGACAGGCGAGTCCACCAGATCAATTTCGGATAATTCACGTGCTATAAATATCTAGGCATGTCATCCAAATAAGAATGACAACCAGTACTGTCTTCGTTGTCTATAATTATCATAATTAACACCACCATCGCTGAACGCAATTACCATCATCAATAAGTAGTTACAAATGTTCCTTTCCTAAAGTGCGTAAGTACATAGGGGCTGAGAGAGAGAGAGAGAGAGAGAGAGAGAGAGAGAGAGAGAGAGAGAGAGAGATTCAACATTATACATATAATTGCGAACGAAATGTTTTCATGAAACTTCTATACCTTTACATACATGCTTGATTAATCAGAGGACTGACAAAGTAAAATTTAGACGCAATACGCGCTTGTCACTTCATGACATTCCGTGACTTCTTGTAATGGTTGTGAATTTCTAAAGCGATTAGTCCAAACAAAGACATCTCGTAAGTAAGCTCTGGTCGTTGACAAGCTCTCTCTCTCTCTCTCTCTCTCTCACACACACACACGACACACCCCATTTTCTATACATAATTGTTTACATTAGGGGGTGACTGATGGATACTAGCAAGGCAGCCCAAGTCAGCCCGTAGCTCTTAACAAATTGTGTGATGTTTTTTTCTTTTTATTTGTTTATTAGTTTATAGGAGTTTCCTCCCCCGCTGTCAGCGCATGTCTTGCTCCTCCCGATGTTACACAAGTTGTAACAGTGTGTCAAATGCCGCAACATGCAGTCAAATAAACTAAATGAACACTTTAAAATGTCGCGCCGCTCGGTTGCATTGATTATTTTCGAGAAGGTTTTCCACTGCTTTCAGTGAACTCTTTCAACTGCCGAACGAACGATTTTGTTGCATGTACCAGGATGTTTGAGCCGCGTTTTTTGTGACGCGTCTTTCGTGTCACTTCCACGAGTGCGTCTGAGGTGAAAAATGTTAATTTGGATGTTCGACGCCCGGCGAAATGTTCGTTAATATTTCTCCCCCTGGCCCCACCCCCCACAAAAGCGTGTTTATTAAACATCTCGTGGTGGTGACATGTGTAATTTCTTTTTAGACTATACTCTAACACTTACTATTTTTGTAGTAAAATGATTTTTTATTTGAGAACCGAGAGGTGTTTATCCTAAGAAAAACAACCTTTAAAGTACGTTGTCCTGATCTAGCGTGTACTAATTTAGCAACTTAACAGGTTCCTTACACATATTTATATCTACCTGCCTATATATATAGATAGATACAGGGCAGGGACTAGAAACCCCACCAACCAATAAATAAATAAATACTTGCTGAAAACCGTGTAACAA
Organism: Macrobrachium nipponense; assembly: GCF_015104395.2. Classification (NCBI taxonomy): domain Eukaryota; kingdom Metazoa; phylum Arthropoda; class Malacostraca; order Decapoda; family Palaemonidae; genus Macrobrachium; species Macrobrachium nipponense. The sequence continues at coordinate 74,775,234 of NC_061110.1, read as the reverse complement.
CTGGCGTCACATTCTTTTAGAAAAAATATGCACACAATATGTATACATGTCTGTGTATACATAATACATACATACTACATACAACATACATACATACACACACACACACACACACACACACACATATATATATATATATATATATATATATATATATATAGACATACATACGAAAAGACCCGTCTGTGCATGAAATATCAAAAGTTCACAGACACAGCCAAATGCAGTTTTAATTCGCACAAACACTTTCACAAACGGCATCCCCATTACATAAATCTTCCACTAAGGAGGCAATGAATTAATCTGCGTTCACAGTTGAGGGGGAAATCATCAAGGCGAATCAAGTTTAATGTCATAATCTAGACATTCAGATGATTCTATAAACGTCAAAGGGAGGAGGGAAATTCTTTTCATGAGCGGTAGGAGTCGGTGCTGTAAACTGAATGGTTTTGACATAGCTGCTAAGCTTTATGGGATCATAAAGTAAGTCTGCCTTCTTTTTACTTCCCTCTTTCCTTTCATATTAGTCGATCTTCTTTCACCCTTCGACTTTCTTTCTTCTTATTTCCCTCTATCCCTTTAACTGTCCATTTTTCTTTCATTTCGCGGTTTGTTCTCTTCTGAATTTTCTTCGCACCTTTGGTAAGTTTTTTATCCTTTCCTGTTTTAATTTTCCTTCACTCTTTGTAGACTGGGTGACTGTTTTATTTTTCATGGCGACGGCGCTGCCTCTTTTAACGAGAGGATCTCTACTGGATAAATCATGCTTTGAATTATACACGGACTTCCTTTCTAAATTTATTTCTTATTCATTTTTCAGGAATATTATTACTGTTCCAAATTTGGAAAGGCACTGAAAGGAATCTTGGGAGACAGAGTTTTGAACAAATCTGACGTTAAAAGAAATAAAATATTATAAGCTTATAACATACGACCCTTCAACGTACCTGTCGCAGACCATACCGAGACAGAATAATGGTGGCATTTACCAACAAAGACTCTAGTGGTCGCATGTGTTTATAGGCGTTACATGCGGTGATTTGTATCCTTTCTATGAGAGAGAGAGAGAGAGAGTATAACTGCAACACATACTAAAAGCAAAACAAGCAAGCTCTGAAAACGTGCGAACGTTTCTTCGTTTCATTCCATATGCATTTCAAACTGTCACTTCATGAAATTACAGCATTCCCTAGAAACAAAACAAACATAACATAACAGCAGTGCCTTCAAGCAGTCACAAAAGCATTCCCTTTAATCCTGCTACCAAGCACAGTAGAGTCGTAAAGAAAACTAACATTTCAAAGCAGTCGCGCCTGATTAAATAACCAGGCAATAATTTCATATTTCTCGAAATAACTGGACCGGGAGCAAGAATACCTGAGGTGGGTGGACTTCTTAACGCTCTCAAAGAACACGTCTTTCTGCCGCCCCCCCCCCCCCCCCTCCAGAAAGATTCCCATACCCCTATTAAATAACGCTGCTGTATGTTTGCTTTATAATTTCCTGAGTTATTATCCCGGCCCTAATATTCAACATTCCATCCCTTAAAGGAACACCCTTGCAATGGATTTCGAGTCGTTTGTTGAGCTACGAGAGAGAACTAATCTCAATGTACCCAAGTCTTTCCATCCCCTTTCCTTCTCTCCTCCTTCCCCTCTCAAGTTCCCTCCTTCGATTTGTAAGTGTTTATGCCGTATTTCACATCAACATTATCGCTACCTTTCATAAACATCTCACGGCGTATTTATATAGGCCGTTTCCCCTCTTTTTAGCTGAGCTTACGCGTGGCTAATGACGAAGAGTCGTTGGTGATGACAAAATTCAAAAGAAAAAGACTAAAATACGCGGAAATATTTTTACAACTTTTATTTTTATTTTCAGTTGTATCTGCACTACATAACAAAACTAATTTGTTAAATATGACTGACACCACCAAAATGTGAACGTGCAATGTGAGTATGTAAAATATTACATTATATACATATATATATATATATATATATATATACACATACATAAATATATAAATATAAATACATACTACATATACAAATACACACACACACACACACACACACACACACACACACATATATATATATATACTATATATTATATATATATATATATATATAATATATATATATATACATAGCGGTACCGTGAAATATTTTGTGAGCTCATGTCAAAAAGACACAACGTAGTTACAGAAAAACAGATTCCCCAACTTTACCCAAAATAATTCTCTTTATCTTCTACCGCGGAAGCAAAGTCCGAATAAAATGAAGTGTGTGAAGTCTTTTTCAGAAGTTGTAGCTTAAAAAAACGTGTTTGGGCGGACACTGAAAATATATACTCCGCTGCCAAGGCAACAAATATAAGTGAATTCTCTCAACCCTGAAGTTAAACTGTCATGTATTTTATTGGATATATACATATATATATATATATATATATATATATATATATATATATATATATATATATATACTCTATATATATATATATATATATATATATATATATATATATATATATATATATATATATAATATATATACTATATATATAATATTACTTTCTGTGCAGAAGACGACAGTGTTAAATATATTTCAAAAACATCATATTTTCATCAAAAAAGTTCATGTAAGTTTTTTTTTAATAATATATCATCGCAGTCACTGATCATCAATTTTTCCAAAACAGAGTAATTATTGCACCAAGTTACTTCAATTATGACTGAAAGAATAGTTGAAAATTTAGCGGAAGATTCCGCTTCTGTGATAGATGGACTTGGTATTTAGTCATCCTAGTGTCTCAGAAGCGGTGAATCTAGTTTGAATTAGAAAGTCGGAAAGAAAATGTAATTTTAGCTCCGAGCAGACAAGCTGATACGACTCTAACTGTCTTAATTAGTTTTTAAGATTAATAAACATTCTCATTTTCTATTTCACTGATGCAAAACTTTTTTAAGTGAAGAGTACGGCTTGCACGTTGTAATGGTCCAAGTGTTACCGTACCTTCCCCCCGCCCCCCGCCCCCCTTCTTCTCCTCCACTCCGTTACCGAACCAACCTACGCTTGGAAATGGAAGGGGGTCCTGAGAGGGGAATGTGGGGGAAGGGGTGTGGGGGGAGGGGGGGAGGTTAGTAAGCGGCAGAAAGCCACCGCTGGCGTCCTCTCTCGCTCTCTGTCCAGATAATTAAATTCCAATGGGGCGAATATTTTCCCCTTGACCATTCCGGCCCGGGAGATTTTACCCCCGCGTCTCTTGTATATCGGCAACTCTAAAATTTTCGCCCGTGCTCCGCTATCTATTTGTTTACCCGTTCATCCATAAATACCTTAACAATACATCTGAAACAATGTTATCAATTTTATCTTTCCCGGCGGAAAAGATTGGCAGAATAACTAACAACAAGGCGGTTTCTAAGACGGTACTTGTAGAATTATTTTTACTCGTATTTTCCATTTACATCCAGGTGCACGCACAGGAAGTGTATTTGCGTACAAGCGGGGCACTCAAATTATTTTCATGGCCCGAATACACGACACGTTCATAATCTGCGGTTCAAATTGCATAAGCACCTTTCAAATAACATCACCCCTGAAGCCCTTTTCGATAAATTTCAGGTGGGGTGAATAGTTTGTCAAATATTTGAGAAGTTCAACTAAAGTATTTTATTATGCAGAGGATTAAAGGATGATTCTGAGTCCCAACTGTTGCTGGCAGAAAGTAAAAATCCATACTGTGCAACCAACGGTAACATGATCCTTATGTATTGAGAACACTGAGCTGATTTTACCAACCGATAGATGGCTCTCGCGGTCCTTATTTGATCGCATCTCAAGTGGCTCGGAAAAGGAGATGGGAGGGGCAAACGCCGCTTCTCAAATTTCTTTTAAATGTCAAAAGAAAAAGAGAAAAAGAAGTGATAGATCAGAATCTGATTGAAATTTTAATTACTTCCTCCAACATGGCTTCAAAACACATACATACACACACACACACGCACACACAGTGCTCTACACACAAAAGAATTTCTCCTGCATTGACCGGTATCCCGAGTTGCTTTTTACCTTGTGCTTTACTCATCTTTTTATACAGAATCGTTAAGTAAAGTTACTACATAAAACGGTTATTAATAAAATAGTACATAATTTTTTATACAAAAAAAAGCCCCGTCAGGAGGAAACAATTTAATCCCAATGTACCTTACTTATTGAAGTCGACGACAGTCTCCTCTCCGAAACACAGATTATGGGATTCAGAGAGTTTCGGAGACTGCAAGAGAGGTGTCCAAGAATGAATGATGTTGGAATGGTTGCAATCTTCACACCTGACCCATGAACGAGTGGAGTAGGCGTTTGCCACGTAAATGACTGAGGCAAAGCACTCATTCCAATAATTCTTCCTCTGTCGTTTCTTTCCCACCGAGCTATAAAATACCTTATTTAGCTATTCTTAACGAAACATCGAGGACCATAACGATAAACGATGCAGGGACGTCTAGGTTGTTCCATATATATCAAATATTTATAACAGGGGTTTAATGACCATTAAATTAAATTACCGCGTAAGTAGAACCATTTTTTATTCGATTATATAAGTGTTTCTAGTGACATTTTGCGCTCTTCGAGGTCTTTAATTTATTAATCGAGACTGAACAGCCAATAACTAAACATTTCAAGCAACTTCCAGGATGAAATGTGAGTACACATACACACACACATATATATAGGCTCTCTATATATATACGTATGTATATATTGATATATATTATATAATATATATAGATATATATATATAATCTATATAGATATCTATAGCATATATATATATATAAATAAAAGGATATATATATAATAAATATATAATATAATATCTATATATAATATATATATATATATATATATAAAATGTATATTATATATGAGCAGATGAAATAGTTCAGATCAGGCAGTACGAAATTACAGTGATGGAGAACATGTGAATATAATTAATGTACTTATTGACGTAAAATCTTACGTGCTTAATTATATTAGATTAACTATATGAAGGTATATTCATTCACGAATTATATTAGAAACAATACCTTATAGACAAATATAAAAAAACAAGCATGGTGTTACATAAAATTTCTCTAAAAATTTTAGTCACATCTTCCAAGTATTCTAATTTATTTTCTACAGCAATCACTAAAATGAAATGACAGAATGAAACATCCAAAGCACTACGGAATATGAATAATAAGCTTTAAAAAATGCCAAAACCCAAATACATACTTGGCAAGATCATCTCAGTTGTGCTTTGCTATTCAGAATTAAACAAATTCTTGTTGTAATACAATCTTTATCAGTACACAATTGAGAATTTACGTCATAACATGTTCTTCAGAATTTATAAATTCACTGTAGGAAGCGGAAGATGCAAGAAGAGCATGAAACCTTTTGAGTAAAAACGACAAAGGTTACTTAGCAACAGCAGCACAGACTTAACCTTCGAGTTATTTATAAAACGTTAGAATGTAAATCTTTTGGACTGTCTTATGGTTCTTATGGTAACCCACATCGAACTTCTTGAATACATTATTAGAGCATGAATCCCCACACCACATTTAGCAACCATTCATCTGTAGGCTAAATTGTTCAGATACAAACAGTTTAGCAGCTTTGTCTAAAATATGAAATTTTCTTTTCTTCATGTTAAATTCAAGAGTAAAGTTTACTTATTTTGAAGGTTATGACATCAATATAATTCAGATTGATATATCATAAGCCTAAATGGTTTTACAAGTTCAAATTTACGACTTACAACCTTATATGGATGGATATTTTCGTTTTCTTTCATATTAGCATTGAAACCATGCATTTGGTCCTCAAGTTATCAAATTTCATGAAATTCCTCATAAAATGTTTCTGATAATTTTTGTAGACCATTAGCTGAGGGGACCAAAAATACATCATCATCGTATGCGACGATATTTAAACTTAAAGTACCTAAGCGGCAACGCCATTCCAAAAAGCTGACGTGATAACATTACCCTCTGGTGCAATTTATGTACCATTTATTTCCAATTTATATTAAATGCAAGATCTGTATTGAAAACTAACCAGCTGATAATCATATAAAGAGGAAATAAAATATACAAAAAGTCAGAACCCTGAACTCGAATGATTTGCATATGAGAATATCATGATAAACAGTCAAATACTTTGCAACTTGTTAATTCCGCTCAAGGGAAAAAAGACTAAGATTAATTGAGAGAGAGAGAGAGAGAGAGAGAGAGAGAGAGAGAGAGAGAGAGAGAGAGAGAGAGAGAGAGAAAGCTATCCTCAGCACTAATTTTAAAATAGTCTCTCTTTTTTTTTCAGGTACGGTATCTGCGTGACATGACTTTCTTTTAAAACCAGAAGACAATGAAGGGGTCATCAAACCAGGTAAATAAAGAGTTTAAAAGTAAAATAAATTGCTTTTCTACTATGACCAGTGGTATGGTCACTGATATGAAAAGGTATTTCTTCTCCATTACTTATATGTTGGATTTCTTATATTTTATCTTTTACTTTCACCTCCATTCTGTCACTTTCAGAACACGAATTCATAAAATAATATTTTTTCGTTATCCTACATTTAACTGGACAATTTAATTGCGTAAATGAATAATTAACTCTTGCGCGTACGCAAGTGTTACTTTAGTGCACGGAGTATTTTGACAAGCACGAAATAAATAGTCTCATTTTTAAGTTGAACAATTACTAGAACCTATTGCTCGAAAAGTACAATTTCGTCGTCAGATACTTAATACTCATTCGTTGGTTATATGCCTTTGCACATATCCGTTCCAAGCTGAACTTTCGATAAATGTTTTATACAGCAAATCTTTTACTTCGGTACTCAAGAGACTAGTGTTAGGAATTTAACTGTAAATGGATAAATCATTTCCACTGGCAGGTTTTTTGAAAGGTTAACGGGATTCCTTGGAAGTCAAGGGTGAGCATCTTCTCAGATCTTCGTTCTACGCAATTGGGAATAATAATGATATTAATAATAATGGAAATCAACACACAATCACGTGTGCTATAGGAATTTCTTCCTCACATCAAGTTCAATTTAGGCCTCTGACTGATTTTGATAATGATAAAGGTGATCATATCCACATGTGTACTTGTAAAACGGGGAAAAACTGTCAGATTGAACCATTTAAAAATTCTAGCGAACATTAAAGCATTGAATACGAGATTTGGAATTATAACTATTAAACTTGTATAGAGACCAAGCTAAAATGGGATGAGTTAAAACACTGACTATAGTTGATTTGGGTAAGCCTGAGGATAAAGAAACTTGACAATAGCAATGGTAACTTATCACGCATTTTCTTTTCTATGAGGCTCGTTCATTGAATAATCTTTAAATTGCACATGTAGTAGGCTTTCTACGCCAGGTCTGTTGTATAACGAATATGTTCTCGACACAGTTATGACTGGTTGTGAAGCAACAACTACGTATGATAAAAACGACCAATAAAACGAGTTTTTTGTAGTGATGAAGACTTCTAAATTTCTGTACAAACCACAAAAACAGCTACACACAAACACACACATAAATATGTGTGTGTGTGTCAAATGAACTAGTTAGTGAGACAAATCTCTCTGTCTGTCTGTCTGTCTGTCTCTCTCTCTCTCTCTCTCTCTCTCTCTCTCTCTCTCTCTCTCTCTCTCATACAAAAGTTTATGTGTGTGTGTGTATATGTGTGAAAAAGAGAGAAGGAATACGATAATATACTGCTCTCTTTACTTTGAAAGTTGTATTTGAAATTTTATATTGACATTAATGTTTGGTTGATATTTAGACGAGACAACTAATTCAAGATTAAAGTACACACACATACATACATACATACATACATACATACATACATACATACATAAATCATACAATATCATACATACATACACACACACACACCCACACACATATATATATATATATATATATATATATATATATATAGGATATATCATATATATGTGCGTGAGAGAGAGAGAGAGAGAGAGAGAGAGAGAGAGAGAGAGAGAGAGAGAAAGGTGGGAGAATTCATGTATGAAAACAGGAACCATAATACGTTCCACGTGTAGTGTTAAATATCACGTCGGCAGATTGACAGAGACTACGTGCACGACGGTCGTCCATTATTAACAGTTCAGTCCAACTGTACGGATGACTGTCCCAGGCAGATGATGCCGCGAATGTTGTAATTCACAATGAAAATTACTGATCTATAAATGAGACGTCGGGATGTTACTGACCGAAATGGAGACAATACAGCTGTGCTGGCTTGTACAAAGAGAACACCTGTATGACCTGTTCATATTATTCTTTCCCTAGTTAACTTCAAATACTGAAGTTTTAATAGGCATTGATCATTCAAGAAAATGCGTCCCCTTCCCCTTCCTCCTCCCCTCTCAAGTTTGCGTTAAAAAAAAAGCACTGTAAAGAATCAAACTTGAAGAATCGTCCATGTAATAGAGTCAATGAACATAGATTAGGCAATAAATAAGATAGGAGGAACAGCACCAGCGCCATTGGTAGCAGGAGCAGAGACGACCCACGACGCCTCCGTCCTTGGCTTTGCTTCTCGTAGAGGTTCGACCCATTCGGCCTTCCTTTACGACCAATTATTCCATTAGGAGAAGCCACGCGAGGACTTTCGAACAAAAAATAAAAATAGATAAAATAAGAAGAAAAAAAAGCTGTTGTCGTCTTGGACCTCACTCCACACTGTTGTACTTCTGACACTGCAAATTTCACTTAAAATGTCGCTCTATGTTAATGGCTGAGCAGTACGCAATTTGAAGAGATTTTATGTAAAATGATTTGCGTTGAGATAGTTATTCTGTTTGTGTGTGCGTGCCTGTGTGTGTGTGTGTTTTGTGGTATTCAATGTTTACTTTAATTCCATAAAATGAACGCCAGCACTAAAAATTTTCGGTAGTTTTTCATACAATACAAATCAAAAGACCTCAAGATACTATATATTCTTGAGTTTATCAAAAGGCCTCAAGATACTATATATTCTTGAGTTTAGACTCTAGAGAAATTACTGTTTACTACTGCAGCAACTACTCGTATTATCATTGCAAAATTTCCCAAATTAAAACAACGATTATTTCTACAACTTACTTACGGGTTTAGAAGAGGTTTGACACTTCTTGCCGTTGGTGTCTTAACAAATGGAACATGCACGTACCTGAAGTAAATAGTATTATACGGATTTACGTCAACCATATATTACACACACACACACACACCACACACACACACACACACACACACACACATATATATATATATATATATATATATATATATATATATATATATAGAGAGAGAGAGACGAGAGAGGAGTTGAGAGAGAGAGAGATAGAGAGAGAGGAGAGAGCATCATTTCCATTCTACACATAAATCCATTATGACTGGTATAGTTGCGACTGATATTCAGAACTGGGGTTGCCACTGTCATTGTTATCGAAGACAATAGTACAGGATTAGACATTTATTTTTAGGAGGAGAAAACCTTCATCAATTACTCACCCAGTAACATGCATACATTAGAAGCGTATTTAAAACTGAAATAAGCCTTGCACATACTCATGAACTGCAAAAACTGACAACGACAGCTCAAACATTCGTAATAAAACAGAAATGACATCAGAAGGGCGAGGACGGGCGGTAGGAGGGTACGGTGTCCGAGTGAATGCAGCCCCGCCACAGAAGCCCCGATAAATATGCCACCTTGGAGGAAGAACATAAAAGGGTCTTTTCGCAGCGACATAATTTTACAAAATATGTCCTGATTTTGTAATTATTAGCCCATTAGGTAATTAGGGCTTAAGGAGAAGCACAATTAAGAGCATAATTACAACAGGTAAGGCTGTTATGACACTCTTCAACGCGGCCACCTCTCTCTCTCTCTCTCTCTCTCATCCAGTTCTCCCTCCAGCTACTATCGCTGTCTTCCCCATTCGCTCTCTTCCCCGCCTCCTCCCTCGATCACATAACCCCAGGCCCTATTTATTCTGCCATGCATATTCACGCAACCCAACCCCTCAAAAAAGAAGAAAAAAAAAACAGGATTTATTCTTTTCGCCAAAAGATTTTTTGCATATTGATGAGTTGCAACTGTGACAGATATGCTGCGGATTCTTCCATCACACGTTTCGTCGTCACTATTATTTTTATTCGTTTCCAGCTCGTTTCTCCTCTTTTCGCTCTTGAATCTCAATCGTTTTGGGGAGTCCAGAGGTCACCAACGGGTCTCTTTTTCTCAATACCACATAACCAGATTTATAGGTGACATGACACCGGCCAAATCTAACCACCAATTCCATTCACGTATAATTTTTTTGTCATATTTTCATGCAGGATCTGTACTTATTTTGAAGTAATATTCGGGCTCTGGTAAACAAAAGAACCGCAATGTCTTTTGCGGCTGACAACCAGATCGTACAAGGGATGCTGAGAAAATAACACTTGCACTACTACACCTACTGCATTTACTTTTCAGAGGGGTAAGCGCACATGTACACGCAATGACATACAAATAACATTATACATACACCTCTATATACTATATTATATATATATATTATATAATATACTATACTTATATAAATTAATATATGTTATGTAATGTTAATTATTATATAAATTAACATATATATACACATACACGTTTATATATATATATATATAATAATATATATATATATATATATATAATTATTATATGTATACATACACACACACACACACACTCTCGCACACAACAAGGGACAAGCTACTTCTTGAGTGGATCACTGCCGCTGAACGAAAAAGGGCGTAATCATGTTATTCCGTTATTCCCCCGACCATTTATTTGGATAAAATCTGGAGACCACCCTTCGATAAACACACACACACACACATATATATATATATATATATATATATATATATATATATATATATATATATGTATGTATATATATATATATATATACACACATAATTATATTTTATATTATGTGTATGTATGTATATATGTATATATATATATATATTATATATATATATATATATTATACTAAAATGAGATCCATACATTCAAACTTTGATTCAGTACTGAATGCTCGGCATCTGAGCCATTACTCACTACTCCATTTGTCACTCCTACACGCGTCTCCCACGGGAAAGTGAGTGGTGTCGTGTCAGCTTCACGACACAAAGCAATGGTATCAAAGCGTTATCAGGAATTTACGAAGAACATCACACTTGACTTTCCCGAGTATTCGAGTCACCTGTTTAGTGGACCAGATATCCCTTTCTGAGACTCGCTTGAAAACGGGTAGTTGTTCCCAAACAGACAATAAGCATTTATTATTCTTTCTTTCTTTGTCCTCGTACATATATATATATATATATATATATATATATATATATATATATATATATATATATTGAACTGGGGTAGTTGCACTTATCAACTATAATCTCACGTGGGTGTAAGTTACTCGAAAGTTGTGGGCGAATTGGACCAACGACACACACACAGCACACACACACAACACACACACACACATATATAAATATATATATATATATATATATATATATATATATATATATACAAGCAAATGTTCGTGTACATCAGCGTTATGCAACCTTTCAAAATTTAAACGCCACTGAGAGTAAATAGGTGGACCGTATTTAACTCAGTTACTTCTTGTAGACTCGAGTTAAAACTTCATTTCGGCTTGCAGCTAAAGGATAAACGGGCCTGCACTTAGAGAGAGAGAGAGAGAGAGAGAGAGAGAGAGAGAGAGAGAGAGGAGAGTGTGTGGGTGTGTGTTTATAAGTGCGTGTGTATTGTGTGCATGCGTTTGTGCGCGGGTTTAAATGTGTGTGAGTATGTTTGTGTATATATATGTGCATGTTATACCCTCATACGAAAAGACCCTCCCGGGGCCGAACGAGTAATTATACACAATTACATGCTGGTGACGACCTATTAAGGGACTCCCTGAGACCAATTCTCTCTCTCTCTCTCTCTCTCTCTCTCTCTCTCTCTCTCTCTCTCGTCCAGCATACATCAGTTACGCGATGGGTGAAGTAATCCATTACCAGCACAAGTAATCAGACTGGTGTCAGTGAAATACTGTAAATTGGGTGCGCCTTAAGGTGGCTGCAATGGTAACTGAACGTTTTTCTTTACTTCCCCGAGCACCTTTGGTCCCAAGCAGAATATTCTTAGTATATACAATGCAAATCAATTACATGTAATGAAAAAATTTAATAACATGAGTTCTAAATTACAGAAAGACTATTTTCTTATTGTCTTTATTAAGATGATTCGCATGTTATGCGAACCAAGACACTAGAGGTAGTGGTAATACAAACCGGCGAGTGTTGCTATTGTAATTATATAACTATTGCAGCTTAAAACCTCTTTATGTAAAGTTCCTCTGAACAGGCACCGAGTAACATCCACATCATGCACTTTTTCATTCTAATGACAACAGAGAAACCTGCATATTCCGAGTAAAAGTTCATTCTGATTACTAAATGGCAAAGAGATTCTGAATAGATTCATTTCTTTACGAAAGAGAGCATGCTATACAAGGGAAAAGTGAAGTACGTGTCATGTAACTTCAAACACATCTCCAATTATACAAACTAAAGATAAAAACATTTATAGTACAACAATTTAAGATCCTTTCTGTTACAGAATGCGCAAAATCTCAAAACAGACAAAACTCAAAATACGCTTCTGAAAAAATGGCCATCTGTGGTTTTTACTTTAACAACGCATTTGCGTATACATTAACAATTAAAGCTACCCACAGAGGCTTCCGGCCGGCAAATGAAAACTCATACCAATATTAGAGAACAAGCAAAAATTACCTATGATCTAACCTTATTTGACTAAACAAACACGAGTACGAAAACTGAGGGCATACAAAAGCTTTATTATCTTCACAACATCATTCTTCTTTATATTTGAAAAAAGACCTTCAAGTCGACCATCATTTAGTATAAAACGATTTAACTTCACGCATTTGATACTCGCATGAAGTAAAATACATTACATCATACACACGATACATAGATACATACATACAATCATACATACATACATACATATATATATATATATATATATATGTATATACATTCAAGTATGTATGTATATCTTTCCTTGGGAGTGTGTGTGGGGGCATGGAATTGTTGGCGAAAATGTGGAAATAAGTGGGAGAATTATTGTAAAAAAAAAAAAAAAAAAAAAAAAAAAAGTCTAGTATATTTCCCGCCCTCGGCAGCTTTAACACTAATTTATTAATTTATTCGTAGTTATCATTTAGCTACTGCCTATAAATTTTCCAAATGGTTTTATATGTATATATATATATATATATATATATATATATATATATATATATAAACACATATATACCAATAGACTTGGAAGACCCAGACCAACTTGGATGACATCTATGAGAAGGGTGGTTCGAGATGTGAGTGGAGCTTCGTGGAAGATAAAGAACAGGAAAGAAACAAGTGGCAGAATTTCACAGCGGCTTTTTGCGTCACACTGAGTTGGATGCGACGATGCCGATAATACATACAAGGCATTAATCAATAAAATTAAAATTATTATAAAAAAAACTCATTCATAAACAAACTTACATCATATACATTTATTACCTGAAATAAGTCAACAAAGCTAACGCTATAGCAACTTGATAACCAGACTACGAGGCGTCAGTAATTTGGCGACTTCTTTGGGTACAAACCATGGAAACTCGAACAGGAGGTCATATTCGCCAGTGCATTGTTCGACCACAACCAGAGCACAGAATGTGTCTTCAAGTTATTCAATGCGAATTGCGTGCAACAGCGAGATTCTCTCTCTCTCTCTCTCTCTCTCTCTCTCTCTCTCTCTCTCTCTGATTTTGTTTAGTCTATTTTCCCATTTCAGAATTGTTAAAATAAGAAGGAACGGTTTTCTTCTTTCCTATATCTCTCTATTTCTGTCTCTAACTTGCTAATTTTCATATACAACAGGATCTTCGCTTCGATCCAAATATCTTCGACAAAAATTACTTAAATTTCCTTTGATTACGAAGATCCCTGCTGGGTATCACGTCTTTTTTCTTCTTTTTCTTTTTATATAATGTTACGTTATCATCTTAGTGAAGCTTTTCATAAAATCTCAAGTCTTAGACGACGAAAGTGAGGAAGAGAGATCGATTTACAAAATTACAGAAGTAAATTAAACTCGACCGGAATCTCCATTTACCTCAAAAGAAGAGAGAAATAATGTGACACTGCAGGAAAGGAAATGAAATACAGCCCTCATATCTAGCGTATAAAAGGATCATAAAAAGATGCTAAAACAGGAAAGATTTACGGAGCTTGCAGGGTCCTGGACTATTTTCTCAGACGGCCAATGACCACACCCCATTAAGGTGGATTATCGCCGACCCACTAACTACCAGTTATTGGTGTAACTACCAGTTATTGGTGTCATCGGCCTGTAACTACAGATTAAACTGTAATAGCAAGCCATTAAAGCTCAGGGAACGATCAATTCTATCGTGGGGACTGTTACAGAGGGCTGTGATTAAGAGGAAACGGCCATGTAATTCGGATGATTACAGAAAGCTTTGCATACATATATACGATATATATATATATATATATATATATATATATATATATATATATATATATACACACACACATATATATATATATATATATATATACTATGTGTGAGGAGCGAATACCTATAATGGAATACGTAATTCCCTTTATCAAATTTTGGTGGTAGGTTTTGAGGTCTCGAAATAATTCAACAGCACGGATTGACTTTGTATTTACACTACCTATTACCTCTTAATGATGAATTAGTTCACAACTTACAGCACGTGTACCTGCTTTGAATTATGAGTATACATGAAATTTAAGTCTTAGTTTCATGAGTATTATTTACCTTTAAACAAGAAAAACAACAAGGATGATAAAATAATAATAATATAATAATAATAGTTGCAGTACCCTATAATGGCCATTGGGCTTTATAAACTAAAAACACAGACATGTACCAAAGTCTGCATAAGCTACATATTAGAACTGACGAGATTATAACAATCATGAATCGTTTGAACGTTTCCCATATCAGAAACAATGATGATGACATCGCCATCCCAGCATTAGCTTGGTCACTATGAATAGCCTCCGCCTCTCTCATTCCTCTCTCGTTCCTGTGTATTATATATATATATATATATATATATATATATATATATATATATATATATATATATATATATATACATATATATAGATAGATAGATAGATAGATAGATAAGTATGGTTACAGCAAAATCTGTAAAACATATACAGACGATACAGAAATATTTGTATGTATTTGTTAGCAGTTATACCCCAAATAAAGCAAAGAATATAAGATGCTTAATAAGCTGAAACCGCTTACAAGACGACGAACTCCTAAAAAAGGCAACCTGACTGAAGACTGCGGCGACTGAAATCACAGAAACTTTTTTTACTTATCCATTTTCCACTTACGAGAGAAGAAGAAAGAAAACAGAGATAAAGAGAAAAAAAAAAAACAAAAAAAAAAACAAACTTTTTATGGCTTCGGCCGCTTGTATTTGCCTAAGCTACCGTATGACGACCCTTCGGACTAACTGCTTTTGAAAAATCACGTTCATGTGAATGCTGTTCGCCCCAATCCAGGACACGTTGTCTTTGCAGGCAACGCTTAGCAAGCGGTGGAATTACAAGCGTCTGTCTAGTGTTTCCTCATGATCCATCTGTATGTTTTTTTTTCTCTCTCTTCATGGCGTTTGTTACATTTAGTCTCGTTTTACTTAAATATTAGGGAGGGGGTTTCCACCACATTTGGTCCAGCTTTCTTTTATGCTAGTTTGACTTTTCACAACGTTCCGTCCTTTCATAAGTGTCTGTTCTGCTGTGATTCATAACTGTTCAGTTTCATTCGTTTGCCTTCCATCAATATTTTTTCCGTCTACTTCCTGCACTTCAGTACCTTCCATCCATCTTTTCATTATAATTTTGCATTTCGATATTTTTCACTCTCTTTCCTTTCATACTCCTTTGAATCGCGTTATTGCTGTCTTTCAAACTTTAAAAAAAAAATACCTCGTGCGTGTATACATAGATGTAAAATACTGGGTGAAGGTTGTTACAGGCCGGTTTTTACGCTTTAGAATTTTTATGGATTGTTTGGTGGCCAGTTTTACGTTTAATTGTTTTTTTTTCGTTTTCTAAGATTTATCTCATACGAATTCGTTACAATTCTTATTCTATTCCTCGTTAGAAACTTAAAAATAGCGATTTCTAGTTGTTATTTCGCCTACAGTGATTATATATATATATATATATATATATATATATATATATATATATATAATATATATATACGTATATTGAAAACTAATGTTATTTTCCTTATTCTAAATTTTGACGCACAACTTTTTATTACCTTTAGTCACAAAACCAATTGAAAATTTAAGTCTCTAGTCTGTAACACCTGTTCACAATTATAATAGTTCTTCATTTTGTGTGCCCTCAGTTTGCTATATCTTTAGATCAAAATTTTATCAGACAACACAGATGATGAACAAGTAAATATCCAGTCCACAGCAGAGCCAAAAATCCGACCTCCATTTTCCCCTAGAATTTTTCCAGCATCCCCGCAAATTTTCCCTAAAACTTCAGGCAGACGCTCCTATTAAGGAGTTTGTGATCTGAACCCTGAATTGTGAAATGGCCAAGGTAATGGTCATAAAATGGACCCATTATGCAGATACCACTGTATCCTCCTCTTTTAATGTGATGTTGACCATTAAGTCGGAGTCGACGATGATTTGTTCGTTAACCGCAGATTACCTCCATCCCCATTATTACGAGTGCATCATACGGCCGCCCGGAGGAGGAGACTTCACCCACACGGAAACCGTGTCCTGCTGATTGTCTGGAATATTATACCTCTAATCTTTTCATTCATTTACGTAAGTCTGGATGGAGGCTGGTTTCGTTGTTTTGTTGAACTGAACTTGCAGAATTCATACAAATTAAAAGGTATTGATCGTCATGGCACGTTGTAATGACTTAAGTGGCAGCAATAAGAACAGAAAGAAAAAAAAGTGTTTATGACTTAACCAATTATAGACTAAAGAATCTTTGACTGAGGATAAACAATACTGGATTTCTATAGATATAAAAGTGATGATAGAATAATGTTAATTTAAAAAGAAGTCTCAAATAAAATTCTACATCGACTACTTTCGCAGGAGCCTTTATAGCTGTGTACGTAAATTACACAAGGCACAAAGCTAATTGCCCCCACAAGCTATCATATATCATAAATAGGTCAGTAAAGACAGTCTCCTTCCGTAATCACCCGAAATTATCAAATTTAATAAACAACGGCATGCACAGCTGAAGGAAGGTCTCATACTGAGGATATGGGAATAGTTTGGTGCTAATTACACGACGGAGGAGGAGGAGGAGGAGGAGGAGGAGGAGGAGGAGGAGGAGGAGGAGGAGGAGGAGGAGGAGGAGGAGGAGGCTATTACATCTCGAGCGATAAATAAGAGAGAATCGATTCATTTGTTCGACGCCGGTTGTTTTGTTCGCTGAAGCGTCTGATTCGTCGCTTCCCGTTCCCCAGAAAATGACAAATTGCCGAAGAAACATGGAGAGGAAATTTGAAGAGAAGTGAAGTGTATAACTGGCGAAACATGGAGAGGAAATCCACAATTAAGATTATGCATGACTTGCCAAATTACAAGTAATTACTTTTAAATGGGCACTTTACTAAATTCCTCAAGAAGAATAGGACATATAAAGCTAATGACTCGGTGTAGATGGTCATGTTATATGTGAAACCAGTTTGTAATATAAAATCAGTCTACTAATGACTGCAAATAACATGTTTAAGAAGGAAAACATGCTTAAAAAAATCATTCAAGTGGACGGGACGTAAGTACAACGGTGTAATAAAAAAGAACTAACGAAACCCACAAGAAATATTATTATTACTAAGGTATTCATAATAAGAGGCCTTCGTATGAGATCAGTTTTTTTTATAGCCATTCACTTGGGAGTTTTTTACACGAGTTTATTCATTTCACTTTGAAATCCGTTGTCTTTTCAGCCTCTCTGTGACCCACGAGACACCTAAAGTAATCCTTGTATTACCGGATTTTGAGGCTGAAATTAAGTCTTTCAAAATACATCTGTCGTTTGACATTCCATCACTACTCTGTGCGAAAGAAGCCTTGGTAAAGTAGAAGTAACAGACAGTGATGCTCGTTAATTTCTTTTTCTAACCTGAGACTAATATTCTAAATAATCTTTTATATTTTTCCTCTCCCAGAAAGTAAATGAACAAACTCAATTAAATATTATAATTTCAATTATCAAGTGGCATCAAACGTGTAGCCTCAAAATCCTACCACAAAGTCAGGAGGACATTAGATGAAGAGGGTACTTTGAACATGTGGAAGAGCCCGTACAGATGCATATTCAAGGGTTTTTTAGGGAAACGTTAAATGAAACTGGGAGACTTCGGAAAACTACCGCGTAACAAGGCAGGAAAGCTTGAAAACCTGTAACTTTCCCAAATGAGCAACAACTATCGAACTATGATGAGACAGAATACTATAGTAATATATATCTAAAAGGCATTCAGGAAGTATGCAAGGTGTTTTTGCGACAGAAGTTAGGAGTAAAATGACACTTTTAAACAAAACCTGTTAAGGTTCGATCAAAAAACTGGGGAAGCCTTACAGGCCGAAGTTGCTTATGTGGTTAGTATTAAAGAAAAGTAAAACGCTTCAATGCAAGTAGCAGCGTGGGACTTAGAAAATAAGTAGGAAAATTTCACAATAATTAACTGGAAATATTTAATAAATGACTTGCAATAGCTGAGCGTAATACTTAAACCGTATCCCGTATTCTGAACACAAAACCGAGCCGATTACACAGCGGGCACAGCAAGAGGAATGTAATCCCATCAAACCCAGTGGAAATGGAACAGGAAAGTAACCGGCATTTCAGACAGTGGGTGGCACGAGAAAGTAAAGCACATCAACCTTGGCATTCCAGACTCAAAAAGTCGGCGGTTCTCTTGCCGACAAGCCTCAGAGACATGGGTGGGGCAGAGCAATATTACTGAACTGACCTAGGAAATACTGGCCGACGAAATCTTTTTAGAACACGTTTTGCAGGACGGTAAATTAACAATAGCACTAGCTGTCAGGTAAGGCCTACGGTTAGGGAGGAATATATTGAGCATAAGCTGAAGCTTTCAAGTCACAACTAGCTTAAAAGAAATTTCTTACAATCATCCGCGTTTGGATTGCAGCTTTTGAAAAAAAAAATCCTCATTGATGTAAAAATGCCATCAAATAATAACTTGAGACTTGACAGCCCACTATCGAGGAAAGTTATCAAAGGAATCTACATAATAATAGCAACCCAAATAATATTCTCAATCTTTGGGTATTATCTACACTTGAACGATGATAAAATTAACTACAAACTTAGTTGAACAGATAATTTAAAACACGTAAACTAAAGTTCAGTAACAATGTATTCGTTGTTGAAAGACAAAACTAAAAAATATAAATTCTCTCGGAAATTGGGGAAAGTTTCCTATATACATCTTTTGCCCGTTTCACCGACATGTATTTTGGTAAATGCACCTACAATCTGAATGACAGGGAAGGAGCTTTACGACACAAATTTATTTTCATATTACCAAACTTTAATTAGAATAACCAAATTCTCCTCCTTTGTCACTACATCATCAAAAAGTTTACACATTTCTTTTGCACTACGCAGGGAGGGAATATCCATAAGAAATCTGGAAAAAGTTTAAATCAGCATTGCATACAAAAATATGTGAAAGAAGCGGCTTAATTGCCAAAAGGATTATGCGTGGAGTTACGGCAGGTGAACTTCCTGAACTGCAGCTAATAAATACCAGGTAAGGTAAACTTTAAGATGCAGTTTAAGGTTCGCTTCTTTATTGTAATCGCCTGCCATCCCAAGTTCCCCTAAAACACCTGGTCCGCTTTAATTTGTAGGACGGAAGGAGCTCGGGGGGATGTGGCGGGGGAAGAGAGGCCAAGCAGCTCGCAGAGGAGTTGGAGGTAGAACTGCCATGAAGGAGATGGATTAGAGACAGAAGGGACGGAGGAAAAAACCTGAAGGTTGAGGTTCATCAAGGGTCTTGGAGACATGTAGGTTGAAGGTGGAGTTTCGAGGTGGCTAAATGGAATGGAGAAATAAAGTACAGGTAAAAACATCTAAATTGGACAAGGTTCTGGCAGGCAGGATAAAATGTGTTATAGAGAAAAAACAAATACAGGTAAAACGCCTGTGCATGAAATTTGAATAGAATGTGTGAACCAAATGTAATTGTTGAAGACGGTCGAGAGAGACTGACTGAAGGAAAGGGTGTGGAAATACAAGAAGGGTGATGGAGTAAAAATGCCTGAAAGAAAGGTATGAGCAGACTGAATGATAGGTTGCTATTAGAGAAAACTAAAGAAAAGAGAATAAATGGGAGGCTGCTTGCAGGACGCTGCACAAGAACACCGAATGTAGGAAAATGTGCAGAAAAATTGGAGGAAAAGGGCACAGAAAAACAAGAGAGATATAGAGCAAAAGAACTGGTTGAGGAGGTTCAAGTAGATTTAACAGAAATTGAATTCGAGAAGACTAAAAAAAGAAGAGGAGACGCTTGGAACCGGTTGGTTAGAAGAATGCGAATGCCGATTGAAAGAGGAGATAAAAGGGAAAACTGTTTTGAGGAGTCTGTAACACTCAAGATGAAGGTGCCGGTGGAACGCTTGGAAACCGCGCAAAAATACTGGCTGGAAATTGAGCCACTGGAAGATTGGTGGGAATAGAGGTGAGGAATTACTTTAGAAAGAAATATATAAAAACAAAATAAAACATTTCAATAACTTGAGAAACTAAGTAATATAGAACAAAATTGGTACCAGGAATGGCGTTAGGAAAATTCTGAAGAGAATTGTAATGGAACCGAAGTGGGACTCGTGAAGTAGTAGGGACAGCTCCACTAAAAAAAAAAAAAAAAAAAAAAAAAAACCGATGGCGGAGCTTGATGAAATAAACTACGTAAGATGATCATTAAGATCACGTCAGAGGGCAACAGCAAAACATAGGTACTACGTAGATTTTGGAATGCAAGTATAAGGAAAAGTAATTAGAAATGACACGGAAGGCGAAAAATCTGAAGATGTGACTATAAAAGTCATTGACTGTAATACACTTATAGAACTTTTTTCTTATACAAAACAGAGGTTTTCAGATTCTCATCTTTCGCCTATAGCCTAATTCTCTTCCCTTTCTCTCTGTCCGTCGTCTTTTCAGTGGTAGCGTCCTTGTTTTTCGAAGATTATGCAAATATACCCAGGTCACTCGAAAGGGTCGGTGATACCATAACATACGAGATTTTTATGAAAATAATGGGGCTAGCTATATAGTAAAGGGGGTGGAGAATCCATAGGGGAAATCCAGTCTTAACGAACATAGCAATAAGGGTGACCTGTGTATGGTATGCCCGTTACAACTCATGCTTTGTCTACAGAGTAATCCATGGTATGAATCGAACCGGAACACCTACTTATGCATGTGTGTGTGTGCGCGCGCGCACGAGTGTAACTGTGCCTGCGTGTGTATGTCCATTAAATACTTTGGTGTTGATACGAATGGGTTACCCCTCTTTACAAATGAACACTGGACGAAGTTTACCCTAATTAATAGAACGATCAACTGCAAGCAGTTTTACCCATTCTTTTTACTTTTGTTAAAATACCCAAAAAGAGTCAACAAAACGTAGTCTGTTACATAGTACAAGAATGAGTCATAAAATGCGTCTTTGAAGACCAGGAAGTTGACTAAAATTCCTATCAAATATCTCGGTAACCAAAAGTATTGTGTATATGTCTTTTAGTAGAATAATAATTTATGAACGTAAATACATACCCCATATATATATATATATATATATATATATATATATATATATATATATATATATATATACCTTTCTTATTTCGTTTTACCGGAGACAGGAGGAATGCAAACATCTACCTAAAGACAAGAGGGGAACAAAACTCTCAATAATGTTACGCTTGCAAATGAGAACAAGTCAGACGTTCGGTTTATAACCCGACGTTAAAACCAGCTTGTGTTCTGGTAAACCCGGCTTGTGTTCTGGGTGCCCGGGTATAAGATGAGGGTTTACCTGATGAGTGATTAACCTCCCCGGAGTTGCATCCCATTGTTACCACCCCAAGCGGGGAGATTACACACCCCAATTGTTGCCCTCTTTGGGGGGGAGAAATCGAGGATGGCATTTCGGACCTTCCAGAGCTGCGCTTCAAGGCTCTTATTCTAGATTTTGCAAACGGGGAGATAAGCCTTACTGAGAGTGCCTCTGCGGTGTATTATCAACGGACCAGTCAACAAAAATATTCCTCCTTCGTCTGCATGGGTAATAGTGGTTGCCTTGCTATCTGATGGCAGTGACCAATAGGGTTGACAGTTGGGGTAATGTATGCGCATGCGTGGATCCGCCCCCTCGCCCCAAACCTGACGTCATAAAGAATTGAAATGGTGGAGTTGCCAAGTCGCACATTCTTCTAAATAATTTCCACGTTTCTAATAGATTTTTGAAAGGTAAGCGGTAAAATATATTGATTTATTGGCGTTTGTTGCAAATAAAGGATGGAAGGGAGGGATGGGGTTCCAGCCACTTATTTTGGGTCGTGCAATTGCGGGCTGCACGCTGTAATTAAGGTTTTTCACTCGTGATACCCTGCCATTGCAACTAAATTCTTCCCTTATCTGTTATGACCTAAGATTCATCTCTGCTAAAATGAACTCCAGTTACGTTATGAGTTTATAGATGTGCTGATAATGAAGAAATTGTACGTTGCTTCGTGTGAAGTAGTTTAAGCTGCCAAAAGCTCATATGTTAGTTGTCTTCCATTACCTATGGGGTTTCCTCTGCTTTCACTTAATTTATCAAAAAATCAATGAATGCCTGAAAGAACATAACTTTATAAAACGTACTCATTAAACAGCACACGCGGACTCTTAATGAACTACTGGACAAAAGAAATATGTACTTCATTAGCAAGTGAAGAATGTATTTGAGATGGAGAAGTGGTAAGGGAAATACAATAACATAAGATAAAAAAAAAAAAGAGGAGCTTCAAATAGCACTCATAGCATCATAGTTTTCAGTGCCCATGCAGAATGATGTAATATGCAAAGTGGTCCAATGAATGATCTTAATTTATATCTATGAACCGTTGTATAATAAACAAATTCCACAATGAAAAAGTGAAATATTATTAGCGTAGCGATTTCCAACCAAAGGAATGTTGCGTGACCATTCCGGGGTGTTGGTTGACTAATAGTATTGTAAAAGTTATTTTTGCACCTTAGTAAAAATCATAGGTTTGTTGCTTTGTGCCACTACGATATCGGTAACTGTGTTTCGGTCACAAAATTTGTAATTCAATCAGCAGCAATTATAATCGCTTACATTTCATTTGTTCCTTGAACTCTATCAAGAATTTTACTTAGATTTAGATTTCATTTTAAAAGGATCTCTTAAGATTAATTTTCATAAGGTCTGTTCCTATATGACATGCAATCAAGAAGCAGCGTCAAAAGCCTGATTATTCAAGCAACAATACTATCAAGTATTATTGGATTGGATCTACTCCTTCAGCGCCTCTCTCTCTCTCTCTCTCTCTCTCTCTCTCTCTCTCTCTCTCTCTCTCTCTCTCTCTCTCTCTCCACGTGAAGAATAACACTTCAGGAGAAGACATATTTTTTTCAAGGGGTTAACCTTGCAAAATGAACATAAAATAGAAAATGTTACGTGAAAAATCCGTCGGGTTGGAAACTATCATAGGCAGAGTTGAAATTATCTTTTAAATGAATATCAAAACCATATAGTTTGATCAACCAGTACAACTTTTCAACATTCTACATCAGCAAATCTTTTCATTTTCTTACATACATACAAGTGGTTCAGGCGAGTCCTTCGTTTCCATATACGACAAAACTTTATTATGGCGCATTGTATTGATCTTCTTTATGTGCATTAGAAAAAGTGAAAACGTTATGGTATCCCCTGCAAACGAGAGAGAGAGAGAGAGAGAGAGAGAGAGAGAGAGAGAGAGAGAGAGAGAGAGACCATCAGTTACACGTTAAGTTTGTCTGGCTTGACATCTACCGAACAATTTTCCTCAATAACACTAACTTCCTTCTAACGACATATTTTTCACAAGTAACATTTGGGCTGACGGCGAATTATTTCACTGGCTCCACCCCTTTAACAACAAGGACTTATTATATTTATATATGTTACTGGTAGCGTTCTTCTCCGGCCCCCGCCCCCCATACCCCTGGAATGCGCGTACCAGAGTCCCCCGAGGGTAACAGAAGACCAATGACCCAAAGGAGAGGATGATCCGTGTCCCCCACTCCCCTTGGGGTGCATGATCCCAGTGTCCTCAGGGGTGCACGACCCAAGTGTCCCAAGGGCGCATTATCCCAGTATACTCCAGGGATCCGTGTCACCCATCTTCCCCGCGGGTTCCCCGCGGGTGCACGATACCTGAGGACAGTTCCAGCCCCCCCTTAATGTCAGTAATGATGTCTTGCAAATATGAGCAATGTCTCCCAAATTGCCACTGTGTTATACCTGTTAGGACCGGGAAGAGGAGGGGAAGGCGACTTACATCACATTCATATTTTTTTCTTTTATTAGTGTGACAGTGTTGTTAATGTATGTTTAGCTGCCAATATTTTCCACTTTTTACGCCCCGTTCGAGCCACGCAGGGTGCCTATTATAGGTTTAGGTGGTGGATACGGCGCGGCGGTGTAATTCAGCGACAGTCCGTTTTATTCCTTTTCATGCAAGGAAATATTAAAGCAGCACACACTTCATCACGCATAATGTCAACGTAGTAGCAGATGTAAATAACATGATAAATATCAATATAAAAAATACTATAACATATTCCTCGCAGTCACTGAGTATTGCATTCCAAATCGGAGATTTTGTAATCACAAAATGCAGAAGTCTCCTAATAATTTTTCATTGTACAGCATTTTAGGGGATTTGAGGTCAAATGTTATAAAAGTAGGGAAAATAGCCTACTCATTTTAAGCGCATATATATATATATATATATATATATATATATATATATATAATATATATATATATATATATATGAGGGAAGTCAACTGCAATAAACATTAGGTAAAAAAGGTTTTGGATCAGGTTCGGCTGAAGAGACGTACTGAAAGTTTTGATGTATAACTCAACTCTTTTTTTTCCTTTTTTTAGTTTTACTTTTATAAAACTTTTTCGTTTATAACTACTAATATTATTGCTGTTATTTAAGACGTAGGATTTATAGAAATAGGAAAAGGAAATCCTATGAATACAGGAAACGAAGTCAGATATCTTTTTCCCCTAGTGTTGGGGAAAACGAGACCAATATCCAACCTGTATTTCCCTCAAATCTCCCCAGACTAAATTCCCTAGATCTTCTCAATCAAATTCACCAGCTAATTGGCAAGCTTTCATTGGAATTCGCTCTAACAAGCCTCTTTGCAAATGTTCGTTAAAACTTAAGTCATTTAACTGTATGTAAATTCTATGGTAACAAAAGGAAATCTTTCTGCAGAATAAGTTGGGGGTATACAATAAATCAATTTCAGGGCTATTATACTGATGGAAGGAATGGTGCAAAATAGCTTATGCTGTCTTTAGGGAAAGACTATTCGTCGAAAAATAATGGAAACTTGAATGAAGGCATAATATAATTACGCTTTATACTGAAAGCTTTTACTTCCTATAAGGTATTTGTTACTGTCTGTTGTTGATTATAGTTAATTTCATACTTTAGTATTAGACGACCAAAAATGCTTAATTAATTTTCTGTCTTTGCTTAGCGGGTAAAATTCCCATATCTTGTGGCATCATGGCTCTTTCCTCACTTTCAGTCACAATATCTATCTTCCCCCATTTATGACATCATGCAATTGCTATCAATCATTAATTACTGAAGAACAAACGGAACATTTATTTTACAAAGAATAAAAGGAATGATAAGAAAGGGCATAGCTAGTGCCAGGGAATAATGCAATTATATATGGCCTGTAGAGTTCTCCTCTCTCTCTCTCTCTCTCTCTCTCTCTCTCTCTCTCTCTCTCTCTCTCTCTCTGTCCAAAGTCCACCTTTGCGTCTAGTATCTCATCCGGACGCCCCCCCACATCCCTCTGCACCTCCCACACCTCTACCTGGCCGTGTCCTACACCGTTGATTCGAAAAGGGTTGGCGCGGGCTGTCATCAGCTGATGATTTACTCACCTTAGGGCCCAGGTTACCCCAACAATAAATAAAGCTTCGCCAACAATATACAGGCTCTCTCCAACAATGCCTTGCCGGAGGTTTTTATGTGTGAGAGAGAAGGCCATACTTTTTTCATGGTAAATAGTATGCAAAGTTTAACAGATAAAAGTGAAGAAGGGTCTTCTTCGGGTCCAGCGGTCCAGACCCTCAGGAGACCATAGAGAGAGAGAGAGAGAGAGAGAGAGAGAGAGAGAGAGAGAGAGATCCTCCATTGTCCCTCTTGGTCTGAGACGACATTCCTTCGCAACGTAAGTGGTCCTCCCCCTCCCCCGCCTCCTACTGAATTTGTTATAGAGATTCGGTAGTTGCTCTTCCCCTGAAAAGTACGCTACGAGAGATATGCCAGACAAGTAAGGAGACGAAGGGCGAGTCTAAAGATATGGGGGAATTATGGAAGAAGAATTCTGATCTTTTTAGCTTTTGTTGTCTGTTTATTAAATTTTATCTTAAAACTTAACTTCCAAGCGGTATTTGGGATAACCACGTTGTCGATAATATTATTTTCCTCATTGCAGTGGTGTTATTATTATTATTATCATTATTATTAATTCGGATAGTGATCGACGACAATAAATTTTGATATAATTACCTCGGTCTTGACGGGTTTCGATTTCTTGGCAATACCCACCACAGCCGGCAAAATAATTATACAAGCATCGGTTTTAAACTAAATTTTTCAACTTCTTGCGCTTGATGTTGCATTTAAAAGATATAAACGGTTGTGCTTCATTTTCATCTATAAAGACCATAAGCCTAACAAGTAACCAAAACAACAATAGATATCAGCCACTGCCACACTGACTATTGCACGTTACCAGTAGCCCTTCAATAGCCCTTATAAAGATTGCACCACATTATACATCATGCGCGGACACTCGATTACCCTCCAACACATTCTCGGTGTCTGTCGTCTCCTCCCTTTCAAAAATTCAGTTATCAACCCTTTAAACCAACATATCGGCTGCCATTCTCTCGACGGGACCAAACCACCTCATCATGTTACTTATCCTGTCCTGCTTCCCACATGTTTATTGTAACCCAGCATTTATAATCATTTCAGTTTTCCTTACTCCTCATTCAATAATGATATCATCAACTTCAACTTTCAAAATATCTCAAACTTTCACATTCATCGTTTACATTTTATTATGCACTCATCCACACAAACAAACACACACAAATACAAACACACGCACACATTATATATATATATATTATATATATATATATATATAATTATAATATATATATAAAAATATATATATATATATATATATACATATATAGATATATATATATAAAATTTTTTTTTATGAAATATAAATATATATATATATAATTTATATATATATATATATATATGATATATATATATATATATTAATATATATATATATATATACATATATAGATAAATATAGACTATAAATATATATTATATAGATATATATTATATATTGAATTATATAATTATATCTATATATATATTATTATATATTTATATAATATATATATTATTATATATATAGATTATATATTTTAGAGAGAGAGAGAGGAGAGAGAGCGAGAGAGAGAAGAGATTGAGAGAGAGAGAGAGATGAGCTTACAGGAAGGGTTTGACTTTTAACTGATGATTTGGAGGGGAACGGTAATAAAAGCAAGCACGATACTTCCAGGTGGCATAATGTAACAGGCATTGTAAGTCTCATTCAAAGTCCATATAGTCCACGTGTAGAGAATCCAATCAAGCAGATACAAACTGCCAAAGCACATACGCTCATAAGCACATGCACGCACGTGAGCACGTGCACACACACACACACACTATACATAACATACATACATACATATATATATATATATATATATATATATATCTATATATATATATATATAGATATATATATATATATATATGATATACATCCTAACAAATAATACAGAAGAGCACTTAAAATACAATTTTGCATAACAAATACTGCAAACCTTTACCGTCAGCTTAGCAAGCACAACCTAAGTATGTATACATGATGTATAGCAAATTTTCAAGAAAGAAAAAACAAACAAGATGGTTTCTATGGCAACAAATCCTTCAGATCTGAAGAGGGTCAGACGATAAAGGGTTTCATTTAAAAAATATTCAGATTAGTTCACCATCTACAGACGCGGATGAAAACACGATGTAACTGCATGCGGTGTACGATAGTAAATAAATAAAACGTGATTTCACTTTTAAGGGGATATAATGAAACTTTAATCCTTTTCAAAAACACTGAGCTGTAATATTATCCGAAAAAGAGTAGTACTTTACAAAAACAAGCGTGGTGTCGCTCCACGAGATAATGGAAATATATAGCCATTTTCATTATTAAGGCTGTACTAAAGATTTTGGTGATTCCATTTACTGCGTTTAGAAAATAAGTCAATAATAATTAAGTGTTCACCAGTACCTGAAAATTCGCCTCTGTTTCCTTTCAATGTGTTTCTAAACGAGTGGAATATGTTAGCAAATCATCACGGCTGTCATTTGCGATATTCATTTCCTGTGGTTCTTTACCGAGATTTTCCCTTTTTCAAACTCTAATAAAACTATGATTCATTTCGCATTCGATACTTAAAATTGGAAGTTGCTACTTCAAGCATAAAATTTCACGCTTTACTTTGACTTAAATGGTAAGTACGAGCACAAATTACTTTACTACCGAAGACTATTTTGAAAGTTCTTTCAAGATGAGAACAAAATAAGACCAATTTCATGCGCATTAAATGAGATACATTGTTAGAAATACACGTGAAAACCCTTAAAGCTTTATGAAGACTAGCTCTATTGCAAAATTGTACCTACACAGATTCTTTATATTAGCTTCCTGCTTAATCTTCAGACTACCTATAAACAGTATGAAATTTCATCTCATCTGACAATAAAGACATGAGTCCTCGTAAGCTTAAGGGTTTTCAAGAGTATTTCTAACAATACATCAGGACTTGATACACAGGAAAAGGATCTTACCTTTCCCTCAGCGTTATCATCATTATTTAAAAAACGCAAGGATTAATATGGAATACATGATATTTGCAAGTTACAGGGTATGTATATCCAAGAGACTGTACAGGTACAAATTATTTAGAGACACAAGAATAACGTTGCATTCGGCATGGGGCGCACCACTTTGCAACGCCTTGCGCGCCGTGTCGTACACCTTGCTTGTAGCTGGAGGTTCATTACGCCCTCCCCACCCACACCCCACGCCCATTTCCCATTAGAGGCCGCATTATGGGGTTCTGGACACGCCCAAACAGTGTCCTATAAGCATATGAATAGGGCGCTATGACATCCATTTATCAGCACATGACATCGAAACTGGAATTGTAAAATGGAGAGAGAGAGAGAGAGAGAGAGAGAGAGAGAGAGAGAGAGAATGCGGGTAGGGGGCGGGGAAGCGGGGTTCGTAGTATGATAAAACAGTAAAAGAGAAGAGTGAAAAGCGATGGGATTTTGTAGCATGATGAAAGAGATAGAGCGAGATAGAGATAATGCAGTGCATGAAAAAGCTGATAAATCTTAGTAACATAAAAAATGCACTGTCACATATAATAATAATAATAATAATAATAATAAATATAATAATAAAATAATAATAATTGAAATAAATAAATAAAAATAACTGAGCATTATTCACCAGAGAATAAATGTTTTTAGATGTTCCGAAACAAAAACAAATAAAACATTTTTAAAGAAAAATTCTAAAACCAGTGAAGGTCAGAAGGGCTAATTGATGTCGTCAAGGACAAAACTCACCTAAAACAAATAAGATAAGAATATAAAAATGAAACCACTAAAAATCTTGAAAGGAGGCGAGTTAAACCTGACTAGTTGCGTGTAACCAAACATGAGAGGCTATCTCTCTTAAAGATTCCTAATTGAATTTTTCCAGCACACATAATATTATGAAAATAATCAATGCCATCGAATACAAGATTTGTTTGACCCGCCTTGAATCCTGTCATATATTTTTGAGAGAGAGAGAGAGAGAGAGAGAGAGAGAGAGAGAGAGAGAGAGAGAGAGAGAGAGAGAGAGATTTCATAAGCAAATAAATGTTGAAGCCACATTAATTTTTCATTTTACCATATCATCAAGTTTTGACAAATTTTGATCACCAGTGACTGCTTACTTGTATATATAAAAAAATAATTTTATCATCCTTGATATGAAAGACCAACTGTCTCTGTAACCATCGTCATCAATGTAATTACAAACTGCAAGAACTTTAAACAGGCTTATTTAAAAAAATTATGTATATATAGTATGTATATATATATATATATATATATATATATATATATATATATACACACATACATACATACATACATATTATTCACCTATGGCTTCAATACGACGGGATGGTTTAGATATCAGATTTTTTAATTTAAAGAGTATAAGCTTTTGAATACATTCACATCTTCTTGAGGTACTGACGTCAGTGCGTCCGTACTTGAAGAAGAAAACTGTATGTCTTTGAAAGAATCTGGAATCTAAACCATTCTGTCTTATTGAAGCCTAATACGAGTAATATAAACATATTCATAGTGAAGTTGTATAACTATATACATGTATAAATATATATATAGATTATATATATACATATATATATATATATATATATATATATATATATATATATATATATATATATTATCTTTCTTTTCAGAAATTAAAAAAAGGAATAGTTTGTCACTCGTGCTATGAGGATCACCCGACCGCTTTTTAATCCATCTTCATACATCATCATCGCTATCACCACTATTATTACTATCACCATGATCATCAAAGTTCCGTCGTCGTCGCCATCATGTTTTCTCATCTTGAAGGAAAATTTTCGTGAGCTGGGACATGAGGGACCCACGAACTCTGATAAATAGCAGTAATTAAATGACCGCCACTGGCTTCTTGTGACTTGATGACTTCTAATTACACATCTTGGGTGGAATCCTCGTGTCTTTAACCAACTCTCTCTCTCTCTCTCTCTCTCTCTCTCTCTCTTCGCTCCTCTCTTCGTCTCTCATCTCCTCTGTCGACCCCCTACGGCTTTCGTTTATGTATCCCCTCACTCCCTCTCTCCACGCACTTCCACCATACCTCATCTCATCCAGAATAAAGATGGGGTGAAATAACAGGAATCCTCCCCTTCCGTCACAAATTACCTTCTTTTAACTAAGCTTCCTAGTTTATCATACTTTAAACCCTTTCACATGAAAACCATGAACGCCCCCCGCCCCCATCTCTCTCTAATGAAAATCTGTACTGCTGTTCTCGTATTTTCCAATTGTTTACATTGCTTTTTGTTTCCTTGTGCATAATGAATATTTTACTCAATAATTGGATTTATGTATTTATTTATTTTTACAGTTTGACCTCCGGTTAGTTTCCCAATTTCAAGACGACCCCTTGTTTCTGATATAATCACGACTCCTTCCTCGGCTTCCACTGCTGGTTTCCTTCTATACTTCATTCTATTCCCTTAACCGCATTTGCTGTGAGGTGTCAGTTTTTTGGATCCCTTTTACGTCCGGAAGACCTTGTTAATTATTTGTTATTTCTAGGACGTTTCAGTTTTGTTTTCATTTTTGTGGATTTTAAAACATTTCTCGTGTTTTTTCTCTTTATTTGTAAAGAGCTGTATGTTTTTTCAGGGGTGGTATAGCCTTACAATGACAGTTTCTAATTTTTATCTGATATAAGCAGTATTTTCCCTTAAAAAGGAAATATGGTGATTATGAAAAAAAACGATGCTTAGTTTATGAAAATGAATGAAAAAATACAATAGCCAAAAACAAGTTTTTTTTAGAAAATATAAATGTACTTACAAAATTGGATAAACTACGAGATTCAAGAAAACGAAGACATGTTTTTCGAAAACTATCAGCTCTCGCCATTTCCATGAAAGCATAAAAGTGGCTTACTTTTTCAATGAAAAAGATTACGGAACAGTAGAATATTTTCTGAAAGACGCATGCGACCCTTGAAGAGTCTTATACCTGTTGACATATCACCCGATATTCTAATGGTCACCACAAGCAAGCTTTCTTAAATAGTACTTTTTAAAAATGCAGTTTTTACGGAATTATGGCTAAAGTGATTAAATGATAAACTTAGATTCTCTTAGTTTTTTCCTGATTCGTACGGTAGGTTGGTATTATGGTATTACCTACAGAACCCTCAGAAACCTGAGGATAAATATTAGTTCCTTGAATGTTGGCTGTAACTTGCCGATAAATAAAACAAAAACACTGGTATACTACGTATTATCTAATAAGAAGCATATTTAGTATATTTATTTATGAAGACGACATCATTCACTGCTATCATTCTACCACTGGCATACAGCATTCCTTACAGCATTGGCTCTTATCCCAATTCCGACCAGCCATTACGATAGGGATTAATAATTTACTTACCCAAATTACCGATAAGTAGAGGCAAAACATACCTATTTGCCTGAAAAAATATCGTAACGAAAGCCTTCGATTAGAAGAATTAGACACGGCTGGTGCTACTAACGCGCTTACAGCAATAAGGCACATGGGGACAGCCCCTTAGGGTGAGATGGGAGTATGGGAGCCGAGCCCAATGGGAGCCCAAGTTCCATAAGGGGAGGGTGCAGGGAACCTCACAAAAATAAAGGGGGTGGAGGTTTGACTGCAAAGTTAACAATGACCGGGCAATTTCAAAATGCAGAACATATTCATATGAAAAATAAAGTAACATTTTCAGCCAAAGTTCACTATTAATACGTATACATGTTTTTAGTCGAATGCTGACGGAATACCACTGTGTTGATGATGGATGAATTAAAGAGAGAGAGAGAGAGAGAGAGAGAGAGAGAGAGAGAGAGAGATAAGAGAGAGAGACGAGAGAGAGATAGAGAAGAGGAGAGGAGGGGAGAGAGAGGATAGGAACTGGGTCTAATTCTAAAACTGGAGAGTACAAAATTTCCCTGAAGCCAAGGCACATGGGCCAGAGTGGCTGCCAGGTACGATACCTCCGCAAGAATTTCCCAAAGAAGGCAAAAGCAAGTTCGGAAAAATACATCCTTGCGGTGCTCTTTGACGTCTTTGCATGACGTCACCGTCTTGGAAGCTTGGTTTCAAATTTTTTTTATTTCTTTCTCTCTCCCTCACTCTCTCTCCTAATGCTGTAATGAATACCTTTAAGCGAATAATCACGGTGGTAAACGGTTATCGTAAATCAAATGGTGTTATCGTACATCGCTTTGAGTTATCGTACATTGCCTCAAATTATCGTGCACAGGCAACAAATTATCGCTGAACGCGTGCCGTAGCCTTCAAATATTATATGCAAAAATAATTAGCAACGGGGGTTTGAAAATGGAGAAGATCAATTTGCGGGCTCGATCGACGCTGTAATTATTAAATAATTAAGGGTTTTGAGATTATTCGTGCAAACAGCTGTTATGTCCATTTATCATGATTATAATTATATGCACCGTTCAAGGAGCGCCTTCGACATTTATTTGCCTACAGGGAACTCCTTCCAGACTCTCTCTCTCTCTCTCTCTCTCTCTCTCTCTCCTCCATCGACGAATCCTACACGAGAAAATTTTACAAAAGAAACATATCTTTACTCATATGTACTAAAATTAAACCTCAGAGAGAGAGAGAGAGAGAGAGAGAGAGAGAGAGAGAGAGAGAGAGAGAGAGAGGACCTATACTCCCTTGTTTTAGTTAATTTTTTGGTTATATAGAACTTACACACACACAAATATATATATATATATATATATATATATATATATATGTATATATATATATATATGTATATATACATAAAATGTGTGCGTGTGCTCTTTACATATTTTGGCACACATATGTTTACAAACGAACATCCGCCAACTAAAACGCATGTCCCTGACAATAATATTGTACGTCTTTATAAAAATACGAGGGAAAAATGGAATTTAAAATTATTCTGACTTCTTCTGCCGATTGAATTCCGGCATTTATATCCTCCGCAATGCTGTTCAGAAATGGCTTTTACAGGCTGAACCCATATGGTGACCATTCCTATGCAAATGATGCCACTTTTCGACTCTATGGTTGGAAGACTCTCGATTTGTTTTTCCCCATTCCAGGTAAAATGGGGGGTGATAACACTGGATATGGGCTTTATAGGCAGAGCTTTAATAGCGGAGACTGTTTGCGAGGATCGTACAGCCTTTGTGCAACCACATGTGCTTGAATAAGCGGAAAGATGTGTAACGGCAATTACTTGAACTCATTCTGCGCCACAGAATGTTCATCAGTACCCCTTGTTATTATTGTACAAAAATATGATTAGGCAATCTGAAGATGTCTGCAATAATGTTCACCTAAAATAAGTAACCAGTGCTAATTTGTATCCCGTTACAGGCATACCTAAAAATAGCTAAAATACACACTAACAACTCAAAGCAATGCAATATATAATTGTAAATGATTCATAGAAAGCTTTTAAATTTGAATAAAATTCGAAAGTGCTATGTTCAGTCAGCCATGTAACGATGCTGGTAAACATTCTGGGCGAATTTACTCAATCCTTTCCAGTGTCGTAGTAGGATATTAGATTATTTTCTTGGATCAGATTTGTTAGTTCAGATGCATATATATATATAACTATATATATATATATATAATAT
Organism: Macrobrachium nipponense; assembly: GCF_015104395.2. NCBI lineage: Eukaryota > Metazoa > Arthropoda > Malacostraca > Decapoda > Palaemonidae > Macrobrachium > Macrobrachium nipponense. The sequence goes on along the minus strand of NC_061110.1, from coordinate 74,739,962 downwards.
TAGTTATATATATATCTATATATAAATATATATATATATATATAGATAGATATAGATATAGATATAGATATATATATAGATAGATATATATATATATATATATATATATATATATTATAAATAATGTATAGTACTATATACTTTATCATATAATTATATTATAATATATATATTATAATATATATTATATAACTGTATATATAATTTATGTAACAACGTGGTTTAGGAAAAGTCAAGGTCAGGCTTCCAGCAAAGGTGGAGGGGCAGAAAGTTCACCACTGTACTGAAACAGAAGCACGGCATTTAGTCGACTGTAGTAGGTCGCAACCCTAAAATACTTCCATGATTTTATATAAAACTTGTTCACTATATTTAGACACACATAGTTTATGGCGTCATCCCCTCTGAAGAAAGGTGTGTGTGTGTAAAGTAGAAAACATCCTAATGCAGTGGTCATAACATTAACATTTAAGTACACTCCTTGCAACATCCCTTGAATAAAGGCATCGGGTGACAGCGAAGGGAGTCCACGGAAACTTCGGTATTTCCGTCTTTGACATTGACGTCACAGAGACAGGTGCACCTTTTCAGGTGTTTTAGAAGAGTTTATGGGACACGTCAAACATCTTTCTTTTTATGACAGCAGTCGATCAACGTCTTGGCATACTATTACGGCGAGATAGTCGGCCGGGTGAAAATGAAGTAATGTGGGTCGGAATAAATGAAGACCCGGCGGTAACTTACGTTGAATACTGAGAGCGAAACCACGAACAGTGAGTAAAAAAAAATATATTAAAATATAAAATAAAGTTTGGTAACACGAAAATATAATCGCACCCCCCCCCCCCCACTCCTTAAAAATTAAACACTAATGCGAACATGAAGGTTTTGCACATTACTGAGAAACATTTTTTTGTGGCAAGCTATATAACGCTACGTGAATGAATGCTACTTTGTACAACTGAACAACCACATTATCTTAGTGAGTTGTACTACTTCAGTATGTTGACCAAATCACGTGATAAACTATTAAAATTCACAATAGTAGTCGGGTTTAAAACCCACCCTTGCCGGCAAAGTCTGGTAAAAAAAAAAAAAAATAAATAAACCCCCACAATTTAAGAACAAAACTTTCATGTAATAAAAAAAACCCCCAAAAAAAAACGCCGTTCAGCCATAAGTGTAGAAGCCTCTTCCATTTCATCTACTCAGTCGATCAATGCCAACAAGTAGTAGTAGTAGTAGTAGTAGTAGTAGTAGTAGTTCTTTTATTAAAAAAAAAAGTAAATGAACATTCAAGACAAAAAATATATATCATCCCACTGTCTTAATGCAGTGTTGAATTTAAAAATGACAAGAGCACGATAATGACCCTTTGTAGTCGTTTACACGAACCAATTAATTTGTGACGGGGGAAAAAAAGTCACTTCGACCACATCTTTAATACTTCAGGCTCGTAAAATGCTTCGTTACCCAGTCCAAGTCGGAGAACTTTTATGTTCACTTGTGATGATGGTACAATTCCAGTTATTATGCTCCCAGGCAATAATAATAATAATAATATAATAATAATAATAATAATAATAATAATAATAATAATAATAATAATATTTTGGTAAAAGACACTTTTTTGGGCAAATGCTGTTAAAAAGAATGGTAGAATTAAGCGAGTTCATACACAAAATCAACTCGCTTAATTCTGCCATTCTTTTTAACAGAATAATAATAATAAAAATAATAATAATAATAATAATCAATAATAATAATAATTAAATAAAATTAATAATAATAATAATAATAATATAATAATAATAATTAATAATAATTAACTACACAAATGCTGAAATATTAGACTATTAATGAGGACTGATCGTAAATGCACGTGTGTGTGTCTGTGTGTAAGCCAATTAAAGATTTCACTTGTGGCATCATTAAAAACCTTCGGGGATGGTCATCCTTATTCTTGGGATAACGAAAGGTTTGTGACCCAGCCATTTAGACATCTCTAGACAACAAAAGAAAATTGAATCTGTGATATGGAAAGAAAGGGAAAGAGAGAAAATTTGGGAAAGGGGGCTTTAGTTGACAGATAAAAATTATTTCATAAATGTTTTTTTTCCTGTTCCAGATAGACATGGGGGTTATGGGCAATGTCTTTTTGAGGCAACAACATTAATCTATTTGTTAACATCATCCACCTCTCTCTCTCTCCTCTCTCTCTCTCTCTCTCTCTCTCTCTCTCTCTCTCTCTCCTTTTCGTTGTCTCCCCATGCTTCTCTTCCCTTTTAGGGGTAGCGAGGAATGGCCAGCTCTTTTTATCACTGTCGATCACAATGTCTCCTCCTCATTTGCATAGGAGAGTGTATATTAAACCGCAGAGGAGATGTTCAGATACTGTTCCCTATGATGGAGTGGTATAAGCACGTCAACCGGGCTAAGGAATACAGAAAAAGAGAAAAAAAAGAAAGAGAGAAAAAGAGAACGCTGTTGCAATGGGTCGCAATCACTATTGTCAAAATGATTCGTTCTTTAAACGGAGAAAAGTTGACTGTCTGGATAGCTTGCAATTCTGAGTGGCTCCCTTTCTCTCCCTCCATAAATATTTTACATATACATACATACATACATACATACATACATACACACCACCACACACATATATATATATATATATGTGTGTGTGTGTGTGTGTGTGTGTGTGTGTGTGTGTGTGTGTTGGGGGGGGGGGATGTCACAAAAAAAATATTAATTATTTAATAATTTTTCGTACTTTCCACTCGGCCTCTTTCTCATGTCTTTGCTAGTTTTGTTGACTCCATTACTTCCTTGCCAGCATCCCTACTGGCTTTAAAGAGAATCAGCAGTATAAACGATGGGAAATCAAACGAAATCATGTCACACTCAGTTCGTGTGTGTCTGTAAGAGAGAGAGAGAGAGAGAGAGAGAGAGAGAGAGAGAGAGAGAGAGAGAGAAACAGGTGAAGGAAACGATGTGAAACTAATGTAATATTGTGAAAATCGCACATAGTTATTGAAGGACCCCACAAAATTACAGGTATAGAGATCTATTGTGGCATTCTGCGTGTTCGGTACAAAATTACGGTTGCCATCCCCCAAAGGAGGAGGTGGTTGAGGAGGAGGAAGACTGAAGGTCCTCCTCCACCTTTTACTAAGGTTTGGCCTCCCCTTAACAAACAATGGTCTTCCGGCCTTTAAGGGCAAAGGCTCTAAGGGCCCTTTAACTGAGACGGTCTCTCTCTCTCTCTCTCAAGGAGAGAAAAGTAATGAAAGCAAAAGGGAAAGACAAAACTAATGACGGTAAAGCAGGAACATAGTCGCGAGGAGAGAGAATAAGAAAGAGCGCTGAGTACCCATATTATATTTGGGTGTAATACTACTGTACTTCTGTATTTACACCCTCTGCCTACTGTTTAGTTTAGGATATTCATTTTCATACCTTGCCTACCAAAATCAGGTAACACCTTGTTTCTCTATTTGATTATTACCGTGTTGCTGCTATAGAAGATGAGTCTTCCTTCACGAAACTGTTATTCACATTGAGAGAGAGAGAGAGAGAGAGAGAGAGAGAGAGAGAGAGAGAGAGAGAGAGAGAGAGAGAGAGTAATAATAAGCTTTATTTCCAATATTTACATTAGCTATTCTTTATCTTACATGGATAAAATGTATTTCGATGCAAGAGTTACATTTCATACAGAGAGAGAGAGAGAGAGAGAGAGAGAGAGAGAGAGAGAGAGAGAGAGAAAAAAAAATCGAGCAACACAGAAACAGAGGATGACAGTGTCAGACACATGGAATTTCGCGGTGTTAAAAAGATTACATGCTGTACTTCCATGTTGTACCGGAATGGCTGGCACGACGATTTTTATCCCCAGTATCGAAGCCTGTCGTAGGACGTGTAATAACGGGTGTGTTGACAACGGACATATATCAAACGCTCCGCCCCGTGTCACAAATTGTCACCCTCCGTACAGCGTTACAGGTGTAATTAGGCCTTGCGACACCTATCTTTATGGTCCATAATGGCTTGAAATTTTAGTTAGGAATGAGGTTTGGAAGGATCAGAGACGGACACGCTTGCATCCACAATGCTGCCTCTCACAGAATGGATTTATTTCTCTCTCTCTCTCTCTCTCTCTCTCTCTCTCTGATTTTCCAGGTATTGCCGCAGAGTCCATTCACCAAGTCAAGAAATCAGGTGACTATTTTTTTGCATTCTTAACCAGTTATTACGAAACGTGGTCTATATGACAATTGACAAGCACGACCGCAAAAGATTACGGGCAATCATTAGTTGTTGGAGCCGCGGACTTTTCGCAATACATTCTTCGAAGCGCTTTCAAAGAGGTGACTGCAGTTAACGCAGCGCTGATTCAGTTACAAACAATCATTATCATATTTTGTTTTCAGTGATTGAACAGAAAACTGAACGGCCAAGAAGTAAAGGTAACCCTAACACAACAAGAGGAAGAGGGCGAAAGAGAATCTGACTCTTGGGGTGAAGGAAGTTTGAATAACTAAGCATAAGAGTAGAACGAAAATGGCATATAATGAACTTGGTAATTCTAAGTCACTTCCTTAGGAAGGTAACGGTGCCCATTCTCTCTTAGTGGCAGTCGTTGTAACACTAGTACAGTGATTCCAACAAACCGTTGTCAGTCCAACTGGTTCGCGGCTCTTGGGGCAAATGGTATGGTCGGTCTCTTGATAACACTACTTATTACCAACTAGAACTACTTGTTTAACTCTCTCTCTCTCTCTCTCTCTCTCTCTCTCTCTCTCTCTCTCTCTCTCTCTCTCTCCCCAGTTTCATACATGCTTATCCATTTGTACACTATGTAATACACAAACGGACACACACCACACACGTACAGATATTATATTATTAATTAATTAATATTACATATATACCTATATATGTATAAATATTATAACTACAATGACGTCTTAATTTCTCGAAGTTCTCACACTTCTTGAAAACGCTTACCACAAAAGACCTTTAATCCAAGTCGGCAAAAACGAAAAGATTTCCACCTTCCCAGGCAGGATTCGACCCCCTCATGAGAGTTTCCAGCAACAACGTGCTAAAGCATTTTGCTACCAAGACAACAGGACTCGACACGAAGGTGAATTCTCTTCATGAGTTCCAGACCTTAGATAAAATCCTTGCAGGGATGAACGTATCCAAAAAGTGTGATGAAGTTGTGAGGTGAGGAGGCTTTGTACGATATATATATATATTATATATATATATATATATATATGTGTGTGTGTGTGTGTGTGTGTGTGTGTGTGTGTAAGGAGCGTTCACTTGAAAACTGAAAGGAAAGATCATAGACGCTGATCTGTCGTCTTTATTTCAAGAATTGATCGCAGGAACATTGTGATCAGGTCTTGAAATAATAAAATGCTCAGTGTCTAACGGTCTTTCCTTTCACCTTTCCTGCTAACGCTTCTTTATGTTTATAAGCCGCGGGACCATAGTGATATTTTATGAATATTTAGAGTAAGCAATCTTGTAGGTAATTCTAGGAAATTAATATTTTAAAGAGCGGACAACGTCAAAATCAAAGATGAAAAGAGCTCTTTACATAGCTACGCATAATAGATCCAGACGTTCTTTTCACGACGTCTCCTATTCACTTGTTGCTCCCATTAATTACATCACTTGAAAGTTTATATAGCAAAGATAACACTCTTGAATATTTTCGTAATACTTCACTGGATATAATCTACAGCGCGATATAAAGTAAAAACACTTATGATCTCTTTGTTTTACATAAAATAATTTATAATTCTAATTTGGCTGATTTCGTTATGCCTACAGGAAAAACTTGAGTTCGCTTTCTTCTTAACAAAGTAAAATATTCTAGTGACTAGTGCGTCTAAAGCTTAAAAAAATAGTAAGCCAGGCAAAACGCAAAAAATTAAAAAATATATCTATATATATATATATATATATATATATATATATATATATATATATATATATATATATATATGCTAACGCTAGAAAACATGAAACAAGAAACGGTGTTATCATGTTTCGGAGAAAATTGATGTCAACTGAAAAAATAACTAAATATCTAACAAAATTAGGACTTTGTCGTACGAGCGTCATCACTGCCACAAAAAAAGTTGAACAGTCAAAGTCAGTTTTCAGCAATGATTATTTACACATATGAATGAAACTTACCTGACAATGGACAAGGCATTACAACGAGTTAAGGGATGGCTGGATACGCACTTTACTTTTACAAAATCAACGGATATTAAAAAGGCCTTTCCCCTGAAGCATGTGTACTGAAAATAGGCCTCTGAATGTCTGCTCTCTCTGTCTCTTTCTTTTCTTAACAAGACTCGGCGCCGTCTCGGGAATGAATAATTCAGTGAGTCGTCAAATAAATGGCTCGGAAAGTAAACACATGTTTACTAGAAAAGTAACTTGCAGTTTATTCTTCCTGTCTGTCCCATGTTTGGTCATGGTCTAATCACTTGTTATTATCTCTCTGGCTTTTCCCTTTCTCTTTGCCATCTGTCTGTGCCTGTTGAAATGATTACCAATTCCACTGTCTGTCTCTCTAAGACAAATTTCTTGTTTGGTGTTTCTATTCTTTACACACTTAAACTGGTAACAATTTCCAGGATTCAATCAAAATTACCAACACTGTATTCTAAAATAGTTCAGCCACATAATACACCAAAGTACATTATCACCAGCATCACCCGATTTTCGCATAAAATTGGCGAAATTATAAATATGGGTCGTGTCGCTGGGTGGCAGGTCATTGGGCACACATTCGCAAGGTATGTGGTTCGATCCCAGCCACCCTCATCACACAATCTGTGAAAGGGTACCGGCGGGAGTCACAAAAGAAAGGGGTTGGGTGCCAGCAACTCATTCCAAAAGACCCGGTGAGAACTGGAAGGGTGCGTCTTCTCGCACCACCATTTCTAATGGAAAAGAAGACGTGTGTATATATTATATATAGATATTATATATAATATATATACATATACATGTATCACTGAATCACGAAAATATGAACGTGATGAATTTTAAATAAATACAAAATCCACGAACAAATGTGAAACAATGGAATACCACTACGAGACCTTTCGACTTCTCGTCCTTTATTAAGCAGACTGATAAAATAAGAAAGTAAGTTTACAAAGAAAACTTGTATACATGACAGATAGGGATTATAAAGGAAAATATGTACCTGGAATCCAATTCACCAGAAGAATTAGTAGACCTACCCCAAAAAAGGGGTACAATTTAAGAGGTTCACAAAGGATTAAGCCTAACTGCTCGGAAGCAGGGACAAGACAATTGAAAGATTGTACAGGGATCTAACATCCACCACCAAAAAATGTTTTAAAAGTACGGTTCAATAAATCACATTTTGTTGAACAACAATAATTTTTTGAAAAGTGAACAAAATGAGACTTACTGAACTGTACTTTTATAAAAAAAATTTTGTTGGTCATTAGATCCCTGTATATCTATTTACTTGTCTTGTCGCTGCTGCCGAGAAGGAGTCTTAATCCTTTGTGAACCTCTTAAATTGTACCCCTGTTTTGAGTAGGTCTACTCATTCTTCAGGTGTGTTGGACTCCAGGTACATATTTTCCTTTGAAATCCCTACCTTTCATTTATACAAGGTTTCTTTGTAAACTTATTTTCATATTTATATCAGCCTGCTTAGTAAAGGACGAGAAGTCGAAAGGCCTCGGCAGCGGTACTCCATTGTTTCACATTCCTTCGTGGATTTGTCTTTATAACAAATATATATATATATATATATATATATAATATATATATATATAATATATATAATAATATATAGTTTCTATTGCTTTAGAGATGAACTTGGCCTTACGCTTTCAGCTGACAAGTATGAGGTTCTTTGAATAACAGTTTCCAAAAAATATATTACAATCGATAAGTTAGAATCTTAATCTGCTCAGAAAGTATATATATATGTATGTATGTATGTGTATATATATATATATAATATATATATATATATATATATATATATGCATATACTGATGCATAGATAATATAAACTATTAACGAAATCAATCTTGAAGAACCCGAACTCATCACTAGGTAATATTATGGCATATTTACAGACGTTTTATGTTACTGGTTTTACTGCATTTACCACCACTGATTAATTTGGGGAGCGTGGGGCAGAAATTATTATTATTTTTTTTTTTAATCTCGGCCACTTTTCAAAATTTGTGATTCTTACTGAAATACCAATAATGCTCTTTAAATTACAAAAACGTAAAAAATTAGTTGGTATTGATTTTTAGAATCAAATTTAAAAACAGGTTGGTAACCTCCAAAAGCAAGTCAAGGTCGTTCAAACTGGAGTCGAGATAATGTCAGTCGGGCCCCTGCCGTCCAATATTATCAAAGTTTAATAATAATCAATAATAATAATAATAATAAATTTTCACATATTGAATATGATATGGATATAGTGATGGTAATCTTGGAGAAAGGGCCACTTTCGAAATGACATCAGCAATATTTAAAACACGGCAAATAAAATCAAAGAATAAAGAAAGAGCTGAGAATATATCAAACCAAAAAGTAGATGCTGCATGACGAAAGCAAACTTCGTAGAAGTGCGAATCACGAAGAACTGCTTATCAAATTCAGCCGCACTTTATGTGATGCAGATGCAGGCAAGGGCATTCTTCGGCGAAGCCGCGATGATACTTTCGCACAAGTACAAAACAAGTATTGCATCACATAAATTGGCCATTCCAAATAGGAAGAGGAGGCTCTGGCTGATAACATCAATGCATTTTTACCTGAGCTGAGAGAGAGAGAGAGAGAGAGAGAGAGAGAGAGAGAGAGAGAGAGAGAGAGCAAAAATAATGGTATAATAAAAAAAAATAGGCAATCATATTTGAAATCGCTTCCTACACAAATTCCGTGCTGACAGAGAATCGGAGAGTACAAATCCTCTCCTCACCCTCTGGAACGTCCGTAAAATCACGATCAAGAATCTGTACGTAAATTAGCACGACATTCGTGCCTATGTATGGAAGAGAATCGTGCAGGGTTATTGCGGCAAGGCTAGATGCATCTCGCCCGATGCCTTCTGTGATAAGGTCAGTCTGGCTGTGAACAGCCGACGACAAGGAAGTATTAATAACAGTAATAATAAAAATAATAATGGGATAGAAAAAGAAAAAATGAAGGCAATATATGCACAGAACTACAATTTTCTGAAGAGAAGTCTGGTATTGAGATAACACCTAAACAGGGATAAAAAATGACAGAACGAATCACATCACCAACGTTGTTGTTAATGTCGGTGTCGTCATCAGTGATCAGCGGTGATGTATGGCGCATGCGCCGTAGCTTGGAATAATCACACGGGTACGAGCGTGATTTCTCATAAGAAGGTCGTTACGTGTGACAGGTATTAAACGCATACCTTGGAAAAATCAAGAACGGCGAGGATATTGCTCCTTTTTGGAATGTGCGCTCGCGTGCCCGTCACAGTGAATGTGCTTAAAGAATTGTTGGCAGAGAGAACATTTATTAACACAGACAGATGAAATAAAAGAATAACTGGAAATGAATATGAAATTGTGACCATACAGAGGAAAGAGAGAGAGAGGGCTTGGTAGAGTGAGATGAGGGGTGGCCGGAGAATGGTATATATTAACGGAAAACAAAATAGACTAACGCTTTAGAGGGGAGACACCATAAAATAAAATAAAGTTTAGTTGAAAAAAAAAACCCTAGTTAGTTTGTTATTAGAGAGAGAGAGAGAGAGAGAGAGAGAGAGAGAGAGAGAGAGAGAGAGAGGATGCTGAACAACAGAAACTGAAAATGAAGAGCAAAACTGGTTTGTCTGCTACGACACGACATTATTCATAAATTACAGCGTTTCACGCAGTGGGCAATAGGAGAGACATGTGTAAAAACCTGCCCCGTAATTACAGTACTTTCGTTTTTAGAAGCCCTCTCGTCGTAGTCATCTCTCTAGCTTGGATTCAATTCCTCCTCCTCCTCCTCCTCCTCCTCGGCTCTTTATTTATTTATTTATTTTATCAGTTTACAGCAACAATTTCTTCATTTCTCTTTACTATGAAATATTTCTTGACACAAACTCTTACTTTCTATATTTTTCCCTGTGCAGGTGTGTATCTTGCTTCCTTTGTGAAAGTGACATATTTCTTTACTGACGATGACCAAAATTAGTTTTCTTTTCACCTCTCCAATCATAAGGGCAACAGGAGCAGCAACAATAACAACATAAGTAAACAAAGACGCGTGCTAAACAGGGAAATCACGGCTACATTTGGCAGAAATCCAGTTTATATATATATATGTATATATATATAATATATATATATATATATATATATATATATATATATATTGGTTTTGCTTGTTTATTTTAATCTGATGTCGGAAAACCTGATCAAGTGCAAATACGAGGGAAACCAAAAACTGGTTGAAACAAGACTTTCTTATTTACACGAAATAAATCATCTTCACCTTTAACTGTTAACTAACTATGTCATTAAAAACCGGTTGTAACAAAACAAACAATGTAGTATACAGACTCCTTTTCCGTATATGTAAAAATTGTCATTTCCTAAATGGAATACGATTAATGGAACGGATTACATGCGTTATTCTCACGTGGAAAAAAAATCAAAACAGCACTGCAACTGCAAGCGCACACACACACACAAATATATATGTATATACTATATACACGTATATACCAATAAGTTCCTGGTCATGCACATGGTGAAACTGCACTGCTGTCAACGGAAAGACAACAATTAATAAGTGTAAGAAGCTTCATACAGTAATTATAGAGTGCAGTACGGAACACCATCGGAACAGAGAAAAAAAAGGGGGTGGGGGTACAGAACGATTTCGAAATGAACTTCCGTTAATCAATTACCGTCATCAGACAGTGGTCTACCAGGAGCAAGACTGCAACACTGGACCGCACAGTTTGGAAGGGATGAGGTGCTCTTCGAATTACCTTTATCGTATTAATTAGTACCAACGAGTAAAATACATGGAGATGATTCAAGTTTTGCTTCAAGTTTAAAAATGGAAACCGATCGGGACTGTTGCAATATACTGTAAAATTATCTCTCTCTCTCTCTCTCTCTCTCTCTCTCTCTCTCTCTCTCTCTCTCTCTCACACACACATTTGTGACACAAGCAAGGAAACACACCTACAGCGCTACAATAAATTGCTTATCATCTTCCATTCTTCAACAGGAAAGCCTGTTTCATTCTTCTTGGTTAAGTTTTTTTCTTTTTTCCCTCGTTCTTTGTATCTACTTCGGGCTTGAGGTAGATGAAGATAGTAAAAGAAATAAACATACTACATATGACTTGCGTTGGTCTTTATGAAACAAGACTCCAAGCCAAAGTTCATTTGCAACATCTAAGTAACATTCAGATGCTTTAGATGTGACATCGAATACTCACAGACCATCACAACGTGGTTCTCTGCAGCGTCCCTTCGGCCCCTTTCATTCCTTTTACTGTGCCTCCATTCGTATTCACTTTCTTCCAACTTATTTTCCATCCCCTCCTAACAATTTCTGAGTCACACCGTAACTACTACGTCTTCCTCCTGTTGCACTTTTAAAACATTTCTACCCTCAATTTCCCTTTCTGCCCTGAAGGACTTCATTGGTCCCAAAGCTTGGCTTTTTGCAAAAATTTTATATCCCATTCAATAGCCATTGGGAGTTAATAAGACAGAAAACTAATGCAGCGGTTTCATCTGTGTCATTAGAATTACACTCAACCCCGCGCGCGCGCACACACACACACACACACACGAAGCAAACGGCTTGGCTGGACGAGCGCCGTGTTCTTTTGTTCTGGGTTTTGACAGGGCGCGTGTACTGATGCCTGGTGTTATAATTCTCAGGTACTTCATTTATTCGGCCTCGGTTAATCATTTGTTCACGTTCGTATGCCCCTGCGGGGGAGTGTAAATATTTTGCTCTAGCGGTTGGGAATGAAAACTGGTAATAAGCGCTGACAGGAAAATACTTACGCTAAATAATTTCCACACGGTGGAAATAAAAATGACAAAATAAGAGATAGCGATGATGGTACTATAGGAGTACGAATGTTTTCCTATAAGACTGAGAGTGTGGTTAAGTTAGTTGTTGGGCCGTTATATCCAATGGGAAAATTCTGAAAATGGCACAAACTTGGATATTACAAAAATTGGTGATGAAAGAGAGTAAGCACTTCAATGTTCACACAACGAAAATAACAGCGTGTAATCATGCTACAATGCGTACTAACTGAATAACGTCTAGTACATTTTCCAATAGGTGAAAATACAAGAAGGGACAGACATTGTGCGGTAATTAAGGCTAATAGTCTACCCACTTCCATTAAAATCTCCTCATTTTAAATAAAATAGTTCAGTTAGTCCTCATGAAAACCTCATTTAAATATTTCTGAAAGATAATAATAATAATAATAATAATAATAATAATAATAATAATAATCAATAATAATAATAATAATAATAATAATAATAACCACCGTTTTTGCCAAATTCGGTCACTCAGACATTATGAAGCTGAAGCAAAGGTATGGTAGGGATTATTATTATTTTTTTTATTATTATCATTACTATTATTATTATTATTATTGGCGATAGTAGCAGCAGCAGCTTCAGCAGCAGCAGCAGCAGTAGTAGTCGTCCGAGGTACTAATAACTGCAATGATAAAAGGCGAGGCAATAATCACCTTATTATTTCTGTTGTAATTGTCGATGCATAGCAATTATCAGGATGATCACGACCGCCGCTGTACCTGCGCTCCGGCGGCGTTCTGCCACCTTGTTTTCCTCGGGTCCCAGGAGCCGGAAAAACTACCTTTGCCGACCGGTATTTAGAGAGTTGTGCGGATGATCACGAAAGGAACGAGAGGAAATGAGTTTGGGAAAAAAGTTTATCCAAAATGACCGTGGCAATAGAATAACTACGTCGGGAGAGGAAGGTGGTATTCAGCTCACAAGCGCTAAGCAAGAGAGAGAGAGAGAGAGA
>NC_061110.1:74714359-74716859 GCF_015104395.2 Macrobrachium nipponense | reverse complement strand
GACACATCACACCTTAGCGAGCTCAGGTGAAACTTGTCTTCGAACAGAGATATTATGTCAACAGCAATTTTAATGACAGATAAAAGGGAAAATTCATCAGATATATGAATGAAAAACTAGGTAGCCGATCAAAGATGACCTTACTTCATCCGCATTAGGGCTCATCTCTGCTTGAACGATCAATGTGATATTAAAATACATTAATTTTTGTTAGTTTCCAAGTACAGGTCAATAACATTTTTACATACACATGAAGCAGCCTCATACTACAGTTTCCCACATCTTCACACGCAAAACTGATCGTTTCCAAAGTTTGTCACGAGGTGCTGAGGAATCTCAAATAGATATAATAAGTCAACAGACGTATACCTAATAATAACTTTGCTGAACGGATGGATTTTCGTTCCAGCATCGCCAGTACTTAATAAATGAATCCCCCTCAACTACAAACAACAGACTTACTGGATATGACAGTAATAACGATATTATTATTATCATTATTGTTACCACTTTTGAAAATAATAATTTTATGATTCTTACATCTCAAATAAAAATCGGAAGGTATGTCGTCTCGAAATACAAATCCTGATTTACTTCATTTAGACATGAACACACACATTCATAGTAAATAATAATTACCCATTCATAACAACAAAAAGTGGATTCTCAAATCAGCATTAAATAGGTATGGCAGCAAAACACACCACAACCCAATAGCCATTATGAACCTGGCATAAAACAACCACACTGCCCGGGGATAAATACGTCGCCTTTCACAAGTGAACGTTCGGAACAGAAGTCAAATAAATATGGTATGTTAAAAAAAATGGTCCTCAGAATCAACGAACCAATCAGCGATAAGATATCAGGGTCAGTCAGCCAATGAGTTACGGCCTTCTATAAATCAGTGAATGAAGACACTTTATGTCGCCCAGCACGTAAGAGAAGGAAAAGGACGGCGAGGAGGCGGAGGAGGAGGAGGAGGAGGAAAAGAAAGATGGGAAGACAAGGGAAGAGGAGAAGAGTTAGAAGGAAACTTAAGGTAGAGAGAAGAGGAGAAATAATGAAGGAAAGAAAGAAGACGAAGGAGGAGAAGACGGGAAGACGTAGATGAGAAATGCAAGAAAATTGAAGAAAAGTTGAGACGAAATAATGTATGGGGATAATGGAGTCACAACCACTGTAAAAAAAAAAAGCCTCATAAGGATTATTTATAGTATGTAAAATCACTTGTCATTGAAATGGTAAATCCCATAAAAGATGGATAAGCGGAAAGACAGAGAAAGAAATATCCGATAATAATGTGAGGAGAAACTATATATATATATATATATATATATATATATATATATATATATATATATATATATATATATATAGTATATATTATATATATATATATTATATATATATATATATATATATATATAGATGAAATGCGTATACGTGATTCAAGGTGTGGATTCATACATATTTAGATGTGCTTAATCACAAAGATCATGAGAGTTTCTAAGAAAAACATACACGCAACCTCCACACAGAAAAACGTACACAAACACACGCGCACGCAAAGAAAGAGGGAGAGAGCGAGCTCTAAGAAACAATAACAAACAGAGGCGCAGGAGATAGAGTATCGTACCAGATGCTGTGCAGCTTTAGTTAATCAATCTCCAGATAAGACAATGAAAACTCTTCATCAAGGTTTGGTGGAAGACAGGATAATACTACTCATAGCAAAAGCAGCGGGTCAACTCACCCGCTTGATTAGACATGAATAAAAGACCTTTGTCGAGGCAGGCAGACAGACAGGCTGAGTATAAAGAGTGTAGCATACAGTCTTAATGTATTAAGAGTCCAGCAAACACTCTTAATACATTCTAATAAATACATTTTATCAAATAGCAGCACTCACATTAGTAGTAGTCGTAGCACTGCATATAGAAAAAACAATGCCTAAAATAATGTACAGCTGCCGCTAGTTTCGAAGAAAAGATTTGGTAATAATCAATAACTCTATTCCTTTGAAAATGTTTTAAAACATTAAAAAGCAGAAAATATATTCCTAATAAAACGGGTAATGATACAATGAGTAACACGCAATAAAACACAAAGCCCCTGGTAGGAATTTTGGCTGTATTCTCTCTTGCTCTTATTATTTACACATTTCTCGGGAGGACCGGCAAGGTTTTGAGGACAGTAGGAGCAATAGTTGAATTTTTTAACAATCAGTGACCTCTCCTCATGTAAAGAAAGTACCTCTGCACTACCTAAGCGATTCTTTTTTCTCTGAGTGATCCCAGAAGATATATGTTTATATATATGTGTGGTGTAATTATATATTTACCTTTTATATATAATAATATATATATATATATTATAATAAATATATATAGATATATAAAACACCACACCACCACATATATTATATATAATATTCTATAATAATATTTTAATTTTATATAATATATCTATATTATAATATATATATTATTTATATTTA
>NC_061110.1:74699359-74709359 GCF_015104395.2 Macrobrachium nipponense | reverse complement strand
GCGACCAGAGCTTTACAAGGGGCTATACTCGTACTTCTAAGTGAATTCGGGACATTTTACCAATTGTATGTAGAAGTCCTCTTCTCGGCCCCCCTTAAACACATAACCAAACAAACAAACAAACAAGGATTTTTTTTACCATCGCGTTTGAGGATATTTTGCGGTAAAAGGACCGACAGATTCTCTCCTCTTTTACCCCCGTTTGGGAATATTTTGCTGTTTCATCTGATTACACCTATCGCCGAGGATAATGCCAATTCAAAAGGCATGAATGACAGCCTTTTAGTTTTGTGTTTTTATCTCTTTGCTTCTTTTTCTCTTGACAGGAACCCCCTAGTGCGTGGGATCCTTTGAAATTAGCACTTTTAAAGGTCTCATTTTGGAATGATATACATTCCTGTCGCGTTATCTGATAGAATTTGGAGCGTTCATGGGACAATTACATTCATATATCATCTCGGGATCCTTTCAGCAAGCTCATTCTTCCTCTTCAGCTGGAAAATGCTCTCTGCCGTTTACTTTCCTGCGCTTTGCAATACTTTTACTTCAACTTTATTCATCGTTAGACTAACCTACTTAGCTTTCTTTTACTTTTGTTTATCCTGCTTTCGTGTTCGTTACATTAGCCATACTATTGCATCTTCTTCTGACGATTTACCTACTTCTAACCAACTCAGCGACACTTCTTATTAACAAAAAAGAGCTTATTTAGTCTCTCTCTCTCTCTCTCTCTCTCTCTCTTCTCTCTCTCTCTCTCTCTCCTTTTCCTTGCTTTGACATGCATTTGCTTTATTTTTTGATTTGTTAAAAATATTTTTATTTTCTTTTCCTCTGAACAATTTCTTATACCTAACTGCTAGACCTAACAATGCTAATCCGATACATTTTGTTTATTGAAGAGTAAAATTCACTGAGACGTCAAATGAATACGTCTGCAATTTAATGAACGCCAAAAGGAAGGAACCTTAATGAGGATATACCTGATAAAATAAAAAGCCGAGTTATGAGCATCGAAGAAAATCAAGTATGTCCCCTTAGTTAAAACTGAAAATAACAAGTTACTCCACCGATCAAAACAGAAGTACCATAAAAATCAGCTCAATAATCATTTTTAAAGTGTGACAAATTGAGTCAGCACCCATGGCTGAAGTGCGACTACAGTTGATTAAGTAATTATGACTGAGGCTGTGACTAGGTTTATTACATAGCTGACAGCTGAGGCCTAACTAGAGAAGACTTAGTATTCAAGGCTATAGTACTAGAACTATCCCAGTACTTAAGAGTCTAGTGCAACTAGTTACATCATTACCTCGGTACTTATGGCTGAAGTGTGACTTTGAGTTAAGGCAGTAATCATGGCTGAAGTGTAACTACAGTTATCTCATTCCAAATGGTTGGGGTGTGAACAGTGGTAAACATGTAGGGTTTCAGGAAATTTTGGTTTTGAGTTAAGGGGATTTGTTTACTTGGCCGGTTGAGGAAGAAGGTAGGTGGTGGATGAGAGAGAGAGAGAGAGAGAGAGAGAGAGGAGGGGGAGGCTTGGCTAACACTGTGTAGTTACCAGTCATGTATCATCATTTGCCCCTGATCATAGACAAGTTAGCGTGCAAAGAGGAGAGTTGGGTGAGGAGGGGAGGAGGAGGAGGAGGAGGAGGAGGAGGTGAAAGAAGAGGACCTAGTCCAGTGTTTTAAGTCGACCTCTGGTTGAAGACCTCGGGGGTCTTCAACTTCAGCTTCAGCCTGAATGAGTGTGATGAAATGGATGAGTAGAAAGTCACAAATTTGAGAAACGTAAATGTCAAACCGGATTTGATGTGGCTGATGAATGTCAAGGGAGGCGGGAGTCTGGAGTCTGCTGCTGATGAAAATGTGATGTGCAGATTTCAGTGTTACCTACCAACTGGGATATGCATATAAATGCTGACATCAGCGTCGCCTTTACTGAAGTTTAAGTAAATGTGCACATTCATGTGCTTGTTTTATTTTTACACTGTGCCTAGATCACTAGCTAAACAAAGGAATAGTCAATGCTAGGAAGACTACCTAGAATTACAGCCACTGACTTACAGATTTCATTAATATTTAAGACACCCCAAATTACCCGGTTCAATATACCCAGCATTAAGTACATTTTATCATGATTTCTGGAACGAAGAACAGATAATGTTAAAATATGGAGAATGCGAAAATTAAATTTAACTTTTGTTTACTTCATTTTATGTCATGGCAGTCGCAATGAGGAAATAACCATTGTATTCACTGACGAATGACCCTGCAAAGCTTTCCATGTTCCAACAGAAATCAAAGAAATAAGAACAGCGCAGATGAGCATTTCAACTGTTTCAATTGCATCGGCAATCACGACCTTCTGCCTGCCTTTAAAATGACTGAGAATTTATCGCTGGTGTTCGAGATGAGAGCTGACCATGGGAAGTGACTATATTTTATATATATATATATATATATATATATATATATATATATATATATATATGGGAAATTAACAGATATACACCAATTACATCTAAAAACCTCTTTTTATATACGTAAATAAATACATTCCCTACACAATTGCACACATACACATCCACAATTAGAGCACGCAGAAGAATACATATAAGACACACGTAACAACAGAATACTGTAAAAGTAAACTGCGGGGAAAAAAATAAATAGAAGATGTAAACCAAAGAGAAAATACGAGTTTTCTCCTTGTCCATATGAATCCACCCAGTCTTCAGCGCCTCCTCCTACTCTTCCTCCTCCTCCTCCACTGGAGCTCTGAAAATGACACGTTTATGACACGTTTATCGGAGTGACAGGTATGCTGTTAGGGTAGAGTAAAATGCCGCCGTAATGACTACCTTGTATAATAGGGAGTCCCCTGTCAAAACCTTCATAGGAAAAAGGGGAGTGGTAGGCAGGAAAGGAGTGGTGGGGGGGAGGGGGGGGGGAGAAGCAGGGTAATCGCTCTCCGATGGAGTTTCTTCCATAATGGAATACGTAAGATGGGGTTGGGGAAGTGGATAGTACCTAAACCTTCTCCCCCTTCAGCTAAAATACAACCCCCCCCCCCCCCCCACACCAAAGAGATGGTATGAATTTTGTAAGATTTTCTTCTTGTTTCATGCAAAGCAAAGTGAAGCGGACAATGAAATGCCCTTATCTAATGCAGGCCAGAGGAGAGCCAGAACGAGGAGGGGGGGGAAAGGAAGGGAGGCGATGGACCTTCCTCCTACAAAAAGAAAGGTTCCAGGATTCGGGAAAACAGAAGCAAGAGAAGAATGACTAAGTTTAGCCGTAGAGGGAAACCTTAAACTGAGATTGAAGCATTGTTTACACTATATTTTCAGGCGTCGATGATGGCACTTCTCATGTACCAGTAAGAATTCATCAGAAACGTAAATAATCATAATCTTCACCAACAAACAAGTCATCACACTTGTCTTCAGTCAGTTATTTTATTTATTTAGATGCAACTTCTAAATAATGTCATTCTAAGATTTTCTCGATTTTTTTTTTTTAAATAAATAAATCTGCATATTACTCGCTCCCATGCACCTCCTTATCCTGATTAGCTCTCGCTAGCCGAAGTTTATTACGTATTTTTCACTCTCTCTCTCTCTCTCTCTCTCTCTCTCTCAAAACAAAAGAATCACAAATGCCGTCTCTTTCGCTTTTCAAGACCGTCAGTTTAATCGTTCATCAAATCGCACTCCAATTACCGGCTGTTTCTAAATGGAACTGCTGGACAGATATCCTATGGTTGGTGTTGTGGTCTACTGCAAAGCTCGATAAATGCATAGGCTGGGAAAATGAGTTCATGAGAGTAGGGGGTACTAAGGGGAAACGGGGGGAGAGAAGAAAATGCGATATAGGAGTGAAATGGAAAAGGCCAAAAGAAGGGGTAATGGCGGCAAGACAGAAAAGGCAGAAGGAAAGAAGAAAAGGTGAAGGCAAATAGTGATGGAAAGGGCAAAAAGTATAGGAAGATAGGGAGGGGGAAAAGGAATGTAGATAAAAGGCCTAAAGCTACAGGGAAAGCGTATGGCAGGACAGAGATAGGTGAAGCAAAAGGAAAGAGGGGGCAAAAGCACATGTGAATGGAAAGTTACTTGGAATTAACACTTTAAAATTATACACAATAAATGATTCTTACTTGGGGAAGATTTCATGGAATCGATGGTCAGAAACACAAGCTTTCTGAGAGAGAGAGAGAGAGAGAGAGAGAGAGAGAGAGAGAGAGAGAGAGAGAGAGAGAGAATATTCCTCACAACGCTCTTGAACGCCGTGACTAAATGATTTCCTGTGTGCTATCGGTAATTAAATTCATCAATTTTCTCTTCACATCAAAATATGTTTTAGAACATCTCGCGAAAGGAACCAGCTAAGAGGTCTTCAACTTTTTAATTTCCCTTTCATATATTTTAGAGTCATAATTTCTTGCCAAGTTGCCTAATGATAGATTTTTCACGGCGGGGGAGTTTAGAATTTCTGCATTAACTTTATAATCCTCGCTTTACCTTATAAAAGCAAGTTAAACTCTCTCTCTCTCTCTCTCTCTTCTCTTTCTCCTCTTCCTCTTCTTTCCTTCTCTCTCTCGTCTCCTCTCGGTCTCTCTCTCTCTCTCTCTCTCTCTCTCCTTTTCCTTTTCTACGCGATATACGGTTCAATTCTGACAACGACATTCTTCTCCAGTGTCCCTGACACGGCTATATCTCATTCATATCATATTTGACGTGATTTTGTACACCAAATTCTTACAGAATCGAGAATGAGTGATTTTCCTTGAAGTTCAGTTTATAAATAATATGACTTCTCGTCCTTATTGCATAATCGTTAATCGTTGTATACTGTTTCGTTTTTTAACTTTCAACGAAATAAAATTTTCTTATGGCAGTTACCGCAATACGGCCATATCTGCAGACTAAGCTATAACGAAATGCAATTTGCAACTATTCATGCGGCAGAATTCAAAGGTATTCGGACGTAAAAACGAACACTCATTCAAAAATGAATGAAAACCGATCTCTACAAAATTAGTTCATTAAAGTGATGGCGAATCTGTCTCAAGGAAAATTAAATATCAAATGGTAAAAGACAGCATTCCAAAATGATCAAAGGTTATACGAGTTTTATGATTTATGAATCAGGATCCCATAAAGACTACAGCACCATACAAACTATCGCTTGTTATTACTGTGAATCATTTTGTAATTTCACGAGAACTTCGAGACTTTTTACTACTACATCCTTATTTCACTAAAATGAATGAAATTACAAACTAGTATGCACCTTCACCTGGATGTGCAGCTTTGAGCTATATCTAATACATGCTTCGGTAACCTCCGCCAAGAAAGTTGGCCCAATTATTAACACTTAATTTGGGAGTTCTTAGGCTAGAATAATTGTAGCATACTCGGATTGTAAAAGAATGAATGAAAACTGAATAACATTAAACGCTGAAATTATAGAGATCATAACCAATTAATGAATGTTCATCATATCCACTGCAGTGGCAGATATACGAGAATCACAAGTGAATATATATATATATATATATATATATATATATATATATATATATATATATATATATATATATATATATATTACGGTGTGCGTTTACCGCAAGTATAACATTGCAAGTAAACAAGCAAAACCTACTACTCTTTTTCGTATGAAAAAGTCGCAGCTTGTTTGGAAAAAAAAAAACAAGTAAACACAAGGAAGTGGACGCACGTGGGATATAAAGATGCATGAAATAGAGCCCAACGATGACAAAGCAGAACAGAAACAAGAACATAATATTAAACTCCAGCATTCATGATGATGGTGACGGCAGTTGCGGCGGTGATTCATTGCCCGAACAAAAGGAAGTGAGTGTATGTGTATGCAATATATATTTTGTATATATATATACATACTATGCATGTGTGCATATATTAATATATATATATATATTTATATATATATATATATTATATATATATATATATATATATATATATATATATATATGGATATACATAAAAATTCGTAAAGTGCACTGGAAAATACTATATCGCAGGGTAAATGATAAGGAAATAATAAAAATCGGTGAGATTGTCCCTCTCTTACAGCTATTGGTGAAGCATGGCAAAAGATAGCAGCTGCTACATAGCAACATTAACCCCGGAACTCAATGAGGAATCACGTTCTTAATTTAGCGCTCATCTTATGCAATCCACACAAGGCTTTTCATTACTAATATAAAACTACGTGCTAAGGTACGCCTCCAGTTTTCGACTAAAATAGAAAGAACTAATTCCTCAAAATTGCCTCCACAAAGAATAAATGCATATCCATTATTATCATTATTATTAATAATGATAATAATAATAATAATAATAATAATAATAATAATAATAATAATAATAATAATAATAATAATTAATAATAATAATAATAATAATAATAATAATAATAATAATAATAATAATAATAATAATAGTAATAATAACAATAATAATATTCAGAAGACGAACCCTATTTTGTTTATTAAAAAGATTTAAGAAGAGGTAAAGGGAAATACAGTATGAAGAGATTTCATATCATTAAATACGAAAGTAAAATTAAAAAATTAATAAATGGATATAAATGTAACTAAATGATTAGAATACAAGGATAATTATGTTGGGGTAGTAATGAATTGTATCATTGCTTGAACTTCTGAAGTTCCAATTGCACGACATCCTGTGAGGAATAAAGGAGCTCTGGAACTGATAAGTTCGATAGCGAGGCATATTTACTGCATATTGCTGCTGCTGTCCAGCATATCAGGTTGCTCTCGGCCGGAAATGAGGATCCGGGATTAATTCTGAATGTGAAAAACTCTACTAAAATACAACTCAAGAAAAATTGGCAAACAAGAGAGAAATCTAACACCACGAACCTCTCTATCTAAAAGAGATAAATCCTTGGCAGAAGCAGACATCCACACTGCAGATGTCTCACAACATAGACTTCAGTCATCAATCCTTAATAAAATTATCCACAAGGTTGATATATGGGCCTTGGGTACCACTACTGTTAACTGATGTTCCCGCTCTCGACTCTGAGCCATCCAATAAGAAATTAAATTTCACACTACCTAAAACTCATACTCAGGGTGTGCTTTCTGGGTAATGAAGTTGACCAACAATATATTACGTTTTCGGTTTGAAGAGTAAAGTCGCCCGGCATATTACGAAACTCCACTTAAGAGAATGGAGTCATCCCATAGGAAATGAAATTTTGACCTTATAGAATAGTGCTTATAATGAACGCATAATGCCTTATCTGAAGAAATAAAGTTATTTCCCAAGAAAGTGAGTTTACATGACAACGAAATATTGTCATGCAACAGAAATCCATGTTTCAGACACCAGTGACCCTCAAACAGGAAAGTTAGCTTATTTTGATATTAATGAAAACATTAAAATTACAAGGTCGAGGATAAGGATAAAAATAATGAAGAGGAGACAAGATGTCTCAGAAGCATTTGTGAATATTGCTTTAACCTATGGAGTTTTCTTTCAGGGTATAAAGACCCTCCTTTCAACTCCCCCTTTCCCTTTGACGCTTGAAAAAGCCAGTCAAATCCATGTAGTAGATATGAATCAGACTACATCACTGTATCCGAAGTGTAAGAATCTGAAGAGGGAACGTCCTCTCTTATCTGTATTGCTGGTTAGTCTTACTTCATCTCCCAACCTTTACAAAAATAACGCCTCTTTGAAAGAAAGGTTAGGGAATCAAATATTTAGAAAACGACAAGAAAAAAAATGCTTACTTTTACCAACAGTTTTCATTCAAACAGCCATCAGTAGTGTTCTTGACCAAACAGTGATGGAGCGAACTGAAAAAAATGTCAATATCCACATATTCCAGAGTGACTACCAATGGGAAGGCTGCTGGCAGGTCAAGCCAATGTGTTTACTTTGTCTCATAAAAGAATAGTCGAGGTGGGAGGGGGGGGGGGGGGGGGAAGGATTGTTTACATTGTGTGGGAGGAATGGAGAGGGAAGGGGGCTGCCAAGGCAAAGGTAGTCTGTTTACATTTTGCCGAGGTGTGTAGGTTGTTCGGACGAAACGGAAAGAGAAAAGCAAAAACTGAGGAGTTGAATCGCTTCTGGTACATTTATGGATAAATAAGGCAGCCATTCAACATTCCTAATAACTCACGCGATGCTCCACCAATGCTAAAATGGGTGGAATTTTCTAACCAAGTATTTAAAAGTAATTAAATTACCTTAACTATGGTACTGCATGTCACTAATAATATAAAGATAGAAATGCTGATGATTGCATGAACATCAACAGCAAGTAGTGATTAAAACCCAAACAAGTGAATTTGTCCTTCCTTCGTCTACTCCTTTTTATCATTTTCCTTTTCTCCCTAAATGAAGAAAGAGCTGCCTGCGTGATGATGCAAATTAATCTTTTTTACGGCTCTGGCCTTTAATTTCAGCATTCGGGTCGGACGACGATGTCCTGACCAATTTCTTGGGTAAACATCCCAAAGATTGCTTTGTCTCAGGGGGACACTGGATCCGCCCCCCTCACCCACCCCCCCCCCCCCCAACCACCCTCACGCGCCAACCGTCTCTCTTCCTCTTTTTCACATGCGGTAGCAGCTCTCGTTGTGCCCAACACCAACATGTGTGTTTGTGTGTGCGCGTGTGTTATTTTTTGTACATAATTATGGGTGGGACCGTGTTGGGCAAATTTCAAGGATAAGTTGGCCGGATGGGCAACTAAATATTGCCCAGTCATCAATTAAAAAAGAAAGGACGAGAGTAGGGGGAAAAAAAGTGGTCCAGTCTATACCTTTCAGCTTGAACGACACCAGGCACCAGGTCATGACTCCACTTTCTTACTGCATATTAAATTTCTTTTGTCATAACGTAGTAACAAACACAAAACTGTCTACTCCTATACAATTTTATTTTATAAAAAAAATGCTACAGAAAAGCTGCTGCTGGAAGCATCTGCATTAACTTATTCTGCATTAGCTGTAGAAGGTTAAAACAAACTACAGATCACAGCAATTTCCCATTTTTCAGTCGGGAGTAAATCGCTTTGCTAGTTGTTCAAGCATTCAACAGTATTATAACTTAAAGTCACCTCTCGGCGATAATCTCTATTTGTGAGGAACTTTACGTTTTCTAACTCATGTTGATGTGATGTTAATTTAAGGATAAAACCTGTCCATTTAACGCTGGTTTCCATCGGAGGGAAATGTTGAACACATTTTCTATACTTCCCAATCAAAAGGGGAACTAATCAAATGGCATTCGACACTCCTTTTTTTATATATAATTACAGGAGACACGCATGATAATTACAACTGAGTTCTTGCATCGACCTTCAGCAACTCTACTATTTATGGATTAGAATTAATATAATCCACACATAGTTAACTCCTTGTTATCGGCGTTAACAAAGTAGTTAGTAGTTTACTAACATTAGTTATAATTACGGCGACACTCCCTACATACCCGAGGATGCATTAATATCGCCAAGGGATAATTTGTACCGGATATAAGCACATCCGGACAAATAAATTCAACTTTTATGGGATGTAAAGTTAATAGTTTATTTGGGTAGTGACGTCACAATAAACAGTTCGTATAACAAAGACTCTGTGAAGACTTTTCCACCCTTAAATCAATTTTGTCGAAACGAGCTTGTGTGATATGCGCATGCGTGTGGGCTTTTAAAATAATGGTGCTGACAGACACAAGCAAGGAATCGCTAGTCTCATTCGGTCACTTATGTTGTGAAAAAGAGAGAGAAAAATTTTTACTATACATATGAGAAAGAACAAACATAAGTTTCAAGACCAGGTATGCAAGGTATGAACACATAAAATATATATATAATATATATATGTATATATATATATATATATATATATATATATATATACACACACACACACACACACACATATATATATATATATATATTATATATA
>NC_061110.1:74591859-74694359 GCF_015104395.2 Macrobrachium nipponense | reverse complement strand
CTCTCTCTCTCTCTCTCTCTCTCTCTCTCTCTCTCTCTCTTCTCTCTCAAACGCACACATCACAAAGGTCTGGACAAAGTAAAGAGTTCTAATGGTATATAAAATTTCATGCCAACCTTTTTCTAATGACAAGTGGTAGAAAGGAATAGCTGTACTGTATGTAATCTGTTAAATTTTGTCAGTAAAGTCCACAATGAATCGGGCGCAGATAATATTTTTACTATTTTCATATTATTATCAATACTGTTTGGCAAATGATAGTATGGGTTTTATAATCAGGCCCAAGACTTTTCACCTAACGAAAAAAGGACATAACTAAATGAATGCAAAATACTTTACTCAGAAAAAAACTTCAGCACATATCTGCAAGGATCCTAAAGAGAATGGTATAACATTGAATAATACCACTGACACACTTATCTGTAGAAATACTAAAAACTAAAAATCTGTTAGTTATTTTCATGTTTACAAATTGCCTTATTAAATTTCCGTAAATATTTATATCTCGTACCTCATTAAAATCACTTATCAGGTATTTTGCCATGATTTCAATAATAATCAGAAATAATTTGGATGTCGCTAAATAACTGTTTCTTCCTCTACAGGATCGGCAGGGGAACGTCCTGCACAGTTGGCACATGATGAGCACAGAGGAAGAAACCCTTGTATTGAGACAGTTCCTGAGATTTGGCGAAACTCGAGCCATTGCCCAACAACTTCTACATCATGATGCAGCTTCACCAAGACCAGATCTCCCACCCACTCACAGAGATTCCCTTCGAGATTCTCACAGGGAAAGGGAGGCTTTGCGAGAAATGCACCGGGACCCCATGAGAGACGCCCATCGGGAGTCTCTTAGAGACGTCCATCGTGACATGCACAGAGATCCACTACGGGACATTCACCGGGACAGTCACAGGGATGTGAGGGAAATGAGAGAAAGGGAAAGCCTAAAGGATGTTAGAGATTTTAGAGATGAGCTGAGGCGTGACGAACTTCGTCGTGACGATTCACGTCGGGAAGATCCTCACAGATCTCAACAGCCACATCTTCACCACCCACATCACCAACAACAAACACAGCAACCAGACCTTGGAAAAAATATGGATGCAGACATCAAAAAGTTTCTTGAGCGAACTAACATGTTATTTAATCCATTCATGCGAGGAGATCCTAGCACACTCTTACGGCCACCACCACCAGCGGGTCCACCTACATTGCATCCTGCACCTCCTCCTTTATCTGCAGTTTCCTTAGCATCAAACCTCTTTGCCGCCAATCCTTCTTTGGCTACTTCTTTGCTAACCAACCCTCAACTAGCCTCATCTGCTCTTTCTATGCTTCGCCTTCCAGTACCTCCTGTTTCTCTTCCTAATATTTCACCAAATGGGTCCCTCCCAAATAGCTTTGGCTCTCCTACCAGTCCTATGGGTGGTTCCCCACTGAATAGACTCCAGAGCATGCAGCCTTTTGATTTCAGGAAAGATCGTCAAAGCCCGAGTCCAGCACCCAGAGTGGAAACAACAATGGGCTTAAGTGCACACAGTAGTGGGGTCACTAGCCCAGCAAACAGCAGTGCTGGGGTGGTGGTAGTATTAGTGGTGGTTGCATCCAAGTCAGCGCAAACAGTGTGGGAGTAACCCCTTTAACTGCCACCACTGCACAGCATCCACCACCCACTCCAGTTTCTGTTAGCAGTGATCCACCCACCGATTACACTAGTGATGATGATGATACTGCCATATCAGCCTCTGCTACAGCTCTGAATTTAACTACCACATCCACAACAGTGTCAACTAGTGCAACACCAACTACTTTACCAGTTCCACCTAGACCTCAGTCACCAAGCAGTGGAAGACCTAACACACCTGGAAAAAGATCCTGGAATCCTATAAACTTAGGAACATCCCTGATTAACCCTGTAACTGGAAAAAAACGAGTGCAATGTAATGTTTGTCTAAAAACATTTTGTGATAAGGGTGCTCTTAAAATTCACTTCTCAGCTGTGCATTTACGAGAAATGCACAAGTGTACTGTAGAAGGATGTAATATGATGTTCAGCTCAAGAAGATCAAGAAACAGGCACTCTGCAAATCCTAACCCAAAACTGCATACTCCTCATGTGCGACGTAAAATTTCCCCACATGATGGACGGACAAGTGCTGCTCATCCCGTCTTGCCACACAATTTTCAAGGACTTCAACCTCCAGCAGGATTTCCACCACTCGGACCATTTCCTGGTCAGTTTGGTGGAGTAAACCCACTGACAGGCCTACCCTTCATTCCACCATCAGCAGCTGCCACAGAAGACTTACACAAGCAGGCTTTAGAATTACAAAGACGTACATTGGAGATGCAGCATGCTATGGGTAAATCTTCTTTAGATCTCAGTATGCGTAGTAGGGAAGATGGAGGGGGTATGTGGAGAAATGATTATAGTAGCTTCAATTCTTCAAACATCCAAGGTGAAGATGGCACTACAATGGATGGAATACAATCAGATAATCATGAAAGCAAACGAAATGATTTTGAAACTCACATAGATGATGATATTGATGATGATAGTATGAGTGTTGATACTCAAAGCGTAAGAGGTGAAGGTGTTGCAGCTTCACCCTCTGCAAATAAGCGTAAGCGTAAAAGTCAAAACCCAACAAAATTCGCCTTCAGGTTAGAAGATGATGACTTGATATCTACAGATGATGATGATGACGACGATGATGACAACGATGATTTGGATGACATAGATGCTAAAGATTCAGAAGAAGATAAGAATGAAGATAAAGAGTTAGATGCAATGAGTGATGTTGATGATGAAGATACAGAAAACACTATGAAAGAAGCATCCTCTTTAAATTCTGGTGATAAATCAAAGAGTGATAAAGACTCAGATGGGAGCACTAGAAAAGTTTCTTCCAGCAGTTACGATGAAGCTGTTGATACATCTAATGCTTTAAGGCATCTTGAAGACCTTTCTAAAGGCCATTTTGCACATCTCTCAAGTACAATGCCCCCAAACGCATCAGCGTCACTTGGCCTCCCAATGACACCCTCTGGAAACGGGGTGACATCGTCGAGTCCCAGGCCAAGTGACCGTGAAAGTGACAGGGACTCAAACCCAGGTTCCCCATCAGAGGATTCAGATGGAGCGTTCCAATTTGGAGAGGGTGGATTTCTGACCAGCCTGGACATCCCAATTGATAAGGAAAATCCAAGACGGTGCATAGCGTGTGGTAAAATATTCCAGAATCATTTTGGTGTAAAAACTCATTACCAAAATGTTCACCTTAAACTTATGCATAAATGTACAGTCGAAGGCTGTAATGCTGCATTTCCTTCAAAACGTAGCCGTGACAGGCACTCTTCGAATCTCAATCTGCATCGTAAGCTACTCTCTACTTCTTCTGATGGGCCAGGGTTCCCTGGGATGGGATTCCCTGGACTACCTTTCAACCCTGCCCTCAATCCAGAATTATTAGCACGTCTTTATTCAGAGCCTGGGACTTTGCCTCTAGGCCTTGATACCCTCAACTCCCACATCCCAACTTCCCTTGCTGAATCGTTATTCAATGGTGAAAGAGGCGGTACTGGTAACAACGGTGGTGGCAGCAATGGAAGCGGGTTACCTCCAGCAGCCCATCCACCTCCACACTTCTTTTTACCTAATCTTCTCCCTCACTTTGCTACCAATAATAATCTTCCAGGAAGTGAAAGGAAAGATCGTTCTAGTACTCCATCACCTCAGTCAACTACCCCAACTACAACTGCTACAACAACCAGTGTTCCCCCAATGGAGGTATCTTCTCCACCACAGCCTCAAGAACCAACTGCAACCACAACAACCACTGTTACTGGAGAAGAGCTTGAACAAGACTGGGTATACAACCTAGAAGATGATCTGCCATCACCAGATCGAGATGGAAACATGCCTTGTAGGTTTTGTCACAAGACCTTTGAGGATGGCATTGGTCTTAAGAGTCATTATGAAGATGTTCATGCCTCTGAGCTCTTCAGATGCACAGTAACTGGTTGCAACAAAGTGTTTAGCGCACGTCGTAAACGTAATGCCCACTCTCTTAATGAAGCTCTTCATAAGGATCTCCTAGAAACGGCAACAGCAAAGGATACGTGATGACTATGCCTCCTTCAGTTGTCTCTGTGGTCCCCAATCTTTTTTTCCTTTGTATAAATGTATAAATGTGCCAATGTTTCACGTCTTATTTATACGTAGTGGTGTTAGAGTGCCCAGTGTTGCCGCGTGTAAATAGCAGTGGCTCCAGCTCCCCAGAATCCCTGGCTGCCTCAGTGTAGGGTAGTGGCTCATCAGCTGCTTACTTAGTTAAGTGCCCCTGGTTATCTTCGTCTTCAGGGAGCCTGAGTGAACTAAATTAACAGAACTCCCCAGTGACTATCTTATGTATTGTGAGATTATAATGCCACCCATATTTCTGTGAGATATTGATATCAGACATTCTCAAGAAACGCCAGTGATACCCATTACCTGGGTTGTCAGTGACTTTGAGTGAAATTCTTTTAAGTGACTGACAGGGGCCTATGAGCCATTTTAACGCTGAAGGACTTAGAGCTGCATTAATGTTCTCAGGATTCTTTGTGAATCGTTTTGCATACCAGTTACTGGTATAGAGTCAGTGTTCTATTTCATTGTGTACTGTATTAACATTTTTTGGTTTAAAGTTACTGTAAATGTCGGTTTTATACTATGACTCAGTCTGTCATTTGTGTAAATGGTGCTATATTTTAGTTGGCACAACCATGTCTCCATTTACGTACAACTTTGATTAATAAGTTAATTTTTTTTTGTGTGTGATTATGAAGTCAGCGTCTTCCATTTTCTTCATTTTACGGCGTTCCTTTTCAGTGCTGAGGTGGGACACTCTGCTGAGGATACTCGTCATCTTCTGCAGGAGTACAATCTCATAAGAAATCACAACAGCATCCCGGTGATAGTGCCAATTATTTCTCCATTAGTTTAAGGAACACTCATCGATGACACCGATACTGAATTGTAGATCTTTAAAGGAGTACTTAAGGAAAGGCAAAAGAAAATTTACACTGCCTTTATTCTTCACTCTTTTGATATGAAACTAAAAAATATCCAATACCAACATTCCATTTTGAAATCTCAAGAGTACTGGTGCATAAGTACACGTACTTCTTAGGTTTAAAGTTCCTTAAATTCTTAAACATCTGATGATAGAAATTCCTAAAAAGTTTGAAGTGTCCTCTCGGATGAGTCCCACCTGGCTCTTTTAATCCTCCTGCAGAAGAGTTTTGGCTTAACGTTTCATTTTACAGATAGAATCACGCTCATTTTTTCTGATTTTATTTAATGATCAGCCAAGAGACTGTTAAACGACAATCAACAATGTGAAATTGCCAAAGAATAATTCCTCTCCTTTTTTTTATTACGTGAAATGTTCTCTTGACAAATGCTGAACAAATATTTTTATGTGCTGTCCCCAGTTTCACAAAACTGGAGCATGCAACGAAAACCATCTAAGTGAGATGTACGTAAGGTAGATATCTGTGTAGGGAATGTGGACTTAGCCACAAATCTCTTAGCCAACCCATCCCGGACCGATACAATATTTTTTCTTTCTTTTTTTCTAATGGGGGGAGGGGATCATTTGTTTGATATTAGTACCTTTTAGTCATAATCTAAGATTTTCATGAAAGATTAATGACTTTCATAGTTTATAGAACACTTACACGTATATCAAATCTAGTGTTTATAAAAGTGACAAACAGCCGATATTTTCTAACTTGTCGGTTCAGATGGTATGATAATCCTTCGAGGAAACCGATGGGAGGTTGGACCATGTTTCGTGTCTGGTCCGGAGCCTCCTGTTCTTCCTTCCTTACTTCCTTTTCTTCCTTTTTGCTCCTTCGAGAGACTCGAGAAGGCATTGCTCCATAATCCTTTCGCATGAGACCTCAAGCGACCTTGCCT
Source organism: Macrobrachium nipponense (assembly GCF_015104395.2). NCBI lineage: Eukaryota > Metazoa > Arthropoda > Malacostraca > Decapoda > Palaemonidae > Macrobrachium > Macrobrachium nipponense. The sequence continues at coordinate 74,688,388 of NC_061110.1, read as the reverse complement.
TGACTCACAGGAGCTCAGTCAATCGCAAATATCCTTCAAATTGTACAAAAGCTAAATAAAATGTGTTTTATATATATTATCGTGTATCATATACGATATGGAAGTCCTTGAGTGGGAGCGAGTGAGTACTGAGGACATGTTGAGAGGATTACCTTGAGCTCAGCCTTTTCCAGTCTCTTTCAGACTTGCTCCCCCCTCCAAGCCCATAATTCCCCATCCCACCCACCCATCCATCCATCCACCCACCAACCCGAACCTCCCAAAATCTGAGCACCTTGGTGTAGGGGTTAGACCTTTGAGAGAGCCGCTTGCACAGGTTTGCTCCTTACTGTAATTAACTTCTAATGATACTGACAATTAAAAAAAGTTCGTTGTTATCGTCTTGTGCTATCTAGTTGTACTTGTTAATAAAAATAAATATGGTTATATGTGTTCGTTCTTTTAATCTGAGGTCCCCAACTTTGGTAGTCTTACTGCCACGTCTATATGGTAAGTAAAAATGAATACACACAAATGAAGAAAAAATTTTAATTACGAAAATAAATTCACAGAATCATTAAATAAATAGTTATTAAAATGACTGCATTTTAAAAACAAGAGCGAATCTTGTTCTCTTATTACACATGGATATGCATACGATCTTAATAACAATGTAGTATAATTTCAAACAATAAAAATAAAAAGAAAACAAAAATAAGAAAAAACGATAAAAACAAGACCATTACAAAAAGTTTACATAATAATAATAATAATAATAATAATAATAATAATAATAATGATAATAATAATAATAATAATAATAATAATAATAATAATAATAATAATAATAATAAAATAATAACAAGAAAATCATTAAAAGTTTAAAACATACGAAATAAAATTAAAATATCTAACAAAATATTTTTAATAGAAAAATATAAATAATTTCAGCAAAAACTAAGCAAGGTTTAGGTATGACGAGAATAATATATAATACTTTAAGAAGTTTACTTTATGGCACTAGAAAGCCTTGATGACTTACAAAAACACCTTCATTCCACCAAAACGAGGTGTTAAGGCTTCGTGCGCGTGCGCGCGCGCGCGTGTGTGTATGTGTCATTTATCCATTTTTCAGGTTTGTTTTGTTTCTTCATCCACCGCAACTGGTGTATGCTTTATAAGTAAAGGACAATATTTCGTTTGACATTTCACAAAAAATATAAGACCTTCGGCTAGAATATTAAGAATGCATTTTCTTTAAGCAAAGAAGGGTAAAAAAATCAGACTGTAAAGTACACAAAATCAGGAATGAGAATGAACCAGAACCATTCAGTGACGCCTAATCATGCTCCCACCAAAAACAACAGAAAACCAAATAAAAATCAGCAAAAAAGTAAAAATAAAATGGAATTTCGTAACAGAAGGAATGAAAAAATAGCATACACAAACCTATGCTTATACAAGAGTATCATGAAGAGAAAGATGCTTGAAATAACATACCACAATAGTGATCCTACTAATTAATACATATACATATACATACATACATACATACACACACATATAATATGATATATATATATATATATATATATATATATAATATATACATATCACACACACACACACACATATATATATATATATATATAGATATATATAATACATATATATATATATATGATATACATTACATATACATATACTATATATATATATATATATATATATATATACATACATACACGAGTTTATATGAAGATATACATTTCCCTTCTTTTATAACATATTACCAGACAAATTTTTGTACTGTAATTTCACTAATCAAATATTGTAATATAACTAGAAGTCCTCAGACATTCCTTTATAAAACAAATTACACTGCACTCAAAACTACTAAACATCTTCGGGATCTTAGAGGGTCTTCTGCCCTCTATGTAAAATACAGCACTGCATAATTGATATCTTCCCATGAACGAAAAAATCAGAAAAGGCGCATATAGAGAGCGGGTGAAAAATACAAATTTGACAACTGTCATTTACTTCCTTAGGCAAAACACCAATTCACAACAAGGAAGGGGCTAAGGAACTATATCTGATGGGACAATGATGAAATACATACACGTTTAAACAACCATTCGACTGAAGTGATTTATGTCGTACATTCAATTTTGCAATATAATGCTTTACATCTACTCATATTATTATACTAAGCGTACATATTCACCCAGGCACATAAAAATGTCAGACACATACAAATAAATACTTATATATACTATATACATACATATATAAACTGCAATAAAAGAAACCATCGGAAAAAAATAATTTTTCTAGATATGAATCAGAGACGATATTCAGAGGGTTACAGAAGCGATAGAAAGATACCACCTGATTATTATAAAACTAAAAACAAAATCACATTCCATGTTGTCGAAATCTCAAACCTACTACTGATGCTAAGGGAGCAAAAGAAATTTATCAGGTATGCTGCAAAAATAACTGAAAGCGGCAAAATTCCAATAAAAGACACGAGGAAAATACGATCTTACAGTAACAAAAGATTTGATTCAATATATATATAGAAAGACAAAGCATATATAGATGAAATAAATAAGTAAATATTCACATTAGTTTAAATAAACAATACTGATAAATAAAAATATGAAATAAATTTTGAATTCCTTACGAAATAGGTTAAATGTTGAGATTTTATTTCACATAGCTTAGCATGGATACAATAAGAAAAAAAGCATGTACTTTTTACCAGGAGAAACAGAATCTTCTATTTTATATAAGGATTCCAAAGTGATTAAAGAAAATTCTCGTTCTTTTATAAAAGGAAAATTAAGACGATTTTCAAGCTTTTCTGTTTACGACTACAGCTTAACCACCAGAAAATTCAAGGACTTCAACAATGAAGACAAACAAATACTACTTAAGGAATATGGGACTCCTGATGTCGGCAATTGGGACACTTCATAATTTCATATTTCTCGTGCAGTAATTGAGAAATCTCATATTTTCATTGGAAGTTGGATCAAGAAATCCTCTGATTTACAAAACATGATAAAAGAAAAGTGTATATTGTATCTTTTAATGTATATATTTGTGAAACTCTAGAAAAGAAGGAAAGAATTTTTATTCCCTATAAAAATATACCGAATGGGAAGGTAAAGAATGTCTGGTTTTCTACAGCATGGACCAAAAAAATAATTCATCTAAAACAGAAGATAAAGATTTTGGCATTTATTGCGGCTAACTACGTAATATGCCAATATCTATGTAAGCTGCTCATACAGAAAGAGAGAGAGAGAGAGAGAGAGAGAGAGAGAGAGAGAGAGAAGAGAGAGGAGAGAATGGAGGGATGGTTTTACGGCATTGGGGGAGTTTTGCCTAGTCGAGGCCCTGCTTTTTGATGGTATACATTTTGACGGAGGAATGAACATTCACGACTACTTTTTCTCTCTTCCCACCCCAGCTGCGTCCTACAACGGTCTTCTAACTACTAGGTAACTAATTCACTGCTTAGGTCAACAGAAGCACACTGGGCTTTCAAGGGGACGTACCCTCTGACCCTGTTCGTCCGCTTCTGAATGAGAACATAGGTCTTCCTGTTGTGAGCTGGACCCGCTACCAAGAGAGAGAGAGAGAGAGAGAGTGTGTGTGTGTGTGTGTGTGTGTGTGTCAAGTTCACAAGCAGACTTTCAGACATGAAAGATAATTGATTAGCAACTAAAAATTTAAGATAACGCCCGAGTCTTAAAAGTAAAATAACTATGTCAGAAAAATACAAAAACACCACACCCACACAATACAACAGGAGTGCTGTAATGGCAACAATGAAACTTTTTTTTTTATATAATAACGAAATCTAATAAACAAATTAATACAGTACTAAAATTGAATTTAAAAAGAGAAATAAATAGTAGTAAGAAATGAAATTCCAGAAAGTAGGAGGGCTTATTTTATAGAGTACATTTAACATACCATAATAATAATAATAATAATAATAATAATAATAATAATAATAATAATAATAATAATAATAACATGGCAATGGCTACAGAGGGGAGAACTCAAGGTAGAAACAGAAGGCATGCTAACAGCGGCACAAGATCAGGTACTAAGAACCAGATACGTTCAAAGAACAGTAGATGGAAATAACATCTCACCCGTATGCAGGAAGTGAAATATGAAAAACGAGACCATAAACCACATAGCAAGCGACTGTCCGGCACTTGCACAGAACCAGTACAAAAAGAGGCATGATTCTGTGGTACGAGCACCAACCTGAAGGAGAGATAGAAAACGATCAGGCAAAGATCCTCTGGGACTATGGTATCAGAATAGATAGGGTGATACAGCCAATAGACCAGACGTGACGTTGATTGACAAAATCAAGAAGAAAGTATCACTCATTGATGTCGCAATACCATGGGACACCAGAGTAGAAGAGAAAGAAAAAGAAAAAATGGATAAGTATCAAGACCTGAAAATAGAAATAAGAAGGATATGGGATATGCCAGTGGAAATTGTACCCATAATCATATGGACACTAGGCACGATCCCAAGATCCCTGAAAAGGAATCTGGAAAAACTAGAAGTAGCTCCAGGACTCATGAGTGTGCTCCTAGAAACAGCGCTCATACTAAGAAAAGTGATGGACTCCGAAGTAGGCAGAATGCAACCCAGAACCCAAACTAAAAAATACCATCCAGTCGAAGAAGATGACTGTGATAGACAAAAAAAAATAATATTAAATAAATAATAATAATAATAATAATAATAATAATAATAATAATAATAATAATAATAATAATAATAATATTAATTTTATACATAATGATTGTCAACTGATGTTTAAAGACAGGCTCATATAAATAAATAACTGTAAATATAGGAGCTTTCAAATTCGGTTTATTTCACTCTGGCGATGCATCGCGTGCGAAAAGCCAATGACAATAATACCCCTCAGCGGCCCAATCACGATCATAGGTGAATCTGGAGGGACCTTAACATCAAAGGCTTAAACAAACAGACAAATTGCTTAAATGACATAAGTGTGCTGTTAAACGAAAGTCATAAAGGTCCTCGGATGATAGCAATTGCCTGGGTTTAACCTCCAGGAGCCCTTCATCGCTTCATCAGTTCTTTCTTATAAAACATGTTCCAAAGATAAACAAACAATTTAGAGAAATAGCAGACTTCTCCTGTCAAGATCATTTTGCATTTATCAAGTCGATATCTGGTCTCATCGTGGTATTTTCTTACTTTAAACTTTTATTTCTGCAAAGCACTTGCATCTAAACTAAAAGAAAGAAGGAAATGACCAACATTCTTGTAAGTATGCACATGTAGATACATATCCATTCACAGCTGGGTCTACAGGCGGGTTGTTGCAGGCCAGATCTGAACCATGCACCTAGCAAATGCAACTCCATCGCACTATCACTAGGCTCTATCATTATCATTATACATGTATGTATATATATACACTTATATATAAATATATACATATGTATAGATATATATACACACACACACACATATATATATATATATATTATATATATATATATATATATCAGAGAAGAGAGAGAGAGAGGAGAGAGAAAGTAGGAGACGAGAGAGAGAGAGAGAAACTTCATCTGATCTACAAGAATCATTGATTACGCTGATATAAAGGTTTTATTATTTGGATCTTAAGAAGGAAGTTCGTCAATGATCTGAAATGGATTGATTGAACTCGAAGTTCAACAAAGGCGATACGCCTAAAACAAGGACTCTTCATTAGTACTAAACTAAACCATGTTTTTAAGTTCTTATGGAACAACGTCGCCACATCAGTTCACTATTCTGCAACTAACGGACCACATCTGTCTGCTATCTTTCAACAAATCAAAGTATAAATACCCTTAATATTCGAATACTACTACTACTACTACTACTACTACTAATAATAATAATAATAATAATAATAATAGTAATAATAATAATAATAACAGATTCCGTACATGCTCCAAAAAAGTTATAGAATAAACAAAACACATTCAAGTGAATGAATATAACACATATAAAATGCAGATAAAAGAACATTCATGACAAAAACAAAATACAATGAAAACAACTGAAAGAAAACATGAAATATTGGTAAACCTTTCCTATTGTTCAAAATACATTTCATGTGTAAATTGCAAGATGCACTGTACGCACAGAAATATTCAACATTTGTAGCGAATCCGTACGTGAGAAAAATGAAAGTGTAAAAAAATGAAAAAGCACAGATATCGTGATGGTAAAAGTCTACGAAATCAATATCAAATATTGTCCGGTTGCTAAGGCAAATTTAATTCAACAACGCTTTCACCTTCTTAATCGAAAAAATAGAATGCATTTCATATAGGAAAGAAGAAAAACACGCAAAGCATTTTGAACCAAACACGAAATGATATCATGCATGAATTATGTGTATGTGTGCGCGTGTATATATATATAGTATTATATATTCATAATATATCTCTATATATCTATATATATATATATAATGTGTGTGTGTTTATATATATATATTTGTGAATAATATACAAAATATAAATAGATATATATACATATATGTGTGTATATATTATATTTTGATTTGTTTCTTTTTATTTATATAGATTTTTGGCATTATGCCAAGCACTGGGGCAACTATTTGCCATTCAGCGCTGAAAAGGAAACTGACAGTAAAAGGTTTGAAAGGTTTAACATGGGGAAAACCGCGCAGTTGCACTATGAAACAATTGTTAGGAGAGGGTTGACAGTAAGATGGAAAAAAAAGAGAATATGAACGGAGGTACAGTGAAAGGAGCGAAAGTAGTTGCAGCTAGGGGCCGAAGGGACGCTGCAAAGAACCTTAAGTAATGCCTACATTGCACCGAATGAGGTGCACTGACGGCACTACCCCCTACGGGGATATATATTATATATAACATATATAATATATACCCCCGTATTATACTAGGGACCCAATATCAATGTCGCACTATGATTCATGCCTATAGGGCAAAAAAGATCGTACTAAAGTGACGTCTAATCATATTCTCGTATGCAACTTCAGTTCATTTGATTTCCTAATCTTAAAGAAACCTACCCATTTCATAATTTGCCCCTTTCAGTTTTTTACTGACTTCCAACTCAGGAGAACTTGTATTGAATATCTTTGTTCCCAAATAACTGAATATGCAACCTTATCAAATTAATCTCCATCTGGTGTTAATCCATTTTTTTTTTTGTTCTTAAGCTGTCTTCATTCCATCTGGTGTTAATCCATATTTTTTCTTCATTGATTCTATATTTCTTGGATTAATCTTGTCCCATAACTCTGCGATGCATGATGAATTCTATGATGCAGGTTTTGTAAATTTTGTGGTATTTTGCTGAATAAAATAGCATAGTTTGAGTATTCTAATTCTACCAAGTTTCTATCGCTAACGGATTACCATATGCAACCATTTTTTTAACCATAAAATCCAAGCGGAGGGTAAACAGCAAATATGCTTAACATTTCCGTGTATCATCCCAAAACAAGACTTCATCAACATCACATATATACTTTATATATATATATATATATATATATATATATATATATATATATATATATATATATATATATATATATAATATATCTATATATATATATATATATATATGCGTGTGTGTGTGTGCGTGTATATATATATATATAGATATATATATATATATATATATATATATAAATATATAAAATCTATATATATATATATATATATATATATATATATATATATATCAGGCACAGGAAATGCAAAAAGTCTTGTAGCCGACTTTCTTAAAATATATATAAAAATATATATAACGAAAGCCAAACCGGGCAAAAACCTTGCTTGTATTCAAATGGGAATTTTGTGAGTGCATGCAAACATATACGCATATAAAATATCACAAAAAAACGGGTGTCAAATTCGTTTCAAGGTTTAAAAGGGAAGAGGTTTATTAAAGCTCGGTTGAAGCGTCGTTCGTTAAGGAGACACTGACAAGGAATAACATTTTGAAATTAAGAAGAGCTCAGAGGAGACGACGGAAGGAAGTGAAGTGTACAGAACGAATTCAGATCTTGGACTTATCCGTAAACCGTGTCCTCCGAAGGATAATCGTTAATGAAATGTAGACAAATCTACTTTGGGCATACATTATAGTAATATACCCATACATGAATAATAATAATAAAAAAAGTAAGAAAGAGAGACAAGAAAACCAGTGAACTAGCTATTTCGCTGAGTGTACTCATCTTTTAGGAGAGCTGCACTATCTCCAAAACCAATTTTTAAACGGCGCATTAAAAGGAAACAGAGAGACTCTTAAAGATTCTATAAAAAATCAAATCATTTACCTATTTATTTACTAATATAGAAATAAAACTAAATGTGTCTGGAGTGGAAAGCAACAATTATTGCTTGTATTCAGTAGTTCAGCGGTGATAGCGTCTCAAGATTTACAGTGTACCTTTCTTTTTCAGACCTTGATTTTATTCCTAATCTTAGAAAAAATAAGAGAAAAGGTGACAATGATCGAATAAACGGCCAATGCTGGCCAAGATAAATTTTAAGACAAGAATAACATTTGAATTTTTTAAACTGCAATCAATCCCTAGACAAATCATAAGATAGTTCAATAAGCAAATTGTTTCATTTCATTGTTTTGAGCCATACTGCTGACAAATATTTACAGATGACTGCAATTATTCTAACGGACAAAAGGAAAAAAAAAAAGACGCAAAAACCTTGTGGCTACATATTAAATAAACACAATGAAAATTGATGAGGACCTGACCAAATTGTTATTATAGTTGTATAAAAATGAGAATCGCTTACATAGATCCTTGTTCTTTTTTTTTTCTAATTTTTGAGGAACAGAGGTTAAGTGTACAATCTAACCTTGGTTATACAGTGGGTAAAAGCCATCTGCTGAAAGATGCTGCACAAAAAGGCTGGCAGCACACAAAAGCATGCATTGTATATCAAGTCCTACACCTTGATGAAAATTCAGATCTACATCCAAACGAATCAGTTTTTTACGTCTACGTTTAATCATGCTGTAAAATAAATTAAGTCTGGGGAGGGGGGAATAATAAGGTAATACTGACTACATATTACACTCTGCTAATATGCAGCAAATACCAAAGTTTTGAACACCTCAAAATCGTATTTTTTTTATACAAATAAGGAGGAAATTAATAAAAAATATGGGTATTATAAGAAGTAAATTAGTATTTGATAATATACTGAATTTTTTTTCACAAAATATATGGCTGTATACTATGAAAAGGGCTAGTCAATGACTACTATTTTTGTATTTCGCGGACCGTTATGAGAATTGAATCTATTGTTTAACAACTATCTTAATCTTTCTCTCGGGATAAAACTCTATTATAGCGCATTGAATAATGTCAAAATATACAGGTAAACGGTAAATGGTAAGTAATGCTGACTGTGTAAGTTTCATTGAAAATATAAACTAACTATAGGTTGCAAACATTTTGGTATTTTCATTAGAAAGGAACATTAATTCAAATATGCTTACTAACAATGGTATACTCCGCCATTTAACCTTTACCTGATCACTATCTGTGGAATTCAAAGCAAACGTATAGTAGTATCTCTAAATCCAGACATGAATCTTTACGAATGCGATGGGCTTCTTAAACCTCCTGACCCTCATCAATAAGACGACAATATCGTTAATATCATCAACAACATATGGGAATTTTCCAGTTATTTGCTACCCCTAAAATCCTAAGGCCTTGGACAACCGGAACTATTACTATAATGGGCTTCGTTGACACCTGAATCCATGGTAATCCTGGAACATTTATTTACGATAAGGATACTAAGAATATTAGACTGCTTGATTACACACATATATGACTGTTCCGTGAAGTGAGAAAAATTTATATTTATAATTACAAATAATCCTGTCTGTGTGACACCACACATCTATTACAGACCCCCTTGCTGGCGTGACACTGCAAGGCGGCAAAAAAAAAAAATCGCCTTTATGACACTTAGGCAGAGCAGAAAGAATAATGGTGTAGCAATTTCTTGTGCATGTGTGAAAATGGCTGAAAACCAGTGTTATTGGAAATGCCTGAAAACCAACGTTTCTGAAAATGGCTGAAAACCAACGTTATTCAGGAACCTTATTCCACTTTTAATCGATCAAGTGATGGGGGGGGGGGGGGGGATTAAGCATTGAAATGACGCTGGCGTGTGGAAGACCCTAAGAACTGTGAAGAGGGGGTGGGTAAGATGGTCTCGTCTTACCCGATCTGAAATGCTTGACAACTCTTTAATGAGCAAAATGGCACTAGGGAGACTGAGAGTTAGGGGAGGGTCAAGTATTACGGATCGAGTTCCCACTCCTGTCCCCGGGGTCCACCGAAAAATCCGCTCCACTACTCCTTTAAGAGCAGAGTCCAGCGTGCTTAGAGATGGTCAGGGGATGGCAAATAGGGGGTAGTAGGAGTGGAAATGGGAGTTGTTGGTGTTGGGGGGAGTGAGGGAGATGAGAACTTGATAATGGGGCGCAGGGCAATAAAGATGGAGAAAGATAACAGGAGGGAGGAGCAGAAAGGGGGAAAAGATTTATGGAATGAGAAGTAAAAGAGGTTCTTATAAGAAGAAAGATATCCATTGAGAGGGCAAACGGAAGGGAATAACGGTGGAAGATAACAAGAAACACCAATTGAATGGGAGGAGGAAAGAAAGAATGAATGAGAGAGAGCGGCAGAGAATGAGAGAGAATGAGGCACATACACAGATAGAGACCCATGGAAATCTGACAAGAAGAGAAAAAGAGAGATAATAATAAATGAGACACAAGCAAGGGATAGAGACGCAGAAAGCCACCACACACGGACAGAGAGAGAGAGGAGAGAGAATGAATGTGAGATAAACAGAGATACGTAGAGATCACAGAGAGAGGGAAGGTGGCAAGAATGAATGAGGGATAAATACAGATACGGAGAGAGAGAGAGAGAGAGAGAGAGAGAGAGAGAGAGAGAGAGAGAGAGATTAACAATAAGACAAATGCTTCGTTTTTCTAGTTTTACAGCGACTATACAAATTCCCCTTTCGGAGACATCCTCTACAGCACTTAAGGCTTTATTGATTACCTTTTTTCCGACATGACCAACCATGAAACCAGGAGACATACGAAAATTTCTCATCCTTGTTGGAAGTTAACATTTTCCTAAAATAATTTTCTTGCGGTTATAAGGTACTGAGTTGGTAAACTTCCCTGTATATTTTAAAGCATAATAATAATAATAATAATAATAATAATAATAATAATAATAAATAATAATAAAAATTACATCCGACATTATTTTCTATCGATTTTCGAGATTTGTACAATCAACTACAAACTTAATGTGTGATAAAAACAAGAACAGCTGTGTTGATAAAGGTATATATCAAAACAATGAAAGCAGTTCTGAAAAGCGATTTTAGTTTTTGGAGGCCTAAAGAGAAACTTCGAGATCAAGACAGGTACCATCCACCAACATACCTGAGGATAGCACCCACTTTGCATCATCATCGAATCCAAGAATGCTTTCAATATTAGAAGACTATGTAGTTTTAACAGTATATGTTTACTGTTCATCTAAAGATTTTAACATAATTTATTTTCTTAGCTGTCCGAAACTCACAAGTAATCCCTCAAGACTGCTGAAAGTTGGATTATCAAAAAAGTTTTGGCAATATTCTAGCAGCATTACAACTGTAAACATTAAGTGGTCACTCTTTTGGTTAAATGAAGCGTAACAAAAGTTTTGCTCATACGTCAAGCTTACTGCAAATAACTTCACTAATAACAATAGACAGAATTTTCCATCTCTTAAAAACGGGCCCTCTAACTTTACATTCTCTAAAGCTCTATGGAAAGTCAAGAGTGATTCTCCTACTCGTAGAATTTTATCCAAAAATACTCAAGGTTTATTCTCCTTTGGTTTCCACTCAATACTACTCAATACTATCTAAACGGATTTATGGATAATGTTTAGAGGGTTGGATGGTTGGATATTTGTGATAAAGACTAAGCTACTGGGACACGAAGGCCATCGCCGACTTGATGTCACCAAGAAGATAGCGAGTGAAATAGGTGGTAAACAATGTTAGGAAAACAACATTGGAGACTACCATGTTGAAAAGTGTCCGAGACGGAATACTTTACAAAGGATTAATCCATCGAAACAACTATAATCCCACTTCAACAGTTCATAGCGACCGTCTCATCGTTTGAAGGAGAAAGAATTTTCCCCATAAAATCAGTTAAATCTTATTGTGTGTGTGTGTGTGTGTGTGTGTGTGTGTGTGTGTGTGTGTGTGTGTGTCCAATCTTTCCTCTACAAAGAAATGACTAATTTTTAATACTAAATGTTCCATGAGCTATACCAATTTCTGCGTCAAAATCTTGGTAGGCGAAGAAAGACATTCTCTATCACATCAATAAAAGTCTTACTATGTTCTAAACAACAAATTCCTACCCAGTAAAATGTTCCCCGTATATGAGTGGAGCATTCATTCTTTGTTATAAATTTTTGTGTGTCACTTATGGAAATAATCAAATTCTCACACATACTAAAACCAGATATTTGTATCAGCATCCCGAAGCATTGAGATCACAGACAATTCAGAAATCACCAGGACCTACTAAGGTCTCAATGGGTCCTGGGAATCCCAAACAGTAAAATAAAATTATAAGATCTTTCAAATTCTAAAATTCAACCGAAAAGGAAGAGGAGCGAAATGAACGACAAACTAAATTAAACGAAAGACGCTGACTTTGGAGATCGAGTAACCACCTTTCCTAGTAAGACTTCTACAGTCAAAGTGAAAGGTAATCCTCCCTAAACTCTGTTTAGTATAAACACATTTAATATTGATTTATGGAATTCAAGTCAGAAAAGATGAAAAGTATGTAAAGATCTGCATCAGCTTCACAAATGAGTTATTTCCAAACAACTATTTCCCTATATGGAAAAAGGAAGACTTCAAAAGAAGTAACTCAAGAGCTGCTGAGAGGCCTTGGAGGGTAGATAAGGTAAAAACGCTGCAATGCAACTTCAGCTTTTTTGACCCACATTTACGCACAGATAGACAATAAAGAACACGGGTAAATATGAAGATAAAAATAATTTAGAATCCAAATTTTTATATCACATTTAAAGAGAAAAAAGTCAAAACTTACACAATCAAAGAATCTACAGTAAAGCCAAACGTATAAAGACTGATCCCTTGGGGGGGTCTCTCTCTCTCTCTCTCTCTCTCTCTCTCTCTCTCTCTCGCTTTTTAACAACTGCAATCAATAGAAAAAGAGCTACCATACATAAATAATGCGGGCCAAGGCTCTTCAACATAGGAGACGGATGGGTTGTCGGAGAAATAATTAAGTCGCGGCCAACACCTGAGAGTGATCATCATCCATCATGTACCTGGCCAGGAAAGGGAGGGAAGGAGAGACCTGGCAGGGGACGGCGGTCTTCGTAAGTTATAGAAAATATTCATATCCTAATGTTTCCGCGAATAATTAATGAAGGTTGTAAATGTCCTTCTCATTTGGGATATTTCACTGAATTTAGACGGAAGATGCAAGTGCAGAGTCAAAATAGAGTAAAAATTGTTTTCATTAGACGAAAATGAAAACTGAAAGCAATACTATACTCGGTTTTTTTTCATCTGTCCACCAGCGTGTGGTGTTTGCGTATGGTAACACTGTATCCCGGGCTCTAGATAAGTTACATTCAGCTTACATTCAACAATAATAATAACCCTATTTCGAATATTAACGGTGTAATTCGCATTCAGTAAATTATTAAAACACTTTTTGGTTGCAAATGTACGCCCAGATTTCCTTTTATTTACCTAAAACTTACACATAGCGTAACTATCTAAAGCCCGGGACGCAGTGTTACCATTCGCAAACACCACAGGCGGGTGGACAGATGGAAAAAAAAAACAGAGTATAGTGGAGTACATGCTGGTAATACTTTTCAAGGAGAGGCGACACAGACGCATGAATGCATACTCCGAGTTTCTTTATCTTGGATGGTAAACGTTAATCGCTGTCCGGTTAACCTTGAAAAAAGATGGCAGACAAAAGCTGTGTGCGATCATTTTAACAATGCCACTTCATAGAAAAATAACGCTACACTCACTGCTTGATTCAAATTTTTCTTACGCTGTCTAGTGTTTCTTTAATAATGAGACTTTCTAACAATTTTTTTACTTCTTAACTCTTATTCACTTCATCCATTCCTTCAAGCAAGCCTAAAAAAACATACAAAAACTATTTCCAACGCATCTTTTCAATACAACGTTTCTCTTTATCTGTAGAAAAACAATAATCAAACATAATACCTCTATACTCATATACATATATTTTCTGTGAACTATTAATTCTCTTGTATAGCTTTTATCAGCTTTTTATTATTATTTTTTTTTTTGTATCACCAACCGGTGACACATTTCCCTGAAAAGATTTCTAAAGTATCAAACATTTTCAGCACGTATCATAGGTAAGGCTAAGCTCAGTTTCACCCCTTCGCCTATGCTAAAAATCTCTACAATATTTGTCCGAAAATGCTTAAATCAATATATTAAAACTAATTACAACACCGTTGTGGCTAACGCAATATATATGTAAGTATGCAGTTAGTTTTGTTTCTACTGTAATCATTGAAAACCAAAAATATCTTATTTGTTACCCACTTACATTGTAATAAAATAAACTTTTAACTACACACTTGCAAACACACACACACACACACACACACACACACACACACACACACACATATATATATATATATATATATATATATATGTGTGTGTGTGTGTGTGGGGGGGGGGGTGCACCTCAGAAGAAACTCATCGAAGTAGTGCAAGTTCAAGTCATTAGTTGAGGCACCGAATTAAGTTCCTGACCGGGAAATATGCAGAAGACAATACACAAAATAATCAGTAAGGTAAAAAAAAAACGGATAGGTCTGGAATTAATTCCTCCGAGATTGCAGTAAAAAACACCTGGATATGATCCTTCAATATAACTCTATAGTAATAATGGAAACTGGCTGTCCTATGAAGAGACTACAGACATACTTCATGATACGAGGTACGTGAAATGATTCAGTAAACATTGAACAGGATATGAAACCCAATATTCTCAAAGAGAGTGGCATGAATAGACGAATTTTGGAAATGGAAGGAGGAATCGAGATTTTTCGGCAGGAATTATTAGTTAATAAATATTCCTAAAAGGAGTTCCGAACACTTTGTAACCGTACGCAGTAGCTTTCGTTTGCCTTTGTAACAGGTCTCATCGCATTTGTCAACAAAAAATATCTGCTGCTCCAAAAAATGAAAGCTTCTCAGCCTATCTTCTTTTTTCTCTTTACAAAAAAATTCATTCTAAAACAGTCCCAGACCTGGAATTGGAATATAAAATTAACGTGAAAGGCCAAGCGCTGGGATCTATCTTGGAAGAAAATGTATTTCAATTTAATTCTATGAAATTTACAGAAGCCACAGCAGATATTCTCGATAACAAATATATATCTAGCTGATACTGATTAATACTGCACAAAAACAAAACTTTGGTGTAATTAATTCATCACACAGGATTTCCAGTGTGATAGACCAAGATAATCAAAATAATATCGTTAAATATGAAAGCTTACTTATAAAATTTTGAATAATAAAACGACCTTATATTAAAAAAATAATAAAACGTAAGTCGGAGAAGAACAGGCAAATAAATGGTCAAATATTTATCAAATATTAATGACGTTTATTCTAGGCTTCTATCTTCTACTTATATCTACGTAAATGTGAATAACATTTGGTATTTACGGGCACCAGGATTTCAAGGTATTACGCTGAAAGTGAAAATATACTCTAAAGGGCAAATAAAATTATGAATGAGCTGACATAAGGAGAGAGAGAGAGAGAGAGAGAGAGAGAGAGAGAGAGAGAGAGAGAGATATGGGGGGGGGGGGGTATAGTTAAGAAAGATGATGATGTGAGTAGCGAAATAAGGAGACCCAGTGCCAATCCAGCAGCAGCTACCAGAACCCAGTCACTCCCTCAGGAGCTTAATGATCTGTGACGATGGCTTCTGGAGACACTAGGAGGAGAGAAAGAGCCCTTCCCCTCCTCCTCCTCCCCTCCTCCTCCTCTTACCCTCTCACACTCCGTCCCTCATTCCTTCCTCCAAAAGTCCTCGGTCGTCCCATCTTTTCTCTTTTGTTTTGGCCCCCTCCAACCCATCCTTTTCCAGATCTGGAAAGCCCATCGCTCGGGTGATAATGAGCGGCACGCAGTAGTTGGCGGTAGTTACACATCCGGGGACTTGTCCCGTTTCCCAGTTTCCAGTGTCCCTTGTCAGAACGCTTGGCCGGCGATCACCGAAATTCCAGGCCAAAGGGACGAAAGCCTATGAAATGTAGCGTAGGCTTCAGGGGCAAAGAAAATCCAGGCAGCGAAAATTGATTTTGGTGTGACTGTTTCTTGTGTTTTCCAGTGATGAATGCTTAATTCCGCAAGAGGCCATCATCCCAAACAGGGCGTCTCACGCCATATATCTCTCATTCTTTTTACTTAAGGGATGCTGCCACAGTCCCCACCCTAAATCCCCTCAACAAACCCCTGCCACGATCACTCTACTTGTCCCCCAAAACAGGTCATCAGGACCATTTAAATAAACACGGTACATTTACTCCGCTTAAGCTTATTGTATTTCTGATCTACTTCAAGCAATGTTTTTAAACATATTAAAAAACCAATGTACTTTAGTGGGTTTCCCACGACACCACAATTCGTTCAGACTGTCACAGCCAGAAAATATCTTGGTTTAACTTCAGAACTTATTGAGAAGACGGAAATCTGTAAAAGAACAAGACATCAAAACATATCTTGATTACAATCGGGGCACGAAAGTTGACCGTCAATTTGTATTCCATTGTGTAGTTTGGCTGTGGAAATGCAGCCACCACAAAAATACACAAAAAGGGAAGAACGAAAAGCATTCATTCTTGCATGCATACTATCATAGTTGTCAAGACAGTTAGCACGAAAATAATTATAGCTATTCATGTAGGAAACCTATATAAAAGAAAATGAATTTGCACTATTAGCTAGAGAGAGAGAGAGAGAGAGAGATTCACCAGTATAAACAATTCTAAAATTCATACATTGGTGGTATTGTATCCACACGGCGAATGAACAGATTCTCGTTGGTTAAAACAGCAATCCATAATTCGTATACCAACAAAACGTTGTGTTGTGTTCACATCGAGGGAAAAAAATGATTGTAGAGCCATACGGCTCTTACATGCAAAATTGCGTATTTCAGTGAAGGCATGCATACACAAAACCTGTGTTCGAGGGAAAACGACGACGCGATATGATTCAAAACCAGTCAGTCAATCTTGTAGAAAGAACCAAATAAATTAGGGTTTTTAACGCAACAAATGTACCTCTCATACAGAATTCAATAAATCATTATTTTAAAAACAAATATCAATAAACTAATTAGGTTAAGGTTAACGACAAACAGAGCAGCACTCTGATCAGTCATATCGTCCTTAATGATATCCAAACCATTTAAAATGGTTTCACTGACAGAGAGATGCTATGAAAATTTAAAGTACTGATATTAACATTCTTATATATGTTTTACTGATCAGGTTATAAAACGAACAGCGCAATATATATTGTCGCTATATAAACGCATAAATCAATTTAAAAAACTACACTGTATATAAAAAAGAAATGTTTCTTCTCCCCTATGACTTTCAGGTCGTAAAGTGACCCATGGCAATAAAATCAGTAAGTACAGAAATTATGTGTGAAACTGAAAGGCGGAATGGAATAGATGAAATACGTTAAAGTACTGAATGACCACAGTCAGCGTATATGACTTTTTATCTTTTTTTTTTCTGCATCCTTCCCGACTGAATGTAGGCGAATGATGGTAATGTTACCTCGAAAGGGACAAGTTCCTCCGTTTTAATTCATGTAACATATTTATTTCGTACTTCGCCTCTGCATACCCACTTGTTTTTATTCCTTTGTCATTCAAATTATACGCGCTTAATCCTTTTCTATCTTCAAATAGGTATGGCTCCCTTTTTAACAAATGAATACTCTATGGGTGCAAACTTAGCAATTACATGGGCTTTTACGTCTGGTTCCACAAGAATCTGTCCATAACAACAATATCGGCCCCATACAATTTTAAGAACATTTTCTCCGTGAGACAGTCATTGATCTCAACATAATTCAGTTTATTTTTTGTCTACCAATCCGCTCATCTTGAAGCATATTCAACATAACTAACCGTAAAACTGGAAAACCACATTTCCGTCGGTTCGTATAGTTTGAAGGTGGAAGGGGTTGGAGAAAGTAGTGACAATGAAACTTTCGTTTCCATATTTTCAATTTCGAGGACCTTCGCAAATGTTTAAGTCATTTATGATTAAAATCAAAAGATGAGTAACTTAAGTTTTTCCACGAGCTGTGTAATACTTCATAAACGCACGAGTCATTATAGCATTTTTTGCTCACTCTTCCCGACAAACAAAGCAAAAATCGGAAACCCAACGTTTAAACTTAATGCTTTACTTTTCATGACAGAAAAAGCTACTCAAACTAGTGGCTTATGCTTTGTTACAATCTTCTTTTCCGTGATACACAAGCTGATAAATCTAGTACCTGGCATGTCACCTATCAACTGTCCAAGTTATCATTTGATGGCTAAACAATACATAGTACATCATTTTTACTTTCACGTACTTACATATTTTTTTACACTTTCAAATTTTATCTTCGGTAGCTAAAATGAAATAACGTTGTATCAGACAAAACTCTCAAATGCACGTCAGTAGGCCTATATTAAACATGACTGCTAGCCCGGTGGTAATTAACGATACCACATGAGTACTGCTGCTCTAGAAAGTGAGAAGATCTTGGGATTCTGATACACCATGTTACAAGGCAAAGAAACACCTAACAAACAGCCGCGAAAGTCTTTGGAAAGAAAATTCTTCCTGAATGGTGGATGAAACATTTAGGTCAATGGCAACTAAAAATTAAATTTGGCTCTTTCGTTACAGGACTGCTAATAAGGCTGCAATAAACAATAAAGCCTGGACATCAATGTCCTATGGCGTGTCAATATTTTAGGACGTTGTACCCCAGACAGCGAGTTTAGCCTTTGGTGCGGGGAAATGTCCTCTAAGTGGCAGATGAACGAGCCTCTTCTCCTGAGGTCAACAGCAACCAGAGTTTCACTACTACAGAATGCAGGGAAAAGAAAATAATGATGCGACGCGCAGACATGGTTTGCGACCCAATATCCTGTGGCTGTAAATACTAAAAGCAAAACACTAATTTCTGAGTGTTTTAAAGTCTTGGATATCGAGGAGAGAAAGTTGGATGATTTAGCTCTTGGGTGTACTGGGACAATGATAGTAGAAACTGGAATGACAAGGTGCGTGGTCTAGTGGTGAAAGATGGTGAACTTGGGAGGGGACAGCCCTTGTGTTATTAGGATGTATATGGGTAGGATTAAGTTTGGTAAGAAAATATTCTGAGTATGCATGGTCCAAGTATGGAAAAGAAGAGCAAAACAGTGACTTTGGTATAGAAGTTTTGAATCTGTGAATAGCTGGGTTAGAATATGAAAGGATGGTCGCATAAAGTGAATTGCATAGAAAAAGAGGGGGGGGGGGGGGCAGAGGAAGAGATGGCATTGTTTGTTGGTATGAAGTTAAGGGAGTAAATGATGGTAGAAAGAATCTTTAGGAAACTTTTTTTTTTTTTAATGAGGTTAATTATCGGAAGTACATTGTTTTCAAGGAAGTATATCCATATGAGTAATCTCTGGACATGAAGCACTTTCATAATCAAAATCTCAGCCTGCGATCCATCCTCTGGACGCCGTAATATCTTACAAGTTCCTCACTTAGAATATACGCTTTCCAATGCAGTTTAGCCATTTTACTGTCCAAACTTTCAGACATTTCTCAACCGCTTATGCCTTAGATGTATTGCGCTTATGATTTAGATGTATTGAGAACAAGGATTATACATTCTACATAAAATTTTACCCTGCATATGACAGGACTTATACAGGCTTTATAAAATATTGCTGTATATGAAGAAGACCTTATCTATAAGTGGTCCAGCTTCTATCATTGCACTGTATTTAGATTTTTTCTTACTGCCCCACATTACAGCTACATAGCTTCTCATCCCTGTATGGTGCGAACATAAGGGTCTTTCCTTTTCCAAAGCCTGCTTTATATTATATGCATCATCCTACCTCTATTCATCACTAGCTCCTCTTATACATTTTAGTCACTGAAACCTCTGTCTTCTTTTACATTTTGCAACTCTATGCTTCCATTGTTTTATATATTACTTCATTCTTCCTTATCTTCCCAGCAGTATCTACTCGCCCATTTTGCATGTTGAGACATTTTCCATTACTTCACTGTAGTCGTCACCAGCTCGGTTTTGCTTACGCAAAATTTCAATCAATTCCTCTCAATTTCACTCCTTCATATTTAAAACGTTTCTGCGACCTCTTTCTTTGATTTGCTTTTATTACAAGGTTCGCGCAGAGCAGCTCCCGGGTCCTAATCTCAACACTACTTTTTTTCCTCATTATTATGATATAAGCAATAAGCGACTGCTGTGATCCTTGATAAATGTTTCCGTTATCTGAAATTCTTCAGATATGCCCGCCACTTTCTTTTATGAAACATGGCAGTAATTTCGGTTAAATTGCCTCAAAAGGAATAGGTAGGCCTAGCTTATAGGAGAAATCAGCTCTCATTTACGGTGGCATCCATCCATACAGGTCTGACTAAAATTATCTCAAAAGTTAGCCACTTCCAGGGAGCCACGAATCAACAGACATGTAAACCGGTTCTTGAGATGTCCTGATCTCAAATACTATATAAAACGAGCACAGGTTAAAACCACCTTAAATTTGTTGGTGGAAGAAAAATTGAAAATCATCTTTCTCTTCTTCATAAGTACTGAACAAATAAATGCAAAAATGTATGCAAGAGCTAAAATTTACACTACAGTATGTGTATGAACCTGTGTTACTGATGATGTTCTGAGAAGCTTAAAAAGATTTTTTTTAAACTAAACAATCATCTTTTTAAGCTTTAAAAATTTCTGCACATGTGAATATTTAGTTTAAGGTTTCATGACTAAAGCTAAATAGCATCATGTGGTTTTGAGTTACTGAAACATTCTGTAATTAGATTGTAGGGTAAATGCGTCAATGCTGCTCTTATTTGTGTCTTTTTTTTCTTTTTTTTTTGGGGGGGGCCGATCTTTATCTTAATGAGATTACAATAACATCGCTAATAATAAAAAAAAAATAAAAATTACTAGAATGTTAACACTAAAAAAAAAAAAAAAAAAAAAAAAAAAAAAAAAAAAAAAAAAAAAAAAAAAAAAAAAAAAAAAAAAAAAAAAAAAAAACAGAAGAGGTTGTCGTAAAGCAACTAAAATCAATATAACTATTCGTGATTTTTTTTTTTATTGCAGACTGTAACAGTGAAGAAAAAGTCTTCCCTCCTCGTAAAGGAGAATATCAACAAAAGTTTAAATCAAATTCATCTTTGGAGAGGATATCAAGAAACGTTTACATCAATCTCTCCAGGTGACACAAATCACGAAGTAAATTAACTTTTTTCAAATTCCTCAAGACTTCACCTAGCTGGAAAATACACATGCTCTAAATGCTTGTCTATACATCTACCTTGCTTTTTGTCACCCACCAAATTAGTTCTTCGATAAGTGGTTTTAAGAGGCATTAGGCCGAACAAGTTCGATACACAGAATTTAATTCTTCCATGGTCAATGGTAAGAGGGTCGGGGCGAGTTTAGTCTAGGCGATAGGCCTGGCAAATTTATGTCTTTTAATCAGCTCGCATAGCAATGAACAGGCAGCAATCTGAAGATACTCCTGCGTATTAAAAATGTCGATCCATATAGCAAACCCTCGCTCACTGCAAAATAAAGTCCTTTTGCAGGTGTCAAAAGCCCTCGGCCACTCCTTATTTATTTAATTATTTTGTTTATTGTATGTTTCTGTGAAATGTGCTTTCATCTTAGCGTAGATATTACGTCAATTTTTTCTAAGGTGTACCAGTACTTTTGGAAACATCTTAAAATAGAAAACCGGTTGGTCAGGACCATAGTCTTGCCTTACAGTATTTTGCACTCCCACACATTATATATAGATATATATATATATATATTTATATATATATATATATATATATATATATTGTTACGAACTTAAGATTGATTATATATTCATCCAGGGTTCTTTTTCCATGACTGACTCAGTGCCCAAAATACCAGCAAGAACCAGCAGCGACACAAAATCCACAAAGCAAAATAACTCTCAAAGAGGGATACAAAAAAACACTGAATCAAACTTAACAATAAATTTTAATTAACAAAAAATAGTCTTAAATTACAAAAAGTAGTCCTCGAAAAGCTTTCTTAGGAACTGGAAAAACACATACGCTACTTTACAGTAATAACACTCGAACCATCACGCGCCTACCTACTTTTATACCTCAGTCGAAGAGAAAGAAAGGTGTAGGAGGCAGAAAAAACACACTTTCCCTAGCATACGACAGTTGGAGTTGCAGAGTGAAGTAAACCTTAAACATAATCAATTTTACAATAATTATTAACCATAATACACCTTATAATAATATGTCCTAAATGGACGATAAAACTACACTGAAGAGGTGATGAATAAACAGCTGAAGAATTCTCAAAGACCACACCGAATTCGTAATCAAAGATTATAACGCATCAACAGCGATTGTCCTACTCCGGATCACTAGGGGTGTTCTTGCACCGAGGGGATCACCAGGGCAACGTAAATTGTATTCTATGTAAGCAGACGGGGGAAGAACATATACGGTCCGACTACCGTTCTTCGCCACTAAAGGAATGCCTCCTGACGACTCCAGGAGGTCAAACACACGGCAACAGCCAGCAGCAGTGACAAGCAGCAGCACAAAAGCAACAGCAATGCTTTTAAGTGAGGCTAAAATTCATTAGCAGGAGCCTCTCAAATTCAATGGAAGCTGCAGGATCAGGAACAAATATCTTCCGCTAATTAAGCCGTGAAAAAATATGCTGCAAGACTCCTCTGTTGGGGAGCCGATACTCTCTGCCCCGCTGCCCAAAACGCACTCCAGGTAAAGGGAGAGAGAGCGAAACCATAACCACGTAATGGGCCAGTTCGACAAGCGAAGCACTGAAGACGGGTAGTCCGCTCCACAAAACATGAAAGGCAAAAAACAATATGGTGAATAAGCACTATACAAATGAACACAAACAAAACCTTGGCCGGGGATAAAAGAATGTTTCAAGAGAACTTTTCGTGACTTAATTAAAACAAATGACATAAACCACGAACAAAATATTTAAAGTAATTATGGATTACAGCTCCCCGGGACAAGGAAAAAAAATAATTTATTATTTTTTTTTTTAGAAAGGTAACTAGCCAATATTAAAGTAATTTGTAATGCAAGCAAAAATATGAGCATTGTGCTTTAAAAGCAAAATAGGAAAAAATATATCTAGTAAAATTTTCATTTCAGTCATACAAAAGTAAATGCAGATATCAAAAACAAATATTTCATAAACCCAAAACCACTATCCTTAAACATTACTAATATAAACTCTTAAGATTATATATAAATAATGTGAACCTCAAACTTATATTAAGAAATCTTCCCAACACCTGACGAAAAAAAAACAATTGCTCAAATGGGATTGATGCAGAGTCCTTTACCCTTACACAACTACTCTTGGATAGCCACAACATCCTTTTCATTACCGAATGTCCTAGAAAGAACATCAGGGACTACGTTGTCTTTTCCAGCCACGTGACAAATAGAAAGGTTATATTCTTGGAGTAAAAGACTCCAGCGCAAAATACGTTGATTTTTATCTTTAAATTTATTAATAAAAATTAAGGGATTATGATCTGTAAAGACCTTTATTGGACATACTGAGGAAGATAAATACACTTCAAAATGTATGATGGCTTTCACTAAGCATAAAGCCTCTTTCTCAATTGTTGAGTAACGTCTCTCTGCCGGTAACAACTTCTTGGAAAAGTAGGCGACTGGATGCGAGGTGCCATTTTCACCCTCCTGCAGCAAGACAGCACCTAAACCTGTGTCACTGGCATCTGTAGCCAAACAAAAAGGCAAGGAAAAATCGGGAGAACGTAACAAAGGATAGGTTATTAAAGTACCTTTCAATTTTTCAAATGCATCCTGACACTCGTTATTCCACATAAATTTTACATCTTTCTTTAACAAATTTGTTAAGGGATTAGCAAGATCAGAAAAATTCTTAATAAACTTTCTATAATAACCAACTAGACCCAAAAATCTACGAATACCTCTCTTGTTTCGAGGAGCTGGAAGGCTGTAACTGCCTCAACATTCGCTCTCTTAGGAGCGATCTTACCCAAGCCAATTTCATGTCCTAAATAAACCACCTTCGCTTGAGCAAAATCACTCTTCTTTAAATTTATCACCAGACCAGCCCTCCTCAGCACCTCGAATAGCGCTCTTATCCTCTTAAGATGAGTTTCCCAATCGTCACTGTAAATCACAAGGTCGTCAATATATACAACACAACCCTCCAGTTCACAGGTAATGAAGTTCATCAGCCTCTGGAAGGTAGCGGCGGCATTCTTCATGCCAAAAGGCATCACCTCACATTCATAGAGGCCGTCACCAGTCACAAAGGCCGATATTTTCCTTGCCCGGGGTGCAAGACCGACCTGCCAATATCCTTTTAACAGGTCAAATTTACTAATTATAACGGGCAGATCCCACTCTATCTATACAGTCTTCCACCCTGGGCAAAGGGAACGAGTCCGTTTTTTGTTACAGAGTGACCTGCGGTAGTCAAAACACATCCTAGGCTGACCATCCTCCTTCTTAACCAAAACTACAGGGGAGCTCCAAGGACTGCAGCTCGGTTTAATGAGGTTATGGTCTAGCATGTATTTGACTTCCTTCCTGACTATTTCTCTCTTGAGGGGGTTCAGTCTATATGGACATTGCTTAATAGGCTGAGCCTCCCCAACGTCAACGTCGTGTTGTAAAATATGGGTCCTACCAGGTGCATCCTGAAAGAGATCTTTATTATTTTTCGTTAATTAAATTAATTAGAGGTGCAGCTTTTTTCTGCATCTAAGTGCTGAAATTTAGTATTCAGATTATTAAAACATCAGGAATTATTTTCCAAAACCACTTGGGCTAACAGCAAATTTATCGCCCATAAACTGTTCATTTTCTACACTAACAACAGAAATAGGTACTACAGACTCTTCTACAGACCTGTCAATAAAAGATTTTATCATATTAACATGGCAAATACGGGTTTTTCTTCTCCTATCAGGAGTTTCAATCAGGTAATTTACATTGTTAATTTTCTTCAGAACCTTCCACGGACCTGAGAATTCCGCCTTCAGGGGATTGCCAGGCATAGGAAGTAAACCAACAACACCTTGTCACCTACATTAAATAGCCTATCTCGTGTTTTAACGTCATACTTCAATTTCATCGAGGCCTTGGCTTTCGCCAAATGTTCCTGAGCAAAAGACCGTGCTCTAAGCAATTTTCTCCTGCAAATCTGAAAAATAATCCAATACATTAATTTCGGGAGTCTCTCCTTCCCAGTGTTCTCTCACCACATCTAATGGGCCTCGAACACAGTGACCAAAAATAAGCTGGAAAGGAGAGAGACCCACAGACTCATTGGGGATCGATCGTATTGCAAACAATGCGTAAGGTAATTCCTTATCCCAATCATTCCCAGTCTCTAAACAAATTTTTTCAACACAGACTTCAAGGTTTGGTGGAACCTTTCCACCTGGCCTTGGCTTTCCGGGTGATACGGTGCAGACTTCACGTGTTTAATACCAAACTCGTTCATTTTCTTTTCAAAATACCTACTCGTGAAATTAGTGCCACAGTCACTCTGAATTACCTTAGGAAAACCAAATCTGGTAAAGAAACCAACCAACACTTCAACCACCTTTTCGGACCGTATACTCCTCAATGGGATTGCCTCAGGGAAGCGAGACATTCTATCAACAATAGACAATATATATTCATTCCCACCGCGCGTCCGCGGCAGGGGACCCACTACGTCAATTATCACTTCCCGAAAGGGTTCGCCCACGGAGGGTATAGGAATTAAGGGAGCCTTGGTATTTTCTGGTTAGGTTTCCCCACCAACTGGCACACATCACAGGATAATACGTGTCTCTTAATGTCCTGACGCATCCCAGGCCAAAAGAAATGTTCAGCAACCTTCTGAAGGTTTTCCTAACACCAAAATGTCCCGACAAATCATTTTCATGTGCTAAATACATCAATTTATTCCGGTACCTTCCGGGACAACCAATTGTCTGCACGACTCTACCTGGTGGGCAGGTGCATTAGCCGACCTGCTCACCTGTAGAGCAAACCTCTCTCTTTGACGAATACTGGTTTCGTCAAATCCTCGGGATTGCCGAGTTCTAAATTAGAAAACTCCTTACTCTGTGCCATTTTGAACGCCTTAGCGTCCCAGTTAACGTCATCCCAATTAATGATTTTATTATTACTAACTACCAGTCATCATGTCAGTCATTTGTCTGTCTACTTTATATAAATCTAAGTCAACATCCTCGAGATCCATCTCCCGAGCTCTAGATCGGGTTACTACAGAGACAGGCTTATAAAAATTAGTTTCAATATCATCGCCTTCACAAGTCACATTCAGGAGAGTCAAAATTGGACATATATTATCAATTGCACCTTCACCTTCAGCCAAATCATTCCCTAAGAGGAGGTGAATACGGGAACTGGAAAAACTGTTCACCACAGGCCCAGTTTAGCAGTCCCTTTAAAATACTTGGTGTGAATATTAAACTTCTCTAAAGGACAAGACGTAATAGAGTTCGGGAAACCACCCAACACCACAAATTCATCGTTGGAAAATACAAAATCCTTCGGAACAGCAGTTTTTAATATGAGAGACTGTGCTGCTCCCGAGTCCCGTAATACCTTTAAACAAACCTTTGTTTTTTCATTGTTACCAACAAACACAGACCCGTCAGAAATATACCTCTTAAATTTTAGTCACTTTTCCTGTTCCATACTTTGCTTTAAGTTTTCTGTTTTTTCAGCTACAACAATGTTTACTGGATTAGACCTCCTCTCCTGAAAGTTTTTCCAACCGTAACAATTAGCCTTAACGTGCCCCGTCTTGTGGCACCAATAACACTTCACGCTACTACTACCACCACCAAAATTTCTACCACTACTACCACCACCATTAACCGATCTACGACTGTTTACGAAACTACGCGAGCCGCTTACACTAATGTCTTGATTAGATACTTTTTCTGACTCGTCATTATTTGACCTTAATGTTCCTCTAGAAGACTGACGATTATTACTACGTGTATTATATTCATGGGGGGAGAACCTATCCTGATTAATCCTTTTCCTAAGGGGTTCCTCCCGATGGGTAAGTGCATACTCGTCGGAAGCAACTGCTATTTCCTGAATGGAGTCGAGCTTCAACTCCTCCAAATGAATTCGCAAGTCACGACTCACGTTCCTCTTAAATTCCTCTGCCAGAAGGAGCTCTTTCAGTTTAACAAAATTGTCTACTTCTTTTGACTTCAGCCAGTCATCGAGAAACTGAACTTTCTTTCGAGCAAACTCAACATAGGTGACGTCAAGATCCTTCCGCAGATTACGAAACTTCTGCCTGTATGCTTCAGGCACCAAATCATAAGCTTTCAGCACAGTACTTTTTACGGTGTCGTAATCCGCGGAGAGATCGTCATTAAGATTATTATAAACCCTTTGAGCTTTGCCCACCAAACGACACTGAACTAATGTTGTCCACATATCCTTTGGCCAAGCAAGCTTCTTAGCAATTTTCTCAAATGACACAAAAAACTCATTGACCTCCTCCTCGGAAAAGTGTGGTACCAGTTTTAACGCAGCGAACATATTAAACCTTGTTTCATCAACACTAGAATTATTATAACTACCATTCTTTCCCTGATTCAACTTAATCTGTAATTTAAGCACCTCAATTTCATGCTCTCTTTCTTTTGCCCTTTCATCGGCTCTAAGTTGGAGAGCTTTAAACTCCAGTTCCTTCATCTTGGTTTTTTCTCTCAAAATTTCCAAATGGTCATCACCACTATCAATAGGATTTTCTTTACCTCCACCTTCCAGTTCCTCTATCTCCTCAGGCTTACTCTCATCCAGCCTACTACTTTCCAGAACATCCTTCCTATCAAGAGTCTCTCTATATATCCTCGCGGCCTTCAAGACCTCAAATAACAACGGTCCCTTCTTAACCTCAGTGGCCAAACTTAAATCCAAGAACTCTGCAATCAACCACAGTTGATCCCTTTTAGTTCAAACAGATCCTCTTCCCAGTTAGGACTAGCCAAAAAGTTCGCTACCTCAGCTTCTTCACTCTCAAAATAATGCATCCTGAATTAAATAAATAGAAATAATCACTCTAAATACGTTCAGTGGCTTGACCACCTCTCCGAGAGCCGTTTACAGTTGAAAATTATGCCGCTAAACTGGATCCTGGCAAAAAAGGTCGCCAAATTATGTTATGAACTTAAGATTGATTATATATTCATCCAGGGTTCTTTTTCCAGACTGACTCAGTGCCAAAATACCAGGCAAGAACCAGCAGCGACACAAAATCCACAAAGCAAAATAACTCTCAAAGAGGGATACAAAAAAAAACAAAAAAAACTGAATCAAACTTAACAATAAAATTTAATAACCAAAAATAGTCTTAAATTACAAAAAGTAGTCCTCGAAAAGCTTTCTTAGGAACTGGAAAAACACATACGCTACTTTACAGTAATAACACTCGAACCATCACGCGCCTACCTAACTTTTATACCTCAGTCGAAGAGAAAGAAAGGTGTAGGAGGCAGAAAAAACACACTTTCCCTAGCATACGACAGTTGGAGTTGCAGAGTGAAGTAAACCTTAAACATAATCAATTTTACAATAATTATTAACCATAATACCACCTATAATAATGTCCTAAATGGACGATAAAACTACACTGAAGAGGTGATGAATAAACAGCTGAAGAATTCTCAAAGACCACACCGAATTCGTAATCAAAGATTATAACGCATCAACAGCGATTGTCCTACTCCGGATCACTAGGGGTGTTCTTGCACCGAGGGGATCACCAGGGCAACGTAAATTGTATTCTATGTAAGCAGACGGGGGAAGAACATATACGGTCCGCTTACCGTTCTTCGCCACTAGAAGGCCTCCTGACGACTCCAGGAGGTCAAACACACGGCAACAGCCAGCAGCAGTGACAAGCAGCAGCACAAAAGCAACAGCAATGCTTTTAAGTGAGGCTAAAATTCATTAGCAGGAGCCTCTCAAATTCAATGGAAGCTGCAGGATCAGGAACAAATATCTTCCGCTAATTAAGCCGTGAAAAAATATGCTGCAAGACCTCCTCTGTTGGGGAGCCGATACTCTCTGCCCCGCTGCCCAAAAACGCACTCCAGGTAAAGGGAGAGAGAGCGAAACCATAACCACGTAATGGGCCAGTTCGACAAGCGAAGCACTGAAGACGGGTAGTCCGCTCCACAAAACATGAAAGGCAAAAAACAATATGGTGAATAAGCACTATACAAATGAACACAAACAAAACCTTGGCCGGGGATAAAAGAATGTTTCAAGAGAACTTTTCGTGACTTAATTAAAACAAATGACATAAACCACGAACAAAATATTTAAAGTAATTATGGATTACAATATATATATATATATATATATATATTATATATATATAATATATATATATATTAGTGAAGGAAAAGGGATTTTGTGTTACATACATACATATATATTATATAATAATATACATACAAATAAGTCTTCCTTTTCCTTTCTCGTGGATTTATATCAGTTTTTCCTCTCCCTAAGATCTATGGCATAAATGATATAATTAAATGACATAATCGATAAGGTTATTCATAAATCTTAATATATATATATATATATATTTATATATATATATATGATATATATGTATAGCAGAAATGAAATTTCAGTGGCTTCTGATCAATTACCAAATAATATGAGCAAATAGAAGTTAACATCTCTTATGGCAATTTCCTGATAACCAACCAAACATTTTTCTCAAATCAACCAGTCCGACATTATATGGAAGAGAAAAAAAAATGTAAGGAAAAAAAAACTGTGCCAAGTGTATCTACGAGCAAGGTAAACGAAACCAATAGCTATGGGGACCCAAAGATACGACTTATATGGTGTTTAACTGACGTAAGTTAGTTATTCTAAGCATTTAAACTGATCTAGCTTTCGGAAATAAGAGGCGCAAATCCCCTCTCTCACTATGCAAAACATTATCGAGAGGAAGGGATGCTAATCGCATTCAACTACCCCAACTACCAATAAGGGATGGTAGGCTGAATGAGGATAAGGGGGGTGAGAGGAGGGGAGGGTGACGGCGGAGAAAGAAGAGGGTCAGGTGGAGGAGGAGGAGGAGGAGGAGGAGGAGGAGTAGAAGGTCGGCGACCGACAGCGGGTCTGTCAGTATGCAGATTCGATGGCCGTTGCATATTCACAACTGCAGTTCATTGCGTTTTTGCTGCATTTCATTGGCTGTCTCTCAAGTCTTACAAGATCCTTGGGGGTTCTTACGCCAGACGAGGACAAAAGGAAAGTAGAGAGAGAGAGAGAGAGAGAGAGAGAGAGAGAGAGAGAGAGAGAGAGATAGAGAGACGAGAGAGAGAGAGAGAGAGAGAGAGAGAGAGAGAGAGAGAGAGAGAGCTTACTCCATCTAATACACATCATTTATTAATGATTACGGAAGAATAATACAATTGCCGTCATGAAAGTGGAGACAATCGAAGAATGTAGGGCCGTCTGGTATCTTCCCAGTTTAGTTTCACTTTGATTACAAGCTGGAAGATCCTTGATCATCCAAAGTTTTTGTAGCAAAGTGATGATTGGCTAAGAAGACCCAGACTCCCGCTGTTAGGTACTTTAAATTCTTTTGCCAAATTATAAGAATTTTAGTCAGAAATCTTTGTTCAGTAAGATATCTAAAGAATGCGTTATAACAATATCTACTTGTTTTTATTTTCCCTCTCTATTTCTGCTTTTACACTTAAAACAAACATTGTTTTAATTCACAAAAATCCGCGAGTCCGTATTTCACCAACTGAATACATTTTCATCTACGGGAAAGCTATAAGGATTGGTTACACAGGAAACTTGGAGCTGTAATCAATCCACTGACGCAAGTCCAACTGGAATATATTTTAACTACGATTTTAGCACCGATATAACTATTATTCCCTACTCGACCTCTAGCATTATACATATACATATATATATATATATATATATATATATATATATATATATATATATATATATATATATATATCAAACAACTTGCTTACCCAGGGGAAATATGGTCCATTTTAACAGGAAACTTATTTCGATGTACCACTTTAGAGCAAGGTCAACCAGGGCATTCTTCATCAAAGGCAGCGGCCTTAATTAAGCAATAGATAATTCACGTTTACCGTTCAACTTTAAACCCTTCACTTCAATTAGCTTCTACACTGGTGTTAAACATTTTTATGTATTCCCTATCTTCAAACTCTTGTAAAATTCGACTTTATAGTTCAGTTTACAGAATCGTTACCGAAGGTTTGCACTGAAGGTATACGTATATTCTATGGACTACCACATGACACCACCAGAACATAATTATATCTCTTTATCAGGAATTGATTCTTTTACGAAAAGTAAGAGAACAGACTTTACGCAACTGACCTGTCTTCATCGGGAATTATATTAGATATTAATGTAATATCCGAACTTTCTTTACCAAAGTTTCATAGAAAAAGAGCGCTCAGTTCATTCCAATATTTACTAACTTTTAATTTCCATAGTGTACATAACTGTGTGCAGGTATAGCAAGGCAGTGATCTCTAACATTTCTCGTCACCATCACAGCAGTTATCGCTATTAGTTTTTTATTAGTAGAACATGAAACTTATACCAGAGATTCAAACAGATCTGAACCCTTAGCAGGGCTCAGAAGCTAATCTCGTTAATGAGCAAAAGTTTTTTTTATAATAATCATATATTCTTGATAATGATTATACAAGTGTTTCGATAATTATTATACAAGAATGGGACTAGCAAACACTGCAGAGCAATCTTCCAGCCGTGTTTGTTTCGCCAGTTCAAGATACCATAATTCAGGATATCACAGTGTAAACTTTTGCGTCTCTTCTATAACCTGTAATAGAAGTCAAAATATCTTTGAGCTATTTTTTCAATTACAGTCACTAGAATTCTACGATTTGTTGCGACAAAAATTTACTTTTCATTACAATTTCAGCTTGTCCACAAAATATTTACCCCTACAATACTGCCTTGTTAAACTTCTTAAGTCCACAACAAAACCTTCACCGGTACTAGTTTTGTTTGGGTAATCTCAAATTTTCAAACTGAGCAGTGAATAAAAGGATAGGACATGCTTGTTAGGTTTATTACGCCTGATATCAAAGAGAATACACAATTAAGTATATATGTAGTACACATACTCTATAGTAAATGCTTCGATCCATCAAGACCTACCAATTATCCCCGGACGCCGAGTAACAAGCATCATTTACTAAAATCGCAGATACATATATATTTGATGTGACCTTAATACAGACCCAAGTTCTCTATACGGCAATATTACCATATATATATAACTGATGACATGACATATACGTTATGGAGCTGCACTAGATAACTTTTTCGGGTAGCTACCCGACACCATGAGAAAGGAAAGGAGTATTAAAAAACAATATAAAAAAATTTGACTTTGATGATATAGCCATGAATTTGGAAATATATTTCAGAGGCATTAAAGGTCAGATTAGAAAGACTGCCTTAGGGAATATTTTCATTAAAATTGAAAAAGTATTCTCATGAACCTAAAGGCAAACCAAAAGCTGCTTTTTCAATAAATTACTTTCCAGTGGGAACTTTGCATTCTTACAGCATGGCAAAACTACTGACCTGAATATATACTCGTATTTTCAAGAAAACGAGGAAATTGGCTACAGATTAAATTTCAATAAATGAACCCAGTGGAATGAAATTTCTTGCAAATACAAAACATGTATTCAAGACTTCAACCTGCTGACTTTGAAAAAATTAATAAACATGAATTGACATTCTAAAGGAAGCACAAATCAACGAAGACGAAACAGTATTTCCTACTCTTGCTGACCATAGTGGTAAGACACACGGTAGATTTACACGTCTTTCATATACCCTTTCATATTTTTTCTTCAATCATATCATACTGACTGTAAAAATACGAATACGTAAACAATTTATGGAAGTATCTTGAAGATATAACAAAGGCTAAAAGTTTAAATCAGGGTCATCAGGAATTGGTAAGTTCGCAACGCTCCCTATTGGTGAAGAACAAACTTCGTGAAAGCAACATACTCGTAGACATGAACTATTATTAGTATTATCATTAATTTCCGTATCATTCCTCCTCCTGTTTCTACAATTCTTTATAAAACGCCCTTGCTTTTTAGTACGCCATTAAGTTGTACTAAATAACAACATAGAAGGCACATACCGTTTACAGGTTGAAAAAAAAACAGCTTATGGATATCAAGCGTCATTAAGACAGCCAATCACTTCTGGGAATAGAGTACCACGAAACTTGAAAAAAAATCGAAGTTAGACGATTAACTTTACGAACACAGTATTCAATGAAATTTACGGCCGTCATCTAAAGCACTCACTGTGCGCCATAAAACTTAATTTTCTAACGCTCAACAGTCGTTCGAAGTCATTTTAAGAAAGATTTCCTATACAAGGATTGCTATGCTCTCAGGCAATTTGTGGTATGTCACTTGCTTCAACAAACAATCGCCCTTCCTCCGAGAAGCTGAGCAAAAATCAATTAGCTCAAATCCGAGATAACAATAATTATTTAATTCAAAACTTCTGGTAATGTTAGTTGATGGATGAACCATGGATGAACAACCATCAACAAACTCATCCAGCAAATTTTCCCAGGCAATCTTCCGCACCCCTGCAGATAACCGCTAAATTACTTAAACACTTCTATATCACTACACCAATATTCTGTTTTTCAACATTTAAGTGTACTTCAGATATTAGTAACAGCCCTTATTCCACGCGATTACTGCCTCAATGACATACCCACTTTTTATCTTTGCGAACCCACTGACATACCGGACTCACTCTTCCTGCAACTGATCCATGCGGAAGTGTATGTCACAACACTACAGATCCATTGGGTCCTGTCGAGACAAGTCATTACTTCGAGGAAATACACCGTCAAGCCATTCTTTCCAATTACCCATACCACAAAGAGAAAAACAAGGTCAACTGCTTCTACGTGGCATTCTGCGGTATGCATCCAAATGACACATTTTCTGACTTGCCGTCGCTCCTTCCTCGTACCTATCTCCTCGTTCTCCCTTCCCCTCCTACTTACTGTATTCCTTCTTCCTTTAATCTTCCAATCATCGCCTGTAATTGGTGCGAAACTCCTCACCGGAGAAACAAATGCTTAACAGACAATTTCCTTGTTTCTATTGTTACAGAGCAGGAAAGATGTGGTATGGAGGTGCAGAGAGAGGTGAGGCACTGCTTTGGGGAAAGGAGGGAGAACGGGGAGGTTGGGGACACCCCCAGTTAGTTAAGGGAATGGGAGGGGGAACACCTGAGTGGTGGGGAAGGGGTTAAACTAATTTAGTCCTTGGGAACACTCAACACTCATCATCCGAATTTTGAATGAGTGCGTGTCTAGTTTGTCTCTTTTCCTACGCGGACTAAACCATTTGTTCCAGTCCCCATTTCTCACTCGACCCTCGCGTTACTTCCCTCCTCGTTCAGTCAACCTCTCATCCTCCTTTTCTTCCACTTCTAGCCACGAGCACTTCCGAACACGCAATCGGGTGACATTGGCAGAAACACGACTTTGCAATAGTTCCTCCTTCTCGCGTCTGCTCTGCTAGTTTTCTTTAAGCTAGTGAACTTTGCTACAGCTCCGCACTCATTTCCCTGAATTATATCAATGAAATAATTTCAGTATCTGAGACATAAAGTGTGCACTTGAAAAAGATATATTTGCATTTACTTTAATAATACAATTGTATACTTACGTTTGAGATAGCAGCTCTCCCTCTCCGTCGTTTGAATACAAAACAAATTACTTTCCATAATTGCGCTGTGGAAGGAAATGAAACACCACCACCTGGGAACATTCAGGATTCGAAGGTAAGATGATGACAGCCTTCCAGGTCAGAACAACATGAATACAAAACTCATGATAAACAAAACTACCTAAGGAGACGGAACATTCTATTACAGTACAATTAAATAAACAAACTATCCAACAATGTTCCTCTCTAATGACTTGGCAGTGACATTCCAGGATAAAATAAATATTCACATCCCTGATACCAGGCAATATCCTTTATAAGGTAAGGTCTAAGAATTCGGTATAATCCTTCAGAGTTACGGAAATATGTAAAGTAGTTGCAGAAATAGTCATCACCTTTGAGGGTCAAAATTCACTAAACTTTAGTAGGTCAAGCTAACAGTCATGACAATTCGAGCTGCATAGAGATCCAGAACTTTTCTAAAACTAGACCATGATAATATGTTCAAGCGACGAGTCAGAGCTCAGAAAAAGTAAAACCTTTGGCTTTGTTCGGTATTCTGAATATTTACTAAGAAGTAAACAAAGAAGTAAATTCCATAAATTATAAGTTCACAGTAATCACATTCTTTCCAGGGAAATTTATAATTAGCCACGACTTTCCAACCACCCAATGGTGAGTAACGAAAAGAAAACACATATGTTTCTTGTGCTATTTAAATTAGGATTTGATACAATTTGTTCCTGTAATTAAAAATCAACCTATCGAAATAACAGATGGAGGTGATGTCCACTCCGCTTATTCGCCAACTTGTCGCTTTCTTTTTAACTTAAATATTTATTTTCATATCGAGTAGTACTGTTTAATGTGGGTCAGTTAATAATACATGGGAAAATCACACGCGTTAAAATCAGCAATAACTATTTTTTTTTCTTTGGTCAAACCAAAAATGAGTATATTATCTCGAATCTCTTGCTTTTTCGTCAAAATGAAGAGGAGTATCCTATCATAAATCTCTCTCTCTCTCTCTGAGCATAAAAAAGTTTTTATAGATCTCTAATGCTACACGTATACTACATTACTAATACGTTTCTTATGACCATCTAACTAGATACCTTCACACTTCCTTTTCATTCAAAAGATGTAGCACATTTGATCCAAATAATCTATTGCAAGCTGAACACTTAGAAAAAAGGTAAACACCATGGTCGTGACCCCAGAGCAGAAATATGAAGAGAACTAAAGCCTTCAAGTTTTTTTTTTTTTTTTCATTTAAGTTCAATTTTAAGTCCTGATGATTACCATCTGTCTCACGAGTTCTCTACTTTGAAATGATAAATACTTAAACTTGACACGCTATTTTCACTCCAAATGAGAAGCTTGACCTTAAAACAAATAGAGAGAGAGAGAGAGAGAGAGAGAGAGAGAGAGAGAGAGAGAGAGAGAGAGAGAGAGAGAGAGAGAGAGAGAGAGCACTATTGCAATTGCTGTTTGTGCATAAGGTTCATCCTCCGTTATCAAAATTGCTAGTAAAATTTGTTTGTGCTTCAGATTTATGTAAGAAAGCTTTCAGCATCATTATCAGGCTTTAAATTCACATGTCAAATCACAGTATATAAATGTAATATTTACTTGTAGTCTACTATCTCAACTCAACTCGTAAAGGAACTCTAGATGCAATTAATAGCTGCAGATGCATAAGAATCTTTATTCTATATGCCTATATCTATACAAGACATGAAACGTAGAGGCGTCGTCGGTACGCTTCAACATCCATGGGGCAGCACGCACAGTTAGCAACCTCATACCATTTAGAGATACAAGTATATATATATATATATATATATATATATATATTATATATATGTGTATGTGTGTGTGTGTGTGTCTGCCTGCCTGCGTGTGTGTATACACACTATATATATATATATATATATATATATATATATATATATATATATATATATATATATATATATATTTTGAGGGGAATCAGCGATCCAGTGGACCCTTCCACCCCCCACCCCCGGTTCTTCAGCAAGACTTTGGCGATGACACTGCTAACATCGAGCCCTTTTTTCTTGACCCAATCAGACGTTGGTAGCCATATATACCCAGGTGTACGTATACCAGTCGGTGGTGTAAATGGAGCATACCTATATTTTAAACAGCTATTGCAAGGCAGGCGACTACAGGCAAACTATTTTATATTTCATTACTTCACAACAAATTATACCTTTGGCTCTTGCTTAATCAGAACGCAATTGGGTACGGAAACATCCTCCAGAGGGGACAACAAAAATAAACTTGTTATTCTACTTCAAGATTATCAGCCGCACAGTTCTGCCACATCATATAATTCAGGAAATTAAGTATAACATTTGTTTATTAAATCTTTTTATGTTCAGAAACAAGATCATTAATGAACTTTTAATGATTAATAACCTTATTGAAAAATAATAATTCACGATTTGCAACCCATTCATTTCTTCACCTATACTAAGTTACATTTTCACAGATTACCGTTCTTGTTTTATTAATCACAAAAGGTGTGGAGAAGCACTAAAGCCATTCATCTCGCTAACTTATACTACATATTAATTTGATCCAGCATGATGGATCCTCACTTTGACCTTCACCTTGTAAATTCGCCTCCGATCTATGGTAATGCTACATAGTTACATGAAAAATTTGATGCTCAGGAAATTATTGCATAAGGGACTCATATATGGTTCAGCGATTGAATCTAAGCGGAGCACACGTTGCTCCAGTCTATGCATGTCCATATGTGTTATGTATATATTAACAGTTTTATAAATAATTATGATATATATATAGATATATATATATATATTATATATATATATATATATATTTACTAGCTGACCAACCCGGTGTTGCCCGGAAAAACTGAACAACAACTGGAAAACACTCTCTCTCTCTCCCTTTCCTGTTAAGATAGTTGCTTCAGTTACAAGTTACACTGCCCAGCACTTTTGACATTTCATATTTCACCACTTCTCACCCCCTATTCCTATGCCAATTTTATATTTTATCTTTTACCCCATTCTCACATCACCATACCACCCCCCCCAAAAAAAAATTGGGGCTGAACTTTCACTTTCATCTCAGAAACCTTAAAAACCTTAGATTAGATACTAACATCAGCAGCTTTCGGTTATTTTTACATGTCACCACCTTCCCACCTCACCTTCCTATATGGGCTGAACTTAGGCTTAAAGGACATCAGGAGTGTTACTATTCATCTCAGCAACCTTCAACACTATAAATATCTGTCGTTTTCAGTTATTTCTACATGTCATCCCCTTCCAACCCTTTCTCAAACCCCCTTCCTATCGGGGCTGAACTTCAACTTGATTAGAAACTATTTGTCATTTTAGTTATTTTTACATGTCACCCCCATCCAACCCCCTTCTTATAAGGGCTGAACTTTGACTTAAAGGGCATCAAGAGTGTCACTATTCATCACAGTGACCTCGAAAACTATGGATAAGACACTGATATCTGTCATTTTTTATTTTTTACTTCATCCCCTTCCCACCTGCCCCACCTTCCTATCGGGGTTGAACATGGAATTAAAGGGCATTAGGGGTATCACTATTTATCTGAGCGGCCTTAA
Organism: Macrobrachium nipponense; assembly: GCF_015104395.2. Taxonomy (NCBI): domain Eukaryota; kingdom Metazoa; phylum Arthropoda; class Malacostraca; order Decapoda; family Palaemonidae; genus Macrobrachium; species Macrobrachium nipponense. The sequence continues at coordinate 74,649,345 of NC_061110.1, read as the reverse complement.
AAACTATGGATTAGACACTAATATCTGTCATTTTTTGTTATTTTCTCACGTCACCCCCTTCCCATCAGGGATGAACTTGGACTTAAAGGGCATCGGGAGTGTCACTGTTCATCTCTGCTACCTGGAAAACTATAGATTAGACACTAATAGTTTTCGTTTTTGGTTAATCTTACATGTCACACCCTTCCCACCCCCCTTCTTGGAGCTGAACTTGGACTTGAAGGGCACTGGGAGTGTCATTATTCTTCTTAGCAACCTTGACAACTGTGCCTTAGACAATAACATCTGTCCCTTTCAGTTATTCTTATTTCACCCCTTCCCACCTCTTCTCACTCCCCACTTCCTATTGTGGCTGAACTTGGACTTGAAGGGCATCAGGAGTGTCACTATTCACCTAAGCAACCTCGAAAACAATGGGTTAGACTAATATCTATCGTTTTCAGTTATTTTTATATTTCAACCCTATCCTACCCCCTTCCCAAACAGAACATTCTTTCCCAGATGGTAAGTCATATGTACACCAAGTTTGGTTGAAATTGCTCGATGCATCTGAAAGTGTATATTGCACATACACAACATACATCCATCTTTGTATATGGACATATAGATTATATATATATATATATATATATATATATATATATATATATATATATATGTGTGTGTGTGTGTGTGTGTGTGTGTGTGTGTGTGTGTGGGTCGTCGAGTGTGTGTGTGTGTATATATAATATATATATATATATATATATATATATATATATATGTTTATACATAAAATATATGAGAATATTTGTCCTTTGGTATTGCTGTAAAGAAAAAAGTGCATAAAATACTTCTATTCTTCAAACCTTTGATAAGTATCTGGCTCTTTCCTGTCACAAGCGAACCTTGAATAAACTGTCCACTTCCAAAACCGCACCAGAAGTCCAAATCTCTCTTTATTTTCTTTCATTCTATTTTCCCTCTCATTATGTGTCTCCTTCCTCTTAACAGGTTCCCAAGGTAATGGCGGCAGTTGCGAGGGATCGTAACCACCCATTCAGGAAGGATTTTACGATACGTTTTACGATAGATTTGCATGCGTTGCCTGCGACACGGTCGGACTCGGGAAGAAACGTGACGCCGAGGACATCTTCCAACAGTAATTTCACGTTTTTTTTTTTTTCGGCAGTTTTCGCGGTCACCTCATAAAGTCGGACATGCCTTTTGGGTGGAGAGCGATACTTTATGGAACTGGTGTTGCAATTTCTTTTTACTCAATCCTTCTCTATCTTTATCATTTTTGGTTTTCATGCGTAATTAATATGGTCTAAAGAGTAAAACAAAATCCGCCTTATACCACCAGCCAGCTGATGCACTAATCTAATCCAGCTCTAATAAATTAAACCCATTCCTTCAACGGGCTGAATGATACGAAGTGAAACGGCTGGTGGTGGCACAATGACTCGAGGCCTTTATTTACAAATCTCATTGTTTCCAGCGGCGGGGCAGAGCGGGTGAGTCAGGCCATGTGCGGCTAATTAAACCCGAGCTACAATATATAATGATTGAAAGTACTGGCCTACTTACTTTACCTGTTTCAGAAGGTGTGGCGCTGGGCCCTAGTACACACACACACACCACACCACACCCTTGGCCCTCTGGCGAGAGGCGTGAGAAACTATGACATAAACATCGCCACTCTACCGACAACATGACACATTCTCTTCCCACCTTCCCTCCCTCCCTCACCCTCTTCACCCAGAGTATTCCACATATCCCTCTCAACCTTGTCATTCTACCTTAGCTACTACAATTACTATTTATGCTACTACTACAATTACTATTTATGCTACTACTACAATTACTATTTATGCTAGTATCTTATGAGTGCCACAAAGCTGCCCTTGGAATTAATTTGAATTTCTAACAGCTACTGAGAACATAATATAATGCATAAAATTTAAGAGAAAGCATTATACATAATGTGAACTGAATACAAGGAAAAATATAGGAAAGACAAATTAAAGGCAAGAAAAAATACAGCTCATAAACTACATACACACTTGAAGAGCTACTAAGTTTTCAATTCATAATGCAAATAACAGAAGTTAGTAACAAGGAGAGAGAGAGAGAGAGAGAGAGAGAGAGAGAGAGAGAGAGAGAGAGAATGTAACATGAAACGTAGCAGCATGATAAAAATGAGAGAGCACCGATTCAAACTTGCAACAAAAAATCATCATTAAACACAAAAAATGAGAGAATCACACAAACACACTTCCCATGGAATGTACGATAACATCATCCACATACGAAACACCCCTTTATAAAGTCCGTTTTCTCTAAGGTAAAAACGAGACTATCAACTCTAACGCATGCTGTCTCTTAGCTCCGTCTTGTCCCACACACTTCATATATGGAGGCTAATATTTGGGTGACGATATTTAAGACAGTTTAATTTTTATGGTTTTCTCATAAACGGAGTTTAAGTGTTCCATGGGACACTTCAACACCAGGCAGTCCCTCACGTCATACACAGTTGTCTTTCCTTGCTGAATAATATTTATATAATTCCGTTCGGCACTTTTTCTTTCTTCATGTTCTGCGACCGACTCCGAAATTGTTCTTTTTGTTTAGGCGAAGTTTTTTTTTATTCTTTTACGTAATTGCCTTTTCTCTGTGATTTTTTTCCTTTGTTCTTTTGGTTGTATATTCTTTTGTCTTTCTGGGCAGTATTCATTTCCTTTCCATTTATTATTTTGTCAGTTCTTCTTCAGCTGGATACCTTTTTCTTCTCGGGTGACCAATTTTTCTCTCAAGTGAAAACTCAATTTCTTTCCTTTTTTACAACTGGGCACTGTTTCGTTTGTGTGAGAAAATTTTTCGTTGTCTTACCAGATTAAAATTAAATAGGCCTTTTATCTGAGAATCCGAATTCACTTACTTTCATTTTGCTCGATTTTCTCCCTGGAAATTATGCTCTTTTTACGCACAGGATAGATACATTCATAGTTTTTATTTCGATTGCTACTTCGTTGTCTTTCAGCTTTTCAGCTCAAAATTCTCTCTTTGCCTTTTAAGTTCTAGAGACACTATTACCACACCTGACCTTTCATGTTAACTTTCTTCCCAGGCGACTGTTTTTTTTTTCTTCGAGGTGAATGTACTGTTATTCATTTTCTAATGAACATTTTTTTTTTTTACAAGCTTCTTATTTATTTTCACACTTTCCAGCTTAACATTCGGAACTTCTGGCAACTCTCACAAATGTCTTCTCTAGGTTTCCTGTTACCGAATTCAATTATTTAGATACCTTTTCGGTAAATTTAATGCCTATTCAACACATTTAAAAAAATTAAAATGCTAGAAACGGAGGCTAACTCAGACGAAAGGGGGCCTACAAGAAGCAAGGAAAGCTGAGCCAGTAAAAGAATTCCAACGGTTAGGAGAGTTAGAAAATAATATGAAGGACTGTGCACACACAGTTATTCCTTAATTCCAAATGGCAAAGCAGTTTTTGGTGAATAGGTCTCTTTCCCTTTCAATTTCAGTGCACCATTACATTTTACAGTGACACTATCTATGAGTTTTCTTATACTAAGCTAGTTCCAGGCTTAAAAAATGAACTTCTGAACAGTCAATAGCCATGCCTTATTAAACGTCATGCTTTACTGAAAATATGCAACAAACTTTAGTTGTTTGGTGCAAGAGACAATGTGACATAATGTGGGCCGTAACCTAATAAAGTTGACAATTAATTAATATATAAACTATAATCCCATCCTTTTTGAACAAGCACATGTGGAATTTACAACTCGGTACAATTTCTTAACTTTCTGCAGATTCTTCCCAGTTTCTAATGTCTTTTGGTCCAATTTTCGTAAAATTTCTGACTTGCAATAATGTTCCTTCAAGAGCTATTTCTTCTTTTCTTTTATTCTTTTTAGGTTCTTTTAGGTTTTGGTCACATAAACAACAACACGACATACGCTTCGATTCAGGAGTAGGGGGAGACCGGGGATAGTTGTTACAGGTTCTATTCCGGGAATTTTCCTGAAGTTATTTTTCAGGCTAAAAGAATAATATTTATCTCAGGAGATGTTATATTTAGTTATATATTAAATGAAAAAAATAAAAAACCTATCGGAATTTTTCATTTTTTACAAAGATTTAAAATGCAACAATTAACCCCGGAGTGGGGCAAGATGTTACTCGGCTGGGGCACTTTGTTACATCGATAATTATAGCATCAAATATCTACAAATAACTGTCATTTTTAATGACAGGATCATAAAATATCGGTGGCTTTTTAGTGAAACATTCATTTCGTACAGCATACTACAACTGAATGTTCTGCCTGACTGGTGAAATGACAATTATGAAAAACCTTGAACACTCCGTACTAGAAATGGCAATAAAATAGAAAAACATATTCCATATTTGTCTCAAATACTTTGCTATTTAAAATAATTTCTACCTAAAAGATAACGTTGATACAAATGTAGAAAATATCACTCTTTCCTTTGTTCTTGAGCACTGTGCAATAAAAATAACCCTTGCCTCCCCTGCACATTTATTATGGCTCCATAGATAAGGCTAATTTACCTTAAATTTCTTCTGTTTAGAAAAGTGATAAAAAAATGAGAAAACTTCACATATAGCTGCAGCTTGACCTACGGAATTCAAATTATAACTAAATCTCATATGTAAGAGAAGTATCAAAATAAAAGAATACATTTTTCTTGAAGACTTTCAAAGAGCAGATAAATTATTAATCAGAAATACAACTGAGACATAACGTAGAAAGCACTCTTTCCCCTACACCGGCCATGTGCCTATTTCCTACACTCTGTGCACTGGATCCATCCTTCAACCGGCCTGCTCTTTAAAAACGGCTGTTTTTATATTTTCTCACCATTCTATAAAATAAAGAATTAATCAAGACGTGTGAGGGGCAGGTCGTTATAATGTAACAATGTGCCCCAAGCCGAAAGTAACAACCTGCCCCATAGGCGCCATTTTTCAATTACAACCTACAGAATCCCTAAAGGCTTTACTTAATAGTGCAACTACAGGTTAATTTCATAGCTAGATATATATAGATTACATTTGTGTAAACTTGAAAATGTACCTTGATACTGCCGGGTAAAATGAGGAAAAATGCAATCTTCCAAAAATTTACTTTGGGTCCCCATTTTCAAAAAAAGAAACAAAACAGTCCACTATGTGCTCAATTCGTTTCAATACTAACACAGGAGGAAGAGAGAGGAGGCAGCCACGTGGCGTATTGACAAGAAGGTGCTGCTCCTAGCACTAACTAAAAAAACTCAAGATAACAACTTGCCCTGGTCTCCCGGGATCTGTCATAGTCTCCCTTATTTATAACAAATGTTTTCTATACGATTATAAAATAAATACCATTTAATATACAACTTTATAATTATCTATATAATTAAATAAATGTTTTCACATATAATAACATGCGGATTCTTTCAGCAGCGTAACTTAAAAAACTTGACAATTTTACGAAACCTTTTTTTCTTTAGGGTGTACAATACTGAATAATGACTGAGACTGGTGATGAAGCATGCTACAATTTGCTTTCCACATCTATGAAGCCTCGTTCTACTTTAAAAATTAAATGAGTGCGTTATTAGTAATAAGATTAAACTGACAACTAATTCCACGAATTCGAAGGGTAATCGTCTTTAATTTGCATCCAGCCTTTCAGCCTCTACATTATTTTAGTACATACACTGGTAATATTCATTATCTTCGTGGCTGTTCTGATTTGTAATCTAACTGTACGTATAAACACACATACATATCTTACCTCTCTCTAGCACATGGTGTCTCATCGGATGGACTAATGAGTCTTTGCGACATCCGACTCCTTGTAACTCTCTCTCTCTCTATATATATATATATATATATATATATATTATATATATATATATATATATATATATATATATAAATATATATATATATTATATATCTATATATATATAATATATATAATATATTATATATATATAATATATTATATATATATATATATATATATATGTATGTAGTATATTGATCACTGTCACGTGACATTTTTTAAATGCTATAACAATAATAATGGAAATTAATTTCAACTTTCAAGCAGGATTTGAACTAGATTCTTCCGAGTTGCAAGCGAAAGTTTTACCAGATGGCCCAGCTGGTAGTGCTCGGATTTCTTGGGATTTGCGTCCTTAGCTCAGCATACACGCACCACTTGCCTTGTAGGTGGATACCTCTTTAGGTAAACGTTAGATAAGCAACTAAAAATTATGGTCTTGCTCAGGATGAGCACCGAAAATCGTTGGCAGTGGAATGATGGATGTGGTCAAGGCATTGGGTGTTTGTCTCCACGACTTCAACTCTGGATAGCTGAGGTCCTTTGCCTTGGACAGTTACAAACTGTGGGGTATAAGGAATTGGCTGTTCTTTGGTGTATTTCTCCAATGACTCTCCCTAGATTCTGCCACATTATTGGATAAAGTTTAAAATTGATCCCAGTCACGGTCAGATGAGGGTGCTAAGAATAAATACTAAGAAGGATCCGAAAATAGGAAACTTGAACTTAGGAAGCTTAAATCAAATTCGAAAAATGAAGCAGATAGAAAATGAACTCAGATATGGATTACATATTTTAAATATTTGTAAACAGTGCACAACAAGAAGAAACGACAGACTAGAAGAAGGTAGAGTATATTTATTATGACAGTAGATGACACTGGTAAAGTAGGCAAGACCTTTAGACTAAATAAAGAGAAGGCACTTACTGACTGGAAAGCAGTGATCAGTAGGCTATTACCTACAAGATTGAAAATGCTAAAATGTTCAAGTTTATAAACTGCTTCGAGATGAACAATCTGCTTTTAGAAAGGTGAGAGTTGCATAGATCAGATATTAGTGCCAGGATATACTGTACTGTTAACAAGAAGCCGGTTGACAATGTTCACAGACCGATATTATGGAAGGTTTAGCCTCACTAGACGTAAATTTGATACTGATGGAAGGGTAGGTTTAGATAGCAGTAACGATTGAAACTTGAAGGGCTTACAACACAAGGATGATACTGTTTGCAACAGAAAAACATCACATGCGTCACATATCTAAAGAAATAAGGCTTAAAATAAAGCTAAGAAATCCGAAGCAATGACAGCAAAGTGTGCATAAAGGGATTCAATGACAAAAAATGGAGAATGGAATTATGAGATTGAATCCTACACTTTCGGAACAATGATATACAGGTTCTGAGTTGGAATTCTTTGAAAGAATTAAATACAGGTTCTGAGTTGGGATTCTTTGAAAGAATTAAAAAGGCCGGTCAAACAATTGGCAGGCTGAGTATGATTTGAAAATCAAATAAAACTGAAATTGCATTCGAAAACAACATTATTTATTAGTCCTCTAGTACGACATGAATCGATATACGGACATGGATCATGGCAAGACAATGAAACAATATCCAAAAGATTTTGTCGCTTTAAGAATAAAACTTCAAGCTGAACATTTTGGAAGTTCCCTAAATAGATGAGATAATGATGGAAAAGAGCTGGAGAACGCTTTGAAAACAGTACGTGGCAGTGTCATGTCCTGTGGAGAATAGACAAAGTGGAAGACCAAGACCAACTTTGATGACAACTATGAGAAGAGAAGCCGGCGGTGAGTGAAGGTTAAATTTGTGAGAATGTGGATTTTTACATAGACCTTTTGTGCTAAACGGCGTTGGAGGTGATGATGAAGAATAATGATGCAGTGCCAAGAAATTCACAGATTTCATAATACATATTTTGTTCACTAAAATCTGTATGTAATTCACGTTTTGCATACGGAATAACAGTGCTATAATTGCATAACAACTTTCTTTCCATATTTTTCAATGAAAAGCTGACAGTCCTTTCCATAATAACTCCATTATGTACCATAACTACATCATGTAGTCGTTCGGGTGCATGGATGAAAATGACTGGGCATCCATTAGTAACACAGGTTCCTCAAATGGGAAATGCAGTAGTCAATGTATTTTAATCATGTATAAATATAGCCTGAGCCTTGCATTCACAAAACGTTTGTGAGATTAAAGGATGTGGAAGGTCACAACAAATAAGTTTATTATCTACCATACTGACTTATAAAGTATGAAAAAATGCAGAAACAGAACAGTATTGTCTACATGCACTTGATGGTTATGCATGCCCGTATACACACATCCATTATAAATATATATATATGCGTATATATACATAATATATATATATATATATGTATATGTATATATATATATATATATATATAGTATATATATATATATATATATATAATATGCATACAGTACACACACACATATATGTACATGTGTATATATATTATATATATATATATATATATATATATATATATATAATATATATATATATATACTATATATTCCTGAGTTTGTAAACATTTACGGTAAATTTGTGTTTATAAGTGAATGAATACAAAAACATATGCAATCATAAAAATGCGTTTAAATTCACATAAAAACACATACGCATTTTCGGAGGAAAACTGTAAAAATGCTATTTTATGGCACTTCCAGAGAAACCAGTGTAGGGCTCCATCTTCGGCATTCAGGGAAGTTTATGCGATGGTATACGAACGTAAAAAGGAAAGCTGGAGGCGACGCAGAACACAATAAATTATCTTTTATTAGCGGGAGCATGTGGGAACTCTCTTTGCATACAATGATCCTGGCGAAAGATTTCTCTTTTGACATATTATCTCTTCATGAAAGAATTGCCTTCCACAACACGACTCCGCTGACGTGCGATGTGTGGCGCGGTGGCTGCTCGGTGACACTGGGATTATTCAAGCTTTTATTGTGCTTTTCATTCGTCTGAATAGTCTTTCTCATTCTTCTTTTATTCATCCTTGTGCTCATTCTTTTCGCTTTCAGTTCTGAAGGTTATTAAATATTCGTATTCTCGGTATCTTAGTTACGAAATCTATCAAAATCATAATTATTTTTCTTCTCATTACAAAGTACCACAAATACTTCGTTCTCTCTTCTTTCCATAATCAATTCTAACATCTGTCAAACACATCTTTTCACCTCCTGAATAGATGAGTTACATTTCCGAGTACCTATTATCTAATGTACTATTATCTAGTGTACTATAGATTAATAGGAGTAAGTACTACCTTCTCTAACTTTTCTTTCTTTTTTACCCTTTCGTTCAATTACATAATTATTCCCTTTCCTTCGATCTTCATCTTTCATCTAAAGTTTTTTATCCAAGAATTTGTTCGTCGCTTCATATATTTAATCTTTCTCCTTATTTATATTCATAATCAAGAAGATTAACCCCAAAGGATTTCTTTGAATCCTCTTCCTAGACCACCATCCGTTCTCGTAACGCAACACTCCTCCATTGCATTGTTAGTAATTCATTAGCATTGTCATTCTTTGTCTTTTCTCTGTTATTAACAAGCACATCAAATCTTCATTATGTCTCTTACCATTTCTCTTCTAAAATTCCACAAAATTCCGTTCTCCTCTATTCTAAATTACAACATTCACAGAAATAATTAAAAAAGTTTCAATTATCAATCGAATGATAATTAAAAATGATCTTTTTCATCTACAATCTCAAATCCATAATTCATCAAATTCAGCCTTTTATTATTTGCCGTTACTTTATTTCAAGATTAACCTATTCTCATTCGTGCCCTTGATGTTTTTCATGAGGATCATTCCTCATATGGTTTTTATCTGCACTGTAATTACAAAAATTCATTTACACTATTATTTTTTACAGTACATACTTCATTAAAGCAATCATAAAATTTCTCATTTTGCCTAAATTACATTCCTCATTGTAAATGTCCTCAAAATACATCAACATATGACTGACCTTGCCTTTTTCTCTAGTTCCTCTGTTCCAAAACGTTTATTTCGCGTTGTATTACTCCTTTACTAGCATCAGACTCCCTTTTTGTATATATCAAAAACTTCCAACTATCGCTACAGTTACCCTAATGGCAATGAATTACATAATCGTAGCTGTTGATATCACCATTGTTTCAGCCTTTCGTTACTTCTCTCCAAAATAGCAAACTCCTCATACAAAAACTATTAACAAAGTCAGAAATGAAGCCTGCTAGCTGTGAGTATGTCTGACAGCGAGGAAAACCGAGCCACCTCTTCATTAGCCCTTTCTATTCCTGATCTAATTAATTTCCTCCCTGGATTCACCAGAGAGCTACGTTTCATCGCCGGCTGCACTTTTCGGTACCATAAGGGAACGCACACCACTTTCCAGATTCAAAGGCAGCGTGCACCACTTTTCCCCTTCGCTTCAAACTGTGAATCTAAGGTAACAAGCGCCGCTTTATATCACCACCTATATTTCTTATTCATCTCTGATTTGATGTTCTGTCTGATCTAAGACGACGATTAGAAATCTAACCCCACTTTAATTCAAAACATACTCTTGAAATTCTCATAACTCTGGTCCCCAATATTTCTAATCTCAGACAGGCAGGTAGAATTACCTCTGACAAGGTTATCTTCACTTTTCTGGGGCAGCGGATTAGATCAGTCATCAGTTGAGACTGCTGGGTTGTCTAAGTGAAAATGTAATGAAAGGAGTCACGAGGAACGATCTCCGGTTGTCATCTCGCTAAGAACAAAGAGTAGTAGGCTATCAGGTTAAGATCAAAAGGAAGCAGGCAATCAGGTTAAGATCAAAAGGAAGCAGCCAATCAGGTTAAGATAAAAAAGTAGCAGGCGATCAGGTTAAGAACAAAGGGTAGCAGGCGATCAGGTTAAGAACAAAAGGTAGCAGGCGATCAGGTTAAGAACAAATAGTAGGCAATCAGGTTAAGAACAAAGGGTAGCAGGCAATCAGGTTAAGATCAAAAAGTAGCAGGCGACCAGGTCAAGAACAAAGAGTGGTAGGCAATCAGGTTAAGAACAAATGGCAGTAGACAATCAGGTTAAGAACAAATAGTGGGCAATCAGGTTAAGAACAAAGGGCAGTATGCAATCAGGTTAAAAACAAACGGTAGTAGTCAATCAGGTGGTTAGTTTTTGACCTATGTGAATAAATAGTTAATGTGTATCCTTGAAATTGAAAAGATCAGCGATCAATAATCTGACAGACGTAATCCTTTTCATATTTTAAACATCGCTACCATCCATTACCTATTTTTTTTTTTTATTCACATGTGATTTCTTAAACGGCTTACCACAATACCAGCTATATACTTTCTACAACTACGAAAATAAAAAAGTTTTATAAAAATTTGTATGATGATAATATATTTTGGTAGGAAGTATCATAACACTATGCTTGGAAAAGTGAATTAAGGTTTATCATGTAAGATCATCTCAAGAGCAAAAGCAATCTGATCATTAAAATAATCATCAACATAGATGTCCCACTCCAAATGGCTATATGTGAGTATGGTTTAAAAAATAAATCACTTGCAACCAGTATACACGGAGTATAAAGACGTTAGGCTCATATAGGAAAAAATTATGATATTATTCCCAAAGGGGAAACTCCTGTCTTCTTAAAGATTTTGAAAAGACAGACATGAATGTGACTAAGAAGCAATGGTAAGTTATGGGTATGTCAGTTCTCAAGGCAATGCAAAAGGAAATTTGAGGATCTTGAATTCTTAATCTTCACAAGCAAAATCATTACAGATACCTGTAATAGAATCTGAGAACGGACAGAAGCCCTGCAATACCTGAAGTTCCTAAAATATCAGGTCCTTGTTAATTATTCAACTGAAAGGGTGGCATCTAGGTTCTGTTTGCAATGGGAATTGAAGTATCAGAATAATTCCCATAGCAGACTTGTAGTACCTTGATAAACCCATTAGTTGTCAGCCCGCGGAGTGGTAAAACTTTCAATACAAATATATGTCTCTTGTACATCAATATACATCAACACTTGGATTGGGGCTGTCCCAAATCAAAACTTTAGGGGTAATGCATCCTAGATATTTTAGAAAATAAATTCGTCTAGTAAATGACAATATCAACAAGGCTAAACTTATAAAATTTACCATTACCTAGTTTATAAAAACCGGCCGTAAAAAAAAAAAAAAAAAAAAAAAAAAAAAAAAAAAAAGGGTCATGAGTACCAAAAATGAAGTCGGCAAACGAGGTTGAGGATAACATCATATTATCATACGGTACGCTACTCTTCAGGATGAAATATGGCTTCCTGGTTGCATATGATGTGAAGACATCGGTTACAATTTCCCCCGAGATCTTCAAGGGATCTAGGGTTGCAGCTGCAGTCATAATTCACATATGACTTAGCCAGCAGGTAAGATACAGATTGTCAGTTTGAATATTCTCAACAATTTCAAATCGATAATGGTGGCGATGGAGGAATTAGATAAATGGGTGGCCCCAATAGTTACTCTGGCATAAGTGAATCCTATACAGTCTTTGTGGTCTTGTAAAGCTTGGTGTGTTTACCAAAGCAAAATACAATCGAGAAATTATCCAAGGCAATAATGCTCAAAGTGAGATCCACCGAACAAACAGTAGGCAGCGAAATTACGACGGATGAAGAAACTTCAAATGTCGAAATAAGGGCTGGGTCATTAGTTCATTTCACCTGTTATTAAGCAGTAATCAATTAATGTTGTTATTAATACACCAATACAAACATTATATGAATATATAAAATATTATATAGGTATATGCTTTAAAAAATCACAGTAGATGCACGTGACTTCCTTAAATAAGCGAATACCACAGGAAAATGATAGTCAGAAATCCCTGACTATCATTTTCGTGTGGTATTCGCTTATATATGTATATGTATATACAATATATACATATACGTATATAGTAAGGGGTCGTTACCCTTTCGCTTCTCAGCAAATCTTTAGAGATGAGACCGATTGTCCACTGTCCTTCTATAGATTTTCAGCAGCTGAACCAAGGACATACTATTGAGAGCTAAGTTATCATCACGCCTAATCGGTGGCAAGGAAAATTTATCTAGCCTTCTTCCTTTAACAGCATCAGCTGTTTCGAATAACTTCACACAAAGCTTTTAACCAGCGAGTCAACACCTCCAATATATACTGTGTCGTGCACCCTTCCTTACATTTACGCTCAAACTTCTGAAATTATAATCCATTCCAAGATTTATTCGATTCCTCCGCAATTCTAAATGACTTTAGGAATAACGCCATTTAGTTATCTTGTGTGACACATCAATCAGTAAACATCTTAGAACCAATAGGGGAAGTAACCACCTGATTGCTATTTCTTTCTTTCAGAAAATTGAAGACTATAAATCTCCTGTTGTAACCGAATGAAAATTAAGGTAATTAAGAGAAAAAGTAAAACTTCAATTCTTAATGACACGTAGCAGTTAACACTGATTTTAAACGCAATGGCAACGAGAATCCGACCGCAAATCGCTATTAGGGCAAGTTTTTGTCGCTTATTTAAGAGTATCTGGGAACTTGAATATGGGTAACCTACACCTCGAAACCAACTACTATGGTCAAAATGACGCAAGTGCTTCAACAGCATTCTATGAAAATTATGTTTTCCGTCGTTCTGGTACTGCAACTAAAGAACTACTGAACTTCATATCTCTCATATTTCCAACCGCATCCTGTCCGCCTCAGCTATTTCCTATCCAATAAGCAGTCATGCGTATATTTACTCCTTGGTTCATAAATATACTAAGAAGACCATACGGGATTAATGAAAAAAAAAAAAAAGATTAATGGAGAGAAAAAAAAAAAAAAAAAAAAAAAAAAACACACACACTTTTGACACATACCTTATCGCAGAGATGGCCGGAATTCCAATAACTCGCGAGTACTGAGTAATAAAGAACGTTTCGTTAAACATCCTATGCGCTTCTGTCGACATGGGCTGTAAACCTTGTATATACCTGGCATTTAACAAGCTATTGTAGGCCGCAGCCAGGTTGGAGATGGGGGCGAGAGTCGGAAGGGTAACACCTTCAGGAACCACACCTGAAATGAAAAAGGCATTAGTATGTATGTATGTGTATGTGTATATATATACATATGTATGTATAAATATATATATATGTATGTGTGTATATATATATATATATATATATATATATATATATATATATATATCAAGCCTAAATATAATTTACTAAGCAATTCACTATACCTTCTGGATAGCCTACACTCAAGGGGAATTATAACTGAGAAGTGCTGTGTCCCTGGCAGAATTCGAAGTACTGTCGGGTTTAGAAACAACGATAGACAGTGACTTTGGCCACCAGGCTATCAAGAGAGAGATAATTTGATATCGATTCTGCTGTACTACATATGCTCGTTGGATTCAGGTTCTGTACTTTGAAAAATCGATATTAACCCCTTTTCAGTAACACATGGCTAAATCTGCACCGTTGCTTTTTTCTTATTGGCACATGACTTTTATTTTCACAAATATCATTAGTAAAAGGTACAAATTTTCTCTCAGTGGATGCAGTGCTAGAATACTTCTCCCTTCGATACAAAGAGTTACATCAATTCATAGCAGACATAAAAAACGCACTAGTAACTGCTGAAAGAATGGCTATGAGTCTCTGTGCGTCTGCTTGGAGCGGTAAGAGCGGTCAAAATCAACAGTCAAATGGAACATGGGCCTAAAAATATCAAGCCATAATCTTGGCTAATAAAGCAAGTCACGAAGATAAAAAAAAAAAAAAAAAAAAAAAAAATACAAGACTATGTCAGCCCACTGGAAACCCTCAAAATTGGCCAAATTGCTGTCCCGCGGTGGTTATGAGTAGGGTAAAGGTGAAAAATGGGAGAAAAATTAATGCATACGTAGTTAGAAGATATGAAGTGGGGAAAAATATATGAAGGACAATGAATGCTGGATACGTGGAAATGATTATCATGAACACGCACTAGATATCGAATAATCAATCTATTTTCATAAGTAACAACAAAGGCATGGGATTTTATCTTCGTGAATGAAACAGGGAAACTTTACATCATGTTTAATTAAGACTTAATTAAAACCTTAACGTGTGAGCGAGAAGATAAACAAAGCAAGAAAGAAAGCAGCTGAGGAAATAAACAGCATCGGTCGAGCCTGAATGTGAAATTGCAAAGAGAATGTTTAATCAAATCACATCTTAGACAGGAAGTGAAAAAAATTATGGAAAAAAATCACTATTCAATAATCTTGGAAAAGTGGACACCTGAGACAAGTAAGCTCAATAGTGGAAAGGTTAAGGGCTAAATCCTAAGTATTAGAAACGAGTTCAGAAGGGCCTATATATATATGTGTGTGTGTATATATATATATATATATATATATATATATATATTTCCCATAAAATTGGGTGGCTCCAGATGTTATGCTACCGAAACTCAGCAAAGTTTTATGGTAAGGGTGCTAACACCGTGCTCTTGACCACCGAACCAACAATAGTCATCCAATATCGCTGATGAAAACGTATTGTGCACAAAGAAACACCCCTTCGTATCCTTGTGAGAAGGAATACGAATTTATTACATTCGTAATAAATTCGTATTCGTAATAAATTACATTCTTCTAATCATTACACGCATAATATAAAAACAAAATAATTTTTATTTTCTTCCCTCGTTACCTACCCTCCTGTTTTCTCCTTCTCTAAAATGCAGATTTCGAATGAATGCAAACAACTATCAAAGGTACAATTACCGTCCTTTCCAAAAAGACAAAAAAATTCTCCGCTCTCACATAAATGACACGTTCAAACACGTAATCTATTTCTCTTGTGCTCCGAACTGTTATTTCGCAAAGCAAGGAAATAATAACACATCGTTGTCATGGCTCAGCGTTTTCTCCAAATGATCATATTCGCTGATGAGGTCAAGGGAAGGCGGCAACTGCTTGTCAAAATGACGACTTCTTTCATCCATATGAAGTGCATGTGGTTGTAAATGGCACGACGTGGAAATGACAAATTTTCTTTCCTCTCCAATGAAGTGGGAGTGGCGGTAAATAACACGACGTAGAACTGCCGGGGACTTCAATTTGCACTCATATTGTGAGTATGAAACGCCTGACTAAGAGAGCAATTGACGCAAAGCGGTGTTGCAATGCTTAGTGGGCAGGGACGCATAGTGGACCCTTCGTGTTGCAAGCTTTATCGTTGAAGGTTCTTGCGACATCGGCTCAAATGAAAGAGTGAGGAAAGTGGAACGCTACGTTAGAAAGGGGGACATGATAAAAAACAGGCACACTGTATAATAAGACAAACATCATCTATTGTTCATTTACGTCCAAGGGTGTGAACATTTACATGCCCTCGTGCATTCTTAATGGTACATAACCCGATAAATAAACCAAGGAAATAAAGACAAACTTAAAAAAAAAAAAACTGGAAAAAAGTCATTATACCATCTCAAAAAGTCTCTACATTGAGCGACAAACAAGTAACAGAGCCGTACACATTGGGAATCTCAAGATAATAATACTAACTTTTTACTTATCCTTATCTCGCACTTACTTACGACTTCCATGTTTCTGTGACTGATACAACAAATAAAGAATATCCATACGGTCACCGTATATACTAGTTAGTATGCTCATTTTCTAGTGTTTTCATAAACCCTATTTTAATTTTATTATTCTTCTCCATCAGCTGGAGGGCTGGCTCAAATTTCATCCACTAGTAAAAATATAACTGATTAAAGAACAGCACAAAAATACATTTTGTATATTACAATTGTCAATGACTTATAAGGTCTAAGGAATAAAACTGATTCTAAAATTTTATTCATTAAATCCACAGAAAGATTTCCATTTTTTATTGTCTTCTGTAACCGTCGGCTTTTTCCCCTAGATGTTAATTAACACTACTCATTAATGAACACTTTCCAAATAAGTAAACTATTACAACCTTGAAATCTAGGAAAGGGAGAGGCACTGAGCATTTCCCCATCCTATTCTATTATTTTTACTCACCCTATTCATGACACTAATTTATTTCCAAAACCAAGTCGTCTTCTAGTGGGGAATTTAGTGAAATGTAATGTTGCCATTACATCGCCGAGAGCTAGGGCAGTGTCACACGACTGCCTCTTTTGGCTGAAATTTCTTTCCGTTTCACAACGTGTCTTGTGTTCTTTAATTGGTTCATCTTCCTCCATTGAACATAAAGAACCGCCATGCTACGCAGCGTCTTAATGGTATCTCGTAAGGTTATGGTTTCAAAGCTATATTTGCGTATAACAGAAATTTTGAAGATCAACATTAAATCAGGGAAAAGGCTATTTATTCTTCCACAAAATACCTCATTATGGCAAGGAACACTATATTGTAGAATGAAAGAATCCTCACCAGTGGGGCTCACTACTTTTGTCAAATAATACGGTCATCCACAGCGTAACACAAACGGAACCCATTACATAATAATAATAAATACGGGCATTTTTCTTTCAAGTATAGATAGGCACTGACAAAATGACAACATAATAATTTACATGATAATTTACTTGTAAATTATCATGTAAATTATTGAAGTCGAGACCACAAGAGCAAACATGCAATGTTATAACAATAATAATAGCAGATAAACAAAGCAAGACAACAAGTGTGTGTGTGTTGAATAGAGAAATGAAATGTTGTATGTTAGATCTTGGCGTCAGAAGAATTTCCTCATTCATTTCATACTTCCGATTGTAAGGTTTTCAGGGGGAAATATGTATGCAGTCATGTATTACTTCTCCCTCGCATACAGGAAATGAGACAGACAGACAAATGAGAGAGTTTATGCTAGAGATCATCCTGGTCGTTAATTTTAACATTCCTATATCAACACGTCACAACACTAACCAGAACTACTGCATGTACTTATATCACAGATAATTGTGAGAAAATACAAATATATATTTTTAAACGTATTTCTTTTTTTTTCCATAATTCAACACTGCACCAAAGTACACCTCATATTCCGATTGTTACTCAAATACTGAAATCAAGCTAATGTGGAAGGAAAAAGCAAGTGAACGAAGGATTGGCTACAGTTGGAGGATTTAACGCTTTTGTGGTGACTATAAATGGCAATTTAGTTGCTGATTGTGACCCTCATCAACATGTGCCTGGAATATATTAAGGCTGTCAGGTGGGCACCCCATCTGGATTGCTTGTTGTAAACTAGGTCGTACGACAAATGTTTATAATATCCGACTTCCAGTGGCCCCCTGAAAGGTTCATGTACCTAGTTTGATTGATGGCCGCATATTCTACAGTCTTTATTTTGTATGTGAAGTGCACCTGAATAACAGTGAGTCCTGGTTCCTAACAATATGACGATCATAATTTTTCCAAAGTAAAAAAGTACCCAAATTCTATGAATAGTATCTTCGTAATATTGACATAAATTTCAGTCTATCTTTGCATGATAAATATGAAATGCTGAATTTTCTTTGTTATTTGCTTGTTTAATGACTAAAATTTAAGTTTTCAATGGAATCTTCTGTCATCAATCAAACAAATTGCCTATGCCTATAGTTTAATGTTATTCACAAGAACCTCTGAGGGTACACATAACAAAAAATATCATAAATAATAAAGTAAAATTAAAAGACAAAAACAAAAATAAACTATGACGTAAAACTCGCGTCAGCAGGCTCAACAAAAAGCATTTGCACAAAGTTTAAACTTCTGAAATTCCAACAATTCCACCACAACACTAGGAAGATCATTTCACAATTTGGTCAAGTCAGGAATATACTTCTAGAAAGCCTCTGTGGCACTGATCCTTACTGACTAAAAGTCCAAGCGGTTAGAATTACCTCGATTTCTTGTAACACGAGGTAGGTGGTAAAGTCTTGGTAGATCAAAATGCACAAGGTGATCATAATCATAAAATACCTTGTACAGTATACATAATCAGCCAATTGAACGATCGTGCGAGAAATCAATTTCAAGATCACGGATAACTAAGTTAACAGAACTGAAATTTTTCCATTAATTTAATATAATCTACTAAAAATTAAAGAAATAATATATACCAATTTTTGTGCTACTATAGAAGAGATAGACCGGATATGTTTCTCAAAAGTATATGTAAACAATCTTTCCATCACACTAGTGCACGTAAGTAAGGGTGGAGTAAATCAACATTTTGACTTCCATTCCTCACACGATCAGCAAGCAAACTATTGTTTCTATTCTCCCCAAATCAATAACGTTCCACCTAAACTCAGGAAATGTATATATTTCATTCATTTGCCTTGTCATTTCACATTTACAAAGGTTAAGAGTTCCAGTAACAATCAGAATATTTGGTTTATTGTTTTAATTTTATATATACACATACAGAATACCCAATATTCCATCTAGAATCGTACGTGGTTTGCATTAGTGCTTCAGAGATCATAAAAAGAACATCATTATTTGGAAACATGACCCGCACAAATTCTTTCCAAAAGACATAATAAATGTGAAGTCTCTATTTCATATATATGACATATGACCTTGACCTCACCCTGAAGATTCATACAAATAGTAAATTATCCACGCCAAACATGACGTCACTCTCTTTAACATTTCAAAAGCTAGGAGGCAAGGTTAAATTCCTATGTGAGATTTGATCTCTAACAGTGACCTTGACCTAGCTTCTTAAAAGCAGTAGTGGATTTTGCAAGATCTTTCCTTTGTGGATTATGCTTGCCAAATACCATGCTTTTGTTTTGTACAGTTATGCCCAAGGTCAAACTCTAATCTGACATTCAAGTATGGCTTTGACCTCACTCTGCACTTTTCAGTAGAGTATATACGGTAAGACCGAATCTCTATCTTGTCTAGTACAAAAGTTATAGTCAGCTATATTACAATTTAACATCTGACCACCTGTAAAGTCAATATTTATATTTCTATCTATCCCAAATTTTAATAACTTTTTTGCCAGCAATAAGGCCTATCTTTGATGACAACACGTACAAAATCAAACTACTTTTTTTTTGTAATCCTGGAAACAGGCAACAAACAGATAAACAAACTTGACCAAAAACATAACCTTGTCGAGGGTAATAATAAAAAACAATTAAGAGATCACAACGTGATTACCGCCCAACTTGATAAATGTTGCTACTTCTATCTTCCGCTTCTCTAGAGAGAGAGAGAGAGAGAGAAAAAAAAAAACACAAGCAGTGCATGAATAAAATGTCTTATCTTTTTGACCAATGCCACCATTACAAAAAAACTGGCCATTCTAGTCACGACCAAATATAATAATTATCTCATCATATATGATAAAAAAGAAGTTAAAAGATGAAAAGTGTTCTGTCATTTTCTTCTCCTCAGGGGAGACCGAAATTACTGAATTATCTTACCTACTCATAAGAACAAAGTTGTTCTGGCTGTTGTTTTTTATTGTTATATGAGAGAGAGAGAGAGAGAGAGAGAGAGAGAGAGAGAGAGAGAGAGAGAGAGGTGCAGCTGATGCTTGCGCGTTTGCGCATTCGCGTGTAGTAATACACACACACACACACACACACACACACACACTACACACACACACACACACATATATATATATATATATATATATATATATATATATATATATATATAATGTGCGTGTGTATGTTTGGGCATAATTGGGTTATCATCTGGTAAACGAAAAAAGCAGTAAGGAAAACAATATACTATTTACTTATCATTATTCCCATAACAGAACGATGTCAACGGTTTCAACGGTTTCCAGAAATGGTCAACAGCGCAATACAACAAAAATGACAAAATTAAGAAGTGTAACCAAAGCCACGGCCTTGAGGAGCTTCCCTTTCATGGTGCTGAGTATGTCTTGGATAAATACCTCACTGTAAAACGTGTCAGAATATATACAATGTCTCATGCGCTATTTTCTTGTCACTTGACATCCAATCACAGACAACAGCAGATTCATAAAAAAAGGAATAGTGGCTGCTGGCAAAGTAAAAGAAGGTCGTCTTAGTCATGTCTGAGATTAAACTGCGACAGCCTCGGGACTTGTAACTGTGATTAAGGTGCTTATTGTTATTGTTTGCTTTTGTTTATCTGAAACGTAAACGCTTCTTATTTAAGAAGTGAGAACCGTGTTGGGCACAAGTCAGTCAGTTATGTATCAACTTTCTACGATCTATAATTCAAAGGTGCTAATGTCACGACGATTATTAATATGATTATACTAACG
This sequence comes from Macrobrachium nipponense, assembly GCF_015104395.2. NCBI lineage: Eukaryota > Metazoa > Arthropoda > Malacostraca > Decapoda > Palaemonidae > Macrobrachium > Macrobrachium nipponense. The sequence goes on along the minus strand of NC_061110.1, from coordinate 74,628,130 downwards.
ATCCATTAGTTTCCCGAAGTTTAAACAATATTGGGAATATTTTTCATTCAATGACCTAATGAAAAATATTGAAACAACGGAAGCCCTTAACATTATCAATGTTAGACAAACATTCTTAAAACAAGGCTTCTAAGCTAAGAGTTTGCCCACCGTCACGTGTCAATATAAATATCTTTCATGCAATGATCTATTAAAAAGACGGAAGACCTCAACATTATCAGTTAGACAATCTTAAAACAAGGATTCAAGCCGTTCAATAGCAGCAACATATATATAACAAAGAAATTCTGGAGAACTGTAATTATAGGTGGCAAATATAAATACTAAAAAATTTTCAAAGATCCTTAAACAAAACTTACTGCAATTATTGGCAACAAATAATGAACGATTCAACAATTCCATAGCTTTTGTTGATATTTTTTTGTACAACATTACAACGAAATCTGACTGATTATTCCCTGCCTCCTGTCCTACCTTCCCAAGAGGTCTACTGAAAACTGCACAGGAAATTATTCCCATTAGAGCTAGTACTTCGTTCACAATGAATGCTGCATTCGAATTCAGGAAATCTTGATGATACCGTGATAAACGGATTAACCTGGCGCCAAACGGATTGCCATGGATGGATCTGGCGCGTGAAGCAGTAGGCCAAAACGCATCCCAAGAGCAACGAAGTGCATTAATTACTTTCTTGTAGGAAATAGGGCTCAAATCGAAGAAAAGCAGCCATAGTACTGTTAGATTCTTGCGAAAATAACATTCTGCAATTTCAAGGGAAACCAGAAAAGATATTTCCACAGCATTCGGACCACATACACACCTGGACGAGACTACTACTGTACCTGAAGATCTACAAGATGACCACGGTATTTCAAATTAATTAACTATAGTATGTGTGTTTGTGTTTGAATCTGTCTTTATGAACTGTTTTGCCTTGTCTATGGTAGTTACGAAAATCTGAACAAAACCAACTTATCCAAAATTGGAATAAACTCTCATAAATTTTGAGTCACATGACCATATAGCCTTGGCCTCAACAGCATAATTAGCTTTCTGGTGCAGAAGAATCCCTTTAGGGTTTCACACAAATCCAATACAGCCCATTTCACCTGACCAAAGCCAACCAAATGTGCCATAAATAAATAACAAGTATAATACAGTCAATCCACTAATTTCTACTGGACTCGACGGTAATTTACGTGAGGCTTTTGTCCATAATATGTTTGTGGGGCGGAGGTCCCATTTTGCTTCATATTTCAAGTCTACGATGCTGCTAAAATGAACGAAGGTCAAACCAGGGTGTATAAGCACACAAGTTAAAACAACTTTTATCTCACGCAGCGTTTCTAGTAGCAACGCATTACCTCTTCTTAATTATACATTATTATTTTAATATCACGATAAATAAAATGATAAATATACATTTAAGCAAGCAAGAATCATTATCAAATCGGAAAGCCAGAATCGTACACCAAACGACGGAATCAAGATAACAAACGCTAATATAGACTATAAATATAAGAAAAAAAGGGAAATCACTATATTAGGAAGCTAGAAAATATAATTATTGACATGCATATAAAAGAAATATTCTCTTAGGAGCTAGAGCACAGAAATCTTCTCAAAAACCCTGTGCATTACGGGTAGGAGCAGCCTCCTCGCACTGATATCATAATTGCCCTTGAATAATATCTGTCATTACCAAGGATGACGCTGAACGCAACCAACGCCGCCAAACGTGATCCATCAAATGAGAATGACATGTTACCGTTTTCATTTCCATTTAACGAATTATTCACGGTTACACTCAATAACGACCTGAGCAAATACGAAAATAATTTATTTAGATGAGGTTATTAAGCGCAACTATTTGTCACCACAGGGGACAGAGTAATGGCGACAAAGTGGCTCTGACAGGAGGAAGAATCGTGGGAGGGAGGGGATTGCGGGGGAAATAGGGAAGGGGGAATTGCAAGGAGGACGATAATGGGAGTGTGTGATGGGTGTCGAAAGCATTTAGGTTGACTCATTCATAAACCGCGAATCTAATGGGTTTTCAAACCATTACCTACTTCAGCACTTCCTCATCGCTCTGACGACGACGATGACGATCATGATGATGATGATGATGACGAAAATCTCGGGTGTTTGATAATGACGAAAATCTCCGGTGTTCTTTTCCCAGATCAATCTCACCTTTGACACTAAACGTAAATGCAACCAAAGTTCCCAAGTATTATATAGGAACAATGAACAAATCAACAAAGTCCCTCATTTGATTTGATTTTACCAAATAACTCTTTCAAGGATGATCTCCGTGACAAAATGATTCCCAATCTCGAAGAGTGTCATATCAAAGTCTGATGTGAATTTCCTGCTGGAAATAATGAGCCAATTTCGTAATCGTTAGCACAACCTCATGAAATTATCATAAACAATGCATCGTATGAAGAATAGTGTTCTAAATGCCTTAGCATAACAGAATTATTGGGATGAAATGTATTCATGACAATGTTCTACCTGTTATGTAATTCGTAACTACTTATCGGCCTGAAACACTGTGAAAAATGCATTCTTCGATTATTAGATTAGTATGCAACTCTGACGCGCAATTTCTCTCTGGACTGAAACATTCTGCCACAATTATACTTAGTATGGAACTAGTGACACTGGGATCATTGGTCTTTCTCCACAGCAAAATGGAAAAAATCGCGGACTGCAACACCGGAACTCAAGCATATTTTCAATAGTCGAGTACACAGTACAAACATTTTCGGGATAAAACGGTGACACAGCAGAGCATAAGAATTGATCTAGAGAAATGAAACGTCAAACGAATAGCAAATCAGAATATTCCACAAAAACCTTCCGTAATTATTTTCCATTTAAAATGTACAATTCTAATAAGCTATATTTTGTAAAGTTTAAACCCTAAAAATCAGCCCAACATAATGACGTTATACTTTCATCAATACCACTATATATATATATATATATATATATATATATATATATATATATATATATATATATATATAATAGACACATGCATACATATATATATATATATATATATATATATATATGCACACACACACACATATATATTATATATATATATATATATATATATATATGTGTGTGTGTGTGTGTGTGTATATAAATATTATATATATATATATATATATATATATATATATATATATATATATATATGATATATATATATTGTATCTAGTGTAATTATATTATATATATATATAAGTATATATATATATATATTCTATAATATATATATATTCTATATATAATATCTTTCGCACACATTTACTATTCTTACCGATTCTTGGTGTAACTTTTGACACGGTTACTTTTGTTAAACATTTTATAAAAGTGTCAGCTAATGCCGCTCGAAAGTTAAGTACCGTGTGTAACTATTATACGTACAATAACAGTGATAAAATAAAACCAAAGTTGTTTTTATTAGTCCATCCTTTACTATAGCGCTCTCCGGTTTGAATGTCTGCTTCTGCCTGAAATTTATTGCTTGCAGACAACGTATTTAGTGGTAAAAAGTTTCGGTTTCCTTTCATTAGCAGCTAGGTCTTGATCGTCACTTTTTCACATTTACAATTGATCCCTGATCTCCTTTTCTTCCCGAGAGCAACCAGGTTTGCCGAACTCCAGCACCAATATGCTTATTCCAAATGAATAGGGTTCATCTTCCGAATAATAATAATAATATAGACCAGAAAACGGGGAAACACATGACAATACACAAAGCACTACACCCAAGAGCAAATACGGACAGACTATACATAACACGAAAGGAAGGAGGGAGGGGACTACTAAGCATAGAGGACTGCGTCAACATCGAGAACAGAGCACTGGGGCAATATATGAAGACCAGTGAAGACGAGTGGCTCACGAGTGTATGGGAAGAAGGACTGATAAAAGTAGACGAAGACCCAGAAATATACACAGACAGGAGAAAGACAAGCAGAACAGAGGACTGGCATAACAAACTAATGCACGGACAATACATGAGACAGACTAAAGAACCAGCCAGCGATGACACGTGGCAATGGCTACTAAGGGGAGAGCTCAAGAAGGAAACTGAAGGAATGATAACAGCGGCACAAGATCAGGCCCTAAGAACCAGATATGTCCAAAGAACGATAGATGGAAATAACATCTCCCCCATATGTAGGAAGTGCAATACGAAAAATGAAACCATAAACCACACAGCAAGCGAATGTCCGGCACTTGCACAGAACCAGTACAAAAAGAGGCATGATTCAGTAGCAAAAGCCCTCCACTGGAGCCTGTGCAAGAAATACCAGCTACCTTGCAGTAATAAGTGGTAGAACACCAACCTGAAGGAGTGATAGATAGAAAAACGATCAGGCAACGATCCTCTGGGACTATGGTATCAGAACAGATAGGGTGATACGTGCAAATAGACCAGACGTGAGGTTGATTGACAAAATCAAAAAGAAAGTATCACTCATTGATGTCGCAATACCATGGGACACCAGAGTTGAAGAGAAAGAAAGGGAAAAAATGGATAAGTATCAAGACCTGAAAATAGAAATAAGAAGGATATGGGATATGCCAGTGGAAATTGTACCCATAATCATAGGAACACTAGGCACGATCCCAAGATCCCTGAAAAGGAATCTAGAAGAACTAGAGGCTGAAGTAGTTCCATCCAGAAGAGTGTGATCCTAGAAACGGCGCACATAATAAGAAAAGTGATGGACTCCTAAGGAGGCAGGATGCAACCCGGAACCCCACACTATAAATACCACCCAAAAAATAATATATTATTAATATTAATGATCATAAATGCACACGCACACATATATTATATATATATATATATATATATATATATATATATATATATATATGTGTGTGTGTGTGTATATATTTATATAACAAAACCGGTAAGAGGGAAATACTCGTGACAAGGATTCTCCAAGCGCTAGGAATAATCTTACGCTGAAGAATGTGATAACCTTGGGAAACATAAATACTGGGACTGTCAAGGTACCTTCGAATAATTTCACCAAGCTTACTCCATTTGTCAGTAACTTATTGCAAGTCAATGAAATTCACAATAATGCTTTTTTCAGTGACAAATGAAAACAGTTCCTTCGAAAGTGAAAGAGGAAATGATACAGACAGATAGAAAGGTAGCAGTTTGCTAAAGGATATTAGTATATTGACATTATCTTTCTTGTAGTGACCGAGCCTTCTTTAGGCAATCATGTCCGTGTCGGTCTCTACATCTATTAAAATATTCAGGGAAATACAGATAAATAAACAGCTGAAAATCTTTTTAAAGAATTATAATTACTCTTCAGAGGTTGGTGTGTGTGTCTGTGCTCAAGAATGAGAGAGAGAGAGAGAGAGAGAGAGAGAGAGAGAGAGAGAGAGAGATAATGTTCGAGTGTAGAAACCCATCGCCTGAAGGATCCGCAGCTTAAAAGCCCTATAAAACGATGATGAAGTGCCACGAATGAAAGCCACAAAATGACACCACTGACAATGCCACACCTTTGATCTCTCCGGCGATAAAAGCGACAGGAGGCGTCACATAAGTCGTCCTTGGAGCATTCTTATGCTCCCTCCTCCCCTTACCCTCACCCAATTATCAACAGGCCCCGTTTCCAACACTTCCCCTTAACTATTCCCCTTCCCCTGCTGCTAACTCTCCCAACATCCCTTCAACTGCCCCACCCACCCCACCTTTACCTACCCATCCATGCACTCCTTCGAATTTCTACCCTTTCCCAATCTTATTTCTCTCATCAGTAACCGCCTCCTCCCATTCCTCTTTTTCATCGAGTTTCGTTATGCTTAATATCCGCTCTATAAATAGTTTGTTGTTACCAGACGCCTCCCGTCCCATCAGCTCCGTCTCCCACTGACGGTTATCAAGTCCTTCAGTCATTACGGTCACAGGGACCTACGACTGTTCCGGTGATGCTCAGTTCTATTAATAGTGATTGTTCAGAATTGATTGTTTACAAATTTGTTTTTTTATGTTGTCATAAAATGCTAGAGCTTATCTTTTTAATATTAAGAATTATGATGTCATATAATCCTTTGGTGCTTACTCTACAAAGGATGGTTTATGTGCATGCATGCATACATACATACATACCACACACACACACACACACATATATATATATATATATATTATAATATAATATCTATATATATATATTATAATATTAGAGCCATGCAACTCCTAATACCATTGACATTCACAGTAATGACGTGTATCCAAGTGCATAATGATCGTCGCTTGTTGCTATTTGTCTGTTCTTCAACCAATTTGTTGCGGTCCGTTAGCCTAGTTGGAGAGTGTGTTTCCCAATCTCTCTTTCTCTCTTACTGTGCGTCCGTGCGTCTGCTGGTAACCCTCATCCTTTCTCAAACACGAATATGGGCTTTAGCAACCCACCCTTTGAGCCAACACAAACCCACCACCACAAGGCCACGGAGGTCCCCAGTCATAGTTGGATTCTCTCCCACGTTCGATGTGTTATAGTTCCCGGCATCAATCAAAGTTCCTATGCGTGTTCCGTTTGTTTCGCTGTGTCGCGTGACGATCTTAGTAGCTTTTGTTAGCGGCAGCAACTCGCAATTTTGTTAGTAGCTTCAGACGGTCATTGCAGCAGCCTTTGGCATTAGCAGTTCACAATGCTGTTAGAAGATTTTGCTAGTAAAAGCAGTTGTCAATATTACACGATAAGCATCATGTTATAATAACATTATTAGTGACCTTTGTTGAAGTCAGCTACTAATGATGAAAATAGCAACTGAAAACATACACCACTCGCTACCTTGTTTTGTGCCTTGGTAAAAATGGCAGTTTTGCGATCTGTACGTCAAGCACTCTCCTTAGCAGCAATTTTGCAATATTATTGATGGTTTTTATGGAAAGCAGAAAACGCTCCGAAACAATACAACGGATAGTGTCTTTGCAACCGTACGTAATGTTTCATTCAGCAACAGCTTCGAGTCGGCATATCATAATCGAGAAGATTCCAGGAACAGATTCTCTGAACTGCCTTTTGTACGGAGCTGAACTATTTTTGGATCTATTCCAAGAATGGTCGACCCCATTCTTAGGAACGCAAGACGTCTTTTAGGAACAAAACAATTACATGAATTGCATACTTTTTTCTTTTTGGTCAAAACTAACTTCCCGGCAATATTTTGTTCTGGTGGTTTTAGGTTTTATTATGGTATTGTACCTTCATTTAGATTGTAATATTGCAATTAGCTAGTTTTCAAGCATTTTAATTAATAATCTACAGGGGAAGAGAGAGAGAGAGAGAGAGAGAGAGAGAGAGAGAGAGAGAGAGACCTTACCTTACCTTACATCTTGTTCGGGTTGCCCCAAGTCCCTCAGTGTGAGGCACCTCTAATGTCTACCAGAGAATTGCTAATGCATCTTCCGGTATATTTTGCATCTTCCAATTTTGGATGGTCTGGGATGCAGCTTAGATATTTGTCGAGCTTTTTCTTAAATACATCAACGCTCACTCCTGATATATTCCTCAGATGAGCTGGCAACTCATTGTCGATGCTGATGCGTAGTGGATTAATGTCCTGTTTGCTTTCCTTAGTTTTCCTGGTATAGTTTTGGGCACTATTAATCTACCTCTGCTTGCTCTTTCTGATATTTTTAGCTCCATGATGTTTTCGGCAATTCCTTCTATCTGTTTCCATGCCTGTATTATCATGTAGCGTTCTCTTCTCCTTTCTAGACTATATAATTTTAAAAATTGTAGTCTTTCCCAGTAGTCAAGATCCTTAACTTCTTCTATTCTAGCTGTAAAGGACCTTTGTACACTCTCTATTTGTGCAATATTCTTTTGGTAGTGTGGGTACCATATCATATTGCAATATTCAAGTGGACTACGTATATAAGTTTTATAAAGCATAATCATGTGTTCAGCTTTTCTTGTTTTGAAGTGTCGTAACAGCATTCCCATTTTTGCTTTGCATTTTGTCAATAGAATTGCTATTTGATAATTGCACATGTTCCCATTCAACATCACACCAAGGTCTTTAACTGCTTCCTTATTAGTGATTGTCTCGTTATTAGGTCCCCTATATGCATATAACTTTCCTTCTTTATCTCCATAATTTATTGATTCAAATTTATTAGAGTTAAATACCATCCTATTTACCTCTGCCCACTCATATACTTTGTTAAGGTCTCTTTGTAGCGAGTTCCTATCTTCATCACAAGTAATTTATCTATTAATTCTTGTGTCATTAGCGAAACTACTCACTACCGAGTCCTTAACAAAGATATGGGAAAAAATAAAGTATTTGTTGTCTTTAAAAAAAGACAACAAATACTTTATTTTTCCATAATTTTGTTTACAACTGGCATTGGTAGTGACAGCAGGAACAATACTTGTACTAACAGTGATAGAAGTAATAAGAACGGTAGGTAGTGATGAATAAAAGGTAAGTAGGATCCTAAAAATATCAAGGAAAATTCTTTGTTAAACTGTGGCTGTTTCATAAACTCTTAAGTTTTTTCAATTTGAACATTATGGAAGGTTTATTATATGTATCTTCTGAAAAACTTACAATATAGGGGAAAAGGAAGTTTAACCGAAATAATAAAAAAGATACTTGTTCAGATATTACAGATTACACAGCGGTCTAAAGCTATAGAATTTTCTTGTTATATAAGCCATTTACTACCCATATAGTAGATGGCGGACCCAGATAAAAATTAAATAACAGTTAACCTCCATGTTCAGAAGTTCACGTGATCTGCTGCATCAACGATAAAGGCCGTGTGGCGAAAATTTTAAACCTATAAAGAAGAGTTATCAACACTAAGTCAAACGCTCTAACCACAAGCTGCCACTCCCTGGATACACTTTAGTGCTTCTGGAATATATAGACATTACTCGTTAACATCTCCTTCCCTGCCATGCAGCTAGCACTGCCTCGGTTTCTAGATATTCATTTCTCCCAAATCTTCATATTTACACACTTTCACCACCCCCTCGTCCTCTATCTTCTCAACGCGACTATAAACCCTAGAAGTACTCTGACCCATCTATTCTATGCAAACGTTTTCATCCTGTCATCGTAATCCTAAATTCATCAGTCTTTCTCAGTCCTCCTACTCTAAATATACTATTCTAACGTTTTCCCTCAGCTGCTTGAAATCTTTTACCCTCAATTACATTCAACATGAACACTTTACTTCCGTACTGGAGAGAGGACTCAAAAACTTCCTTCAATCACCCAAACTGTACTTCCAGAAAAGCACCTCATTTCTTTCAAGAGTTATGCAGAGACAATGTTACTTTTTTTTATTGCTTTAAGTACCTCTATTCAACCACCATCCATATATGCACTTAAGACTTTCATACCTTAAGAACTTTACATTCACTTCAACTTCCTCCTTCCATAAATATTTTCATGTTCTTTCACCAGTTTCTGCAGTCTCTCGTCACTATTACCAACTAACACTGTCTCACCTGTAAACATTAGCCAGTCTGCGTATTCTTTTGTATAATCAACACACATATTCCTTTTCATTTCTTTTACTTCCTTTGCCACTTCATCCATAAAAATCATTAACAGACACGGAGACAATAGACATGTATATATGTGGAAGAACTCAGCACATACCAGTTGAAATTTTATAATGACTGCCAAGGAAAATTTACCCATCTGATAAGTATTTTACTCATTACTATGTATTCTGTACTTCTAATGTTTGATTCGCTAATTTTCAACCAAACAAATTCATTCAATCAAATTTCCCGATTCATCCACTGCTACATTCAACAACAAAGATTTCAATGATGCAACAAAAACTAAACAAACCTCTAGTAAGCTTCACGTAACTCAAAATGCATCAAGCTCAGACATAGTAGGTATCACCATCGGCGCTGGCCTCTTGGAACGCTTGTTAATGTACTCCTAGAAACATTTTAAACACCACTGAGAAGGCTCCTCACAAGCAAAGATTCTCATTGATCACCAAATTCTTTGCATATTAGTAATCACGCCCACACCTAACTTCATCATAAGAATGCAATGTCGTCACTTTTTACCTCATCTGACTCGGCAACTATTATCAATTTCTAAGTTGATTGTATCAAAGTACTCTCTCACCAACATAATTTTTACCTATAGAACTTCATCAAATGACGTATTCTTGGTTACATCTAAATCCCCAACAACCAAGTGAACTCATCAATGTCCACGTTCATCAAACCCTATCTTTCCAATGCCTCCCTTCATTACACCCACGTAATTTCATCTACGTCAAATTCATCAAAAGCAAATATTGTAAGTATCAGTAACACCTCAGTAATTCCATCAACACTTAACTGCACGAGCAATCTCATCGACACTCCTCGGCATCTATGCTCATCAAACCCAAACCATCTCTACACCTGACTTCATCACTACCATGAAACCTTGTCAACAGGAATTCTCTTGAACAGTATGATCATTCTGACCTCATCACACTTGTCAACTTCATTACAAGAGCAACATCACTCAACCCTAATCACCTTCACGTCACGTCATCGCACCTTAAGTAACCTCGATCAACCTCAAACAGCTTCCTCACCCAACCTCATTACAACTGAGAGATCTGATTACAAGCAAGAAATTTCGTCGCAATCAACCTAACTCGTTAGAAACCAAATAATTACACCGTAAGCCGACCAGGTGAGGGGCTGCAATTACCCGAGTTGTGTATAGCGGCTTCAGAGGTAATTACTCAAACGTCACAGCAATTACCCACTTCATTAGTGCTCTATGGCCCCTCGGTAACAATAACACGTCACCACTTCCGTCCATACACTCATACACGCACGCATTCAAATGAGCTCTGTTAAAACAGTACTAAAATTCCAACTGAATTAGACGACTCTGCCAACCTCCACCACGACTAAAAGATTTGTAAGTGTTCCTTCTTTAACCGCACATTTATGCTGCTAATAATGTCAACAGTAAAATAATATTCCAAACAAAAACAATAAATCTGTATAACAAAAGGCATGAATATAACTTTAACAATACATAATATCAAAACACTCAAATTCATGTAAAATATTGCCTCGTAAGAAAAATATCTATTCATTAAGGAATAATAAAATAATGAAGAAAAAACCGATTGATAAAACCAAAAAATATCTGGTGTCTTGACAACGAAGATCACAGACACCGAAGCATTAGTACAGAGCGCGCGCGCGCACACACACAATGTACAATGGAAAAATAAATTAGATATTTGATGACGCTGACGAAGCTTTGGCAGACAGCAGTCGACGAGATAATTTTACAATAAATTTAAGCATGAATGCCGCTTACGGAGGAAGAATTTCTAATTGCAAAGGCCGGATGAATCTAAAAACAAACAATATGGTTATGAGTTGGGAAAACCAATGAAAATATCATGTAGTGATGATAAGATGACCCAAGAGAACCTGAAAGCAGAGAAAAACCGATACAGAGCCCTAGAAGGCCTAAAGTTATATTATTTTCATCTTTAAGAATGATAGCATTGAGTGAATTAGTTATACCCAGAAAATATGGAATGAAAAGATAAAAAGACAAGTAGGTGAAAGAGAGAATAAAGCAGACACATCTGATATACCGTAGCCACTCAAGTGCAACAGATTCTTAAACTTGCAGAGCTGTGCAAACTGATAAGGGCCATTCGTTGACATCTGAACAATGAATATCTAAAAGTACTTCAGCCAATTCAGTGTTATGGAAACACTTGAACTAGGACTAACCCACGCCACACAGCCTTTCTGACATACACCTCTGAGGTAAAAGAAAAAAAAAAAGGAAAAAATTTAAAGTTCACAGAATTCATGAAGATAGTTCATTTATCCTTCAACTTTCATTCAAGTTCATGTCCATTAGTTTTTTTTAAGAAAAACAAAACATAAAATGTACCTTGCAACCCAGGGCAAGGAAAAACAGAATTCGATATTTATGACTGACTGGAATTTAGGCTGTTAAGCTAAGCACTTTTTTTAGCAAATATGTTTTCTATAAAACTTAAAACCTGAATAATAATAATAATAATAATAATAATAATAATAATAAATAATAATAATAATAATAAAATAATAATAATAATAACAATATTATTATTGATTATTATTATTATATTATTTATTATATTAATTAATATCATATTATTATTAATTAAATTAATTAATTAATTAACTATTATATTATTATTATTATTATTATTACTATTATTATTATTAATTTTTGTTGGGAAAAACTCTCTATCGCGAGAGTATATAAAATACTCTAAAGGGTCCACAATAATTATACAACGTGTTTCGAGTCCGTGTATAATTCTTAAAACTTTACAAAAAGCTTTCGAAGGGAAGGGTTCGAAAGCTTTTTGTAAAGATTTAAAAATTATACACGGACTCGCAACACTGTATTATTGTGGACCCTTTAGAACAAAATAATAATAATAATAATAATAATAATAATAATAATAATAATAATAATAATAATAATGACACAGGTGACATGTCCAAAAAGACACATGTAAGTAAAAGATAACGTACAAAATTACATGATGCTAATGATTACAATAAATTATTAGAACATTTAGCGATGACACAGGAATAAGAATGTTACGCGTAATTCTAAGAACCTAAAAATAAAGCAAAACAAACAAATAAGGAAGAAATAAAGAAACAAGAATTTCAACTACGAGGAAGACAATGAGCGAAACGCAGTCATCGAGTCTCTCTCTCTCCCGGGCTGTCACGAGACGGGGTTGAAATGAAGAGGAGGTATTATCTTTGGAACGATGTTGAATTGTTAACATGAGTCTAGAGGAAGCAATTAAGAAATTATCTGAAATTACGATAAGGCGCAAAGACAGGTATGCATCTACCGCTGGTGCTCCGTCTTCCACCGATACATACTGGGTAAACTGGAGTTGTACAAGGAAGGGAAGAGAAGAGAAGAGAAACGGGGTTACGTTAGGCCGATAATAACCCGGTTGTTACAGGTGGATAAAAGTAGGGCTGCATAATAAAAGATAAGATATTCTACCAGCAAGGAAGGCAACTTAAGACTATATAAAATGCAGACATAGTGGTTAAAAAGGAGACAACAATAATAAAAACAAAAATAGAATGCGTCTGTACAAAGCAGGAAATAGAAATATACTGCAAGAAAGGATGAGGCATGTGGGTGTGCAAGGAAGGAAATATAGCGCAATAGAACATGGAAGGAGAAATGGATTGCACTTGGAAGATAGAAATGAGGTTTACGCAGAATAAGGAAATCTATTTACACACAGAATAAAAATGGGATTGTGAAAGGGGGAAGTGGCTGGAGTGAGAATGCATTGTGGGAAATGGGGGTTCCACAAAGAAGCAGACAAAGGGTTTAAAGAGCGAAATGAAATGCAGTAGCACATGGGAGGAGAAAGATGGGAAGATGACATTATACAAAAAGAACATGGGGAAGTGCAATTATAAAGTGAAGATTGGAAATTAGGTCGCACACAGGAAACGGAGAAAGGAGGTTTGGACAGGGATGATGGAGAAAAGGAAAGAGAAAAGAATATGGGAAAAGGACCCTTAGAGAAAAGATGGGGATTCAGAAGTTGTACGAGACGAAATGGTGATATAAAAGTTTGTGGGAGAAAATAGATTTTACATATACAGGGGAATGCAGTTGTGGGTCGAAGCTGGGGAACCATGGTGGAATGACAAGTTGACGAGGGTTCACGGTGAGAGAGAGAGAGAGAGAGAGAGAGAGAGAGAGAGAGAGAGAGAGAGAGCAATGAGGTGAGAAAAAAATCAGAGAAAATCAAACTGAAAAACCTGGCACTGAAAAATAAGAAAAGTCTGAAGGAGACAATTATGTAAAACATGAGAAAATATGAAATAAGAAATGTATTTTATAAACGTAATGAGAATGATCAAGAAACGTAAATGGGCACTCACCGAAAAACAAAGTTAATGTCCCTATCAGAATAACCTCACTGTCTGTCTGCTGGTGTCTCCTATTAGAAATTATAGAATTTAGGCTAAAGGCCAAGGGCTGGGGCTCATGAGGTCATCAGCGCTGAAAGGCAAATTGACAGTAAGGAGGTTTGAAAGGTGTAATAAAAGGAAAACCTCGCAGTTGCACTATGAAACAATTGTTTGAGAAGGTGGAAAGTCAGGGTGTCTCCTCTTACCTTCTAAGTTAGCCTTTATGCAGAATATATATATATATATATATATATATATATATTATATATATATATATATATATATATATTCATATCTGCAGCAAATCCTAGATTTATAATTTAGAGTTTTAGTAAAAAGAAAAAAAAACTAATGGCGACGGCTACTATTTTCAACAGCCAATATCTGAAACCGTATAAGGCTCTAATTTCATAACAGTTCATCATATTCCTCAGTGAAGATGGATATCCCGAAGTTTTGAAGATTCTGGAATGCTTGTAGACTAGCACAAATTTTCGATTCGCAATATAATGAAAATATCTCCAAGATAGCTGTCAATGCGAGTTCAAAGCAGAGATATCAGTGAATGTGATATCTGCATGGGCGTTTCATTTGTGCACTACCAAGCTGTGGTTGTAAAGAAAATTCAAAAACGGTTTTCCTGTATGTTGTACACCTACTTTATGCATGTTTCAGCTAAATATCTATAAAGTCCAGTTCTTCGCATTTCGACGCAAATTGTACTTGGAAAGTCTTATGAAAATAATAAACTATATATTATGATTAACCTAGTGGGCTTGGATCCATTTACCCACAGAGCGTGTTAAGGTACAGCTATATCCGTGATATAGGCGGGTCTGCTCGCAAGAGTATAAAATTACGATGAATAAAACAATTTTTCGTTATGACTAAGTGCATGCAATTAAAAAACATTCTTGTGTGAATATTAGAAGCTTTTACACTTAATGGCTAGGAATTTCGTGCTTATTAGCCTATGCTATGTTCTAACCAAAGTGATTGGAACAAGTGCGCATGATGTCAAAAGACACAGCTGGAGACAGATCTGATAAGCACTGCCAACAGCGAGCGCTATTTGAAAATAACGGTCTGATAAGCACTACGAACAACGAGCTCTATTGTAAACAACAATCACCGCACAGATGCACAAACTACATAAAAAGTTAATTCCTATTGAAAATACTCTATCAAGCCAAGAAACGAAAATGCGCATACTATGCTTAGTACAATGCGATTACTGCATAACAACTTACTTGGACAAGAAAAAGAATGAAAGTGATGACTATCCAGTCAGTAGATATAACGAAGTTGATTATTCTATTAACAGAAATGCAGCGCTTATATGCTGCATGCAGCGCCTATACATCTCAGCTAAACAGTCAATTTAAAAGGGAATTTTAAGTTTTAGCTGGATGAACAAATATTAGCATACTAAGGGAAGGCGATGTAGTACTTACAATAGGTGCTATGTATATATAGATAATATATATAATATATATAGAATATATATATATATTAGATATATAATATATGTATATATATATATTATATATATATATGTATATATATATATTTACGATATATATATATATATATATATATATATATATATGATATATCTCTATATATATATATATATATATATATATTATATATATATATATATATATATATGTATATATATAATATATATATTATATGTATATATTAAATATAATATATATAGATATATGTTACCTACTATCTATATACTATATATATCTGTTATATGTAGTATATTATATAATAATATTATATATATATATCTATATATATTATATAATATATGTAATATATATATATATATAATATATTATATAATATATATATATATATATAATATATATATGCAGTGTCTGGCATCTTTTTAAAAGGCATAATCTCATGGAAAAAAAGCATCTGACAAATAAAAAGTTCATGTGGTGACATCCATGGGAGTGCTTGCAGAAATTTCATTGTTTGAGAGCAAGCTACGGTAAGGCTCACATTCATTTATTCTTTCACATTCTATTTCTTGCTATATATCCTTAATGGTATATATTTAATTTTATTATTTTCAATTTATAAAGATTCTCTATACATTAACAAAATTAATCACAGAATGACCATGTTCATTCCTCCTGTTTTCCTTGCCATTAGACTGCTTTCCTTTCTCCACATATACAAAGGTCACTCAAAAAGTTCTCGACCTCAGCCAGAAAGAGAAACAAAAGAAAAACACTTCCAGTAATATTTCAAGTCTGCCCCCCCACCCCGCGCTAAATTTTAAAAATTTACTTAGCATATAAAAAAACTAACTACTGCATTATTCAAAGTATTTTGTTTTAAATTGCGTATAGTTAGAAGCTGAAACATCAAGGCAGCTTTTCATGATAATACAAGATCACAGGGAGTGACAACTCATGTTTTTTCACTGCTCCTTTTTTCTAAATAATTCTGATCGAGTTCTTGTGATCGATAGTCCCTGATTAGCCAATGTATACTGTAGTTTGGCCGAGCAATTTCAATAACAGCCACCAGAAAATGTTAATATTTTTGTTCGCCTTTAATGATCTTGGGATGGCTCCATATTAAGATGGAGTTGAAATTTAAATGTGACAAGAGGACCAAAGTTGTGTGAAAGCTGTAAAATGCACTCCAAATATGCACTTTCCGCTAACTGTTACCACCAGAAAACACTGTTGCAATATCAATTTAACAATCTAACCTTACTCGATGAATTTAAAAAGCTGGAAACTATCTTCTTAACGAAGTCATTATCAGTGTCGTGAAATATACATTTTACATCGTTTTCCGATGTTAAATTAATATGTTTGCCGGGACCATCAGGGAGCCATGTTACCTTACAGTATCAAGTACTTCCTTTACGGTCCCTATGGACAAGTATCCTCACCTAATTCAAATATCTCACTTTTATCCCGTCATGAAGCTTTAGTGATACCTTCATTTATGTAAACACTTTTGCACATGTGTGGCATATTTTAAGCTATATGGAAATGTGCCCAATTAGCCTAAAAATTTAGTATTATACATACTAGGACATATGACTTAATGGGCACTAGTATCTGCTGGGGTCAAGGAATATGGCATAAGCCTACGAACTTCATTGCTGCACTTTCTCTTACAGCAAACGTTCCAAGAAAACATGTATAAGTTGTGTGCATATGCATCTATAGATATATATAAACAGGACAGACAGATGTGAATAAACCGGACTCTTCATGTTACGTTATTACATGAAACTCCTCTTAACGTAAGATGAGAAAAACATCTTTATCATTATTAGCGAAAGGGCAAAAAAAAAAAAAAAAAAAAAAAAAAAAAAAAAAACACACACACACACACACACACACACACACACACAAACTCACTTATATGCGAAGTTTAATTGCGCAATTAGTCTTTCGTTCAGTCTCACTGATATCAATATTTTTCTCCAAAACAAAATAATTTTCTGTGGAAAGAATGAAAAATAGAATAAAAAAAATTAAACTTTACTTCAAATATAAAAACCGCTGATCTAAGAACGAATAGCGTGACAAAGACGTCCAGTCGGGTGTAGATTGAAGTTTTAATCTGGCAGATGCTTAATAGCTTGCGATAAATCATAAGTCATGCGAGTAAAAATAACGCAAGAAAAATACGACGACGAAAATCATTGTTCTGTACTTTACGGCAATTCACAGCACTACGTAACTCCTGACACACTTGGGACGACAAGAATCACATGGCCCCTTAATCCGCTTCTTAGTTTCTGAATTTGGTCAATATCTATAATTTATGTATATATGTATATGTATATATATATATATATATATATATATATATATATATATATATATATATATATTATATATATATATATATAATATTATGTATATTATTAGATCTCACCATTCATTTTCTTCAATTACAAGGAGTAACTCCTAAAGGTGGTAGTTTCATGCTTCTCAGCAAGTTTTTAGAATGTGTTTGCTAGAACTATGATCTTTACTTTCACTCCAGCTACAATCCGCAATAGTCGACTAACTACTATGTTAACAGTTCACTACTAGTTAACCGTGATGTTAGTATCCCTTCCTCCTGTCTTGTAGCCTAGCCTTGCTCATATGTAACAATATCAAAGACCTTTTTCCTGTACTATTTTCAAGAATTTTCAATCGTGCATCTTAACTTCCAAGATGTCTAAATGACCAAGTATTCCCTTAGTCATCATTACCACTCCGCCTGAGAATTTACGGCAATGACCTTTAAATGAATTCAGTACACTCACATAAAAAATAAATATCACGAGGGAAAAAAATTCAAAGAATGATCCAGAATCAAAAGGGCTTTTCACATTTCATTACGGTCATTTAGGGGAAATATAAGGTAATCTTCGCAGGAGGACGAACGACTTACAATCGAAATTGAAAAGAAAACTCATGATGCTCACTGCGGACAGTGACTGGACAGAACGGCAATCAGAGACTGTGAGGTGAATTTGTCTATTAAAAATGTTAGTGAAGAAGTAGGGTGTGCTTTAGGATATGGTTTAACATTTGCAATTTTAACTGTGCCAAATGTTTTGTCTTTGCGTCTTACTTTTTTAATACTGTATAAAACCTTTTTATTTTTCATTAAAATTTTCTAAAAAGTTCAATTTCCTGAGAAGTGATAAAACCATTCACACCACTAAGGCCAATTAATCAAATACCTTAGAAAAATTGGATGATGTAATTTATATCTTAAATTGGAAGTTATAGCAGTACTTCCACAAAACTGAACAAGAACCCCTTTGATGAAATAATTACACCATATAATAGTAATTTAAGAAGAATATTGAATGGACACTAACAGTCCATCGTCATCATATTTATACAGCAATGGAAATGAAAAGAAAGATACTAACTAAAGTTTATCACAAGGCTATTTTGCTACACATTACAAAGACCTATGGTGCTCAATTCAAGAATTTTATAATACACAGTATATGAGCACAACAACAAATGGACACAAAAAATCACAAATTTGAAGTAATTTGTATTTTTTCTAGCTATACTTACCCCGAACTACTTCTTAGGAGAATCCTGGATGTCAATTCGGTACCAACCAGACAAAACTGGTTATTCCCTCCTGACCCCCAGCCAGGTATGCCCCAGGGTCGAAGATCACGACCTCAGACCTGCTGTCCTTTCATGCCCCTAGAGCTCTTGCCCTCAGATACGCGGGGACGGATAGGTGGGCATAAAAATTTCGTAGTTCGGGGTAAGTACAGCTAGGAAAAATACAAATTACTTAAAATTTGTGATTTGTTCCGATGCTGCATACATACCCCGAACTACTTCTTAGGAGACTTAATCCTTAGGAGGCGGGAGTACCTAGGCATGGATGAGTCCCTACCAGGAAGAGGTCATCCTCCTTCAGGCCGGAAGGAGGAGGGAGACCCAATCCACCAGATTAGGGCGGAGGTGGGGATCCCCTCGCCGTTTGGAGGCAATCCTGACTGGTGGACAACGAAGTGAATAACTTATGAGTGTAAAGCAATGGTCTGTAAGGCGAATATTCCTCTCATAGACTCACCTGAAGATTGAGGAATTTTGTCGATTAAGTCAAAGGCCCAGTGGGGAAGGGGGGGAGAGGAGCAGGGTAGGATACGGAGGATGGAAACACCACATATACACACTCACATACATACTTGGCTAGGCTAGACCCCCTGCTGGCCCGCCACCACCGACCCTATCTCAAAGGAGTCAAGGAACCTCCTTGAGGTAATGGGCTGTAAGGGTGGACTGACTCTTCCACACCCCCGCCCGTAAGATCTGGGCAATGGCCATATTCTTGGAGAAAGACAAGGAGGTGCCTATACCCCTGATGTCGTGGGGCTTCGTGCCTTGCGGGGGGACCAGCCCCGCTCCCTCGTAGGCCCTCCTGATGGTCTCCCTTAACCAGGAGATGGTGTTCTTCGTGACCACTCTCTTCTCCCGCCTGGTAGAGACAAAAAGATTTTGAATACCAGGGCAGAGTCCTTCTGTCCTGCCAAGATATTTTCTCACTGCCCTGATTGGGCAGAGGAGCAGGTCCTTGGGATCCTCGGACTTAGGAAGAGCTGGAATGGAGAACTCCACGAACCGCTCGTCTACCAACGACGGGTTCTGGGTCTTGGCTACGAAGGACGGCACAAATTTGAAAGTTAGTTCTCTCCACCCCCTTGAGTGAGACACCTGGTAGGAGAGGCCATGAAGCTCCTCCACCCTCTTGGAGGATGGTAGAGCCAAGAGGAAGACCATCTTGAGTGTGAGCTCTCAATCTGTAATATCCTTGAGCGGCTCGAAGGGGGGCTTTTTCAGAGCGGCCAGGTCTCTGGCCGCATCCCATCGAGGGACCGATAGGGACCTGGGGGGGGGGCACATCTGTTTGAATCCCCACATAAGTAGGGAGATGTCCTTTGAATTCCCCAGATCTACACCTCTTTGATAGAAGACCTGGCTCAAGGCCGCTCTGACTCCTTTGATAGCCGCAATGGAGAGCCCCTTGTCATCCCTCAGATGGACAAGGAATTCTGCGACGTGGGGAATCTTGGCTCGCAGGGGGTCCAAGTTCTGCCCCTTGCACCAGGCCCCAAAGAGCTTCCACTTCGCTTGGTAAACCACTGCGGACACTTCCTAAGGCATCCCAACATTCGGAGGCCACCTTGCGCGAGAACCCCCTCTTATTCAGGAGGAGCTCGATGGCCTCCACCCATGAAGGCAGAAGGCATCCAGGCCCTCGTGGAACCTCTCAAAGTGGGGCTGTCTTAGATGGTCTGGCCTTCGGGGGAGTTCCCAGGGTTCTTGAATGAACATCTCCAGGAGGTCTGGGAACCAGTCCCTGCCAGGCCACCTGGGGGCTACAAGGGTCATGACCTTGGCTTTGGAGGTTTGGATACGATTGAGGACCTGCCTGAGGACTCCGAAGGGAGGAAAGGTGTAGAGGTCTAGTCCGTCCCAGGGGTGCTGGAAAGCATCTTCTCACACCGCTGTCGGGTCCGGGACCAGGGAGCAGAACACCGGGAGCTTGTGGTTTATACTCATTGCGAACAAATCCATGGAGGGGGAGCTCCACCTCCCGATCAGCTCGCCCGCTACTGCCGGGTGTAGGGACCATTCCACCCCTAGAACCTGCCCTTGTCTGCCAAGTCTGTCGGCGATCACGTTCCATTTCACCGGAATGAACCTCATTGACAGAAAGATCCTGGTGTTCTAAGCCCACTCCAGAACGGTCTCCGCCAGATTGCACAGGGGTCGCGATTTCAGACCCCCTGCTTTTTGACATAAGCAAAGACGGTGGCGTTGTCGCACATGACTGCCAATCTCTTGTTCCTCAGACTGTTTTTGAAGGCTTGGAGCACTTTGAGGATGGCCAGGAGCTCCAGGTTGTTGATCTGGAGTTGTCTCTCCCGTTCCGACCACTCCCCCCCCCTCCATTTCTGCCTGTAGGTGGGCTCCCCAGCCCCCCTTGATGCACCTGTGAAAAGGAGCATCTCCGGAGGGTTGTTCACCACCGGAACCCCTCACCGGAGGTTCGTGTCGTCCAACCACCAGCGAAGGGCCTTCGCCATCGATTGAGAGAGTTCTACCTTCTCCCATGGGTTCTTCCCCTCCGAGGCCCATCCGTCCTTCAAGTTCCACTGGACGGGCCTCATCTTCAGCCTTCCCTGGGGTACTAGCTTCTCCAGGGAGACAAGGTGGCCTATCAGCCTCTGCCATCCTTGAGCTGGTCGGGGAGTGCTTGTCAGGAAGGGGGTCACTACGTCCCTGAAGTTGGAAATCCGATCCTCCGACAGGAATGCCCTGGCCCTTACTGTATCCAGGTCCATACCCAAGTACACCATCCTGTTGGTGGGCTCCAGGTGTGACTTCTCCCAGTTCAGACCGATACCTAGACGAGAGCAGAGGGTCAGGAGTTTGTCCCTCTGCTCCCTTAAGCGATCCTTTGAGCAGGAAAGGAATAGCAAATCGTCCAGGTACTGAGGAAGCACATGCCCTTCTTGTGGGCCCAGGTGGACACAAGGAAGAATATCTTTGTGAAAACCTGTGATGCCGTGGACAGGCTGAAACAGAGGGTTCTGAACTGGTACATGGCTCCCTCCCATCTTACACGGAGGTACTTCCTGCTAGAGGGGTGTACTGGGATCTGGAAGTACGCATCCTTGAGGTTGAGGGACAGCATGTAGTTCCCTTCCCTCAGGGCTGCCAGAACAGAGTGAGGGGTCTCCATCTTGAATTGCGTCTTGAGGACATATGTATTGAGGATGGATAGGTCGATTACTGGTCTCCACCCCCCCCCCCCCCCCCCCCCCCCGACACCTTTGCCAGCAGGAATAGGCAGCTGAAGAACCTGGGGGAGTGGGTGGTCACTCGCTGGAGGGAACACCCCGCTGTCCAGTTCCTCCATCAGAAGAGGCTTCCCATCCCGGAAGGTGATTCGATAACCATCCCTGAGGACCTGGATGGTCCAGGGATCGGCCCAGAGATCCTCCCAGTCCCGCCAATGATTGGAGAGGCATTCCCCCACCACAGGCGTCAAGTCGGGTAGGAGGCCTCGCCTCCTACTTCCTCCTGGGGTAGCGTCCGCCCTTCACCCTGCAAGATGGCGCGGATATGGCTCTAAAATCGGAGGATGGGGCTTGAGTGGTCCTGGAGGAGGGTTGAGTTCTCTAATGTCCCCAGCCTCCTGCAACATTCTGGGGCCTAGTCTTGATTTCTGCGTCTTCGAGTTACGTCTTGGTGCTGGTTGTCTGCCTGAGGACGACGCCCTGTAGATGACGGAGTCCTGGTTGGCCTTCCTCCAATGTCCGATGGCCTCCTCTACCAGGTGATCTGGAAAAAGAGATTCGCCTGACACTGGAGCGCCTTCGCCTCCCTGTCCGGGAAGCCCCTCTGGAGGCAAGCGAGAACTGCATCCCTACATTTCAGGACCTAGTTCATCCATTGAGTCAGAAGTTGGGTAGTTAGGAATCCCAAGGACTTGCCCCCTGACAATACTTACTCCTTGAAGGTGGACAACTCGTTCTTGTCATGCAGGTCATGATCTCTTGCAAAGCTGGTGACCACACCCGTCCAGTTGTCCAACCACGACGCAACGTGAATGGAGGTCCATGCCGTGGACTCCATAGCCATGGCTTCCTGCTAGGAGATCGCAACGGGGCCCATTAACAACCTATCTCCCAAACAGCCCAGCAAGTGGGCTAGATACATGCCCTCCGCTGCGTATAACTTCCTCTGCCTGGCTTTGGCAGCTGGAAGGAGCTTCAGGGAGCCCACGGCCCTCAGGGAATTCTTGGGTCCTGCCACCACCTCCTCCACTTGTGCCAGTGCCTCGGCTGAGTAGAGGGCCTGGGGAGGGGATAGGGAAGGTTTGGACTCCACCCTCCCCCGAAAAAGGCGAGCTACTGCCAAGTGTCTCCTGGAATCGGGTGGGGTCAGGAAGTTCCACCAAACCGTTCTGCGCCCGGATAATCCTGAGAACCCTACAGAATGACGAGCCTTCGTCTATGGCCCCTTGGGCCTCCAGGGAGTTCTGCAGACTGTTGAGCACGAAGGTGTCCTCCTCCAAGTCTTCTCTTGCTACGGATGGCCCCACCACCAGTTGCAGGAGACGGGGGGAGGAGTGGGTTGTCAGACTGAACCGGCACCTTCTACTTCTAACTGAGGCGCCCCCAGGGGCAAAGGGTCCTCCCACCTGGAGGGGCTGTCGTGGGCCACCTCCCGGACGAAGGGGGAGCCCCGCTGGAGGGGCACTGGAGCGGCACGCTCCACTCCTCCTGCGTGACAGGAGGGAGCGGAAGTCTTGAGCTGGACAGAGCCCAGTCGGCAGGAGCTGGGGCTGCTGAGGCCACCGGAATTGACACGGGATCCACCGGAGCCGCAGGGGGACACCCCTGGGAGGGGGAGGCCCCCCTTGGGGGGGACCTCGAGGGAGCGGCATGCTTGGGGACCGGGATGTCCGTGAGCGATGACGGCTACGGTGAGTCGTCCCGGTGACGGTTGCTCCTACTCCGACCCCTGCCATCCCAGCTACGACAGAGAGATCTGGACCTACTGTCCAGGGAGGAACAGAAAGAATGACCTCGACTCCTCCCGTAGTACCTCCTCCTGGAACGGTAGCACCTCCTTGAAGACCTGTACGAGGAACCACCCGACGATGATCTCCCTTCCGAAGATCCGCCTCTCCTCCTGTCTCTTCTGCGGTGATTCCTGTCCCGGAGTGAGTGGGAGGAGCGGGCAGGGTGATCGGAGCGAGAGCGAATGGAGAGGGTCTCCCCCCGGGAGCGAGAGTGAATGGGGAGGGTCTTCCCCCGGGTGCTCCCCCTGCCAGTGAGAGCCTCCATCCTGGTGGGGGGAAAGGAGGGGACCCAAGCGGGAACGTCTCCTCCCTTAGGGGGGAACCTACCTGGCATTCGAGGAGTGCCCAACCAGTGCCGGGGGGGACACCCGAAGAATCCGTCGGCTCCCAACATCTACCTGGACGATCCCCCACCTCCGTAGAGGTGGCTGGGAGCGCAGAGGAGGAGGAGGAGAGTCCCAAGGGTATCCCAGGAGTCCGAGCAGTGCTCTCCGCGGCTGGCAGCGAGATCTTGGAGGTGCGTAGCGCTGCAACCAACGCGTCCGTGGATGGCGTACACCGCAGACCACCACGAGCCGAGCACTCATGCAAAAAAGAAGAACTGTCTGCCTGTACAACTCTCATCACAGACTCGGGTCACGCCATTTGCGGACACCTGGCAATGGACTCACCTAGGTCTCCTCACTGGGAGAGGATGGGGGAACACTCCTGCAGCCCTTCTGGGGAATCTGAGAGGGAGCAGGCAACGGCGAAGGGCCTCCTGGCCCACGGCTCATGCTCCTACTCCGTGGATCCTCTGAAGAAGCCTTCTTGGCTGGAGCACGGGGTTTCTTCTTGCACTTGGTAGCAGCCAGATCCCATTGATGATCCGACCATGTGACACACTCCGGACCTGGGCAATGCCGTTGCGATGAAGCTTCTATAAGAACCGAAAGACCAAACACATGCGGCACACACACCACACACAAGGAAAGACAAAGGAAAACGGGCTGGTAAACAGATGACGAGCTGGAGAGTGTGAACGCTACAGCGACCAGGAAAGGACTGGTCAGAGGTCGTGATCTTCAACCCTGGGGCAACCTGGCTGGGGGTCAGGAGGGAATAACCAGTTTTTTCTGGTCAGTACCAGATTGACATCCAGGATTCTCCTAAGAAGTAGTTCAGGGTAAGTATACGGCGTCAGAACAAATGTCCAGCGCATCTTTGAAAAGCAACGTGGTAAATTGGAACTGGAATATAAAATTTGTGCCAAAGGCCAAACACTGGGACTTATGAGACCATTTTGCGCTGAAAATAATGTTGAAACAATTGTTAGGAGAGGGCGGAAAGTAGATGGAAGAAAGAGAACATGAACAGAGATACAGTAAAGGGAATGAAAAGGGTTGCAGTTAGGGGCTGAAGGGATGTTGCAAAGAACCTTAAGTAATGCCTACAATGTACCGTGTGAAGTGCACTGATGGCAATACCCCCCATGGGAAAAACATGGTAAATTAAAAGAACAATATAATAATCAATAATACTAACCAAGAACCCACTATAATGTTACGCTTTGTTTAATGTAACATGAAAAAATTTAGAACAGTTTCTCCATGATGTCCCTTCTTATCAAACTGGAAAAAATTACTTTAAAATTAGACTGCTTTTATGTTTTACATTGCTCTCTATACTGATGGCTTAATTGAAAATTAATATGAAGTAAAACTCAATTCCTATCAAATAAAACTTTTTTTAATGCATTGCTATTCAAAATCCAAAAAAGGGACAGAAAGGCAGGCAAGAAACTTAGATACAGTTATCCCTCTTTGTATTTGTTTTTATTTCATTCTTTTTGAGTAATAACTGGATAAAAGGGACAGTCACAACAGTAATTCCTAGATAAAAGGGGCAGAGAGCAGTACAGTAATTTCTAGACAAAGGGGGCAGACAGTACTGTAATATCTTGTCAAAGGGTAGAGTCAGTACAGTAATACTTGGTGAAAGGTGTCAGACAGAACAGTAATATCTGGATAAAAGGAACAGACAGGACAGTAATGACTGGATAAAAGGGACAGTCATCACAGTAATTTTTGGATAAAATAGTCATATCACAGTAATAATTGGATAAAATAGGCAGACAGTACAGTAATACCTGGATAATAGGGGTAGTCACCACAGTAATACGTGTCAGTTCACCCACGACTGTTCAGAGGGTGAACATTTGCATGAAAAAAGTAGAACTGTCAGTAGGACTGAAAACACAAGCCATTCACCCCAATCCCTTCCTCCCCTTCCTTTTTCCCTTTTTCCCTCCCACTACAAGTACAATGGCATTCAGACTTTTCCCAGGCAGCCTGGTCAAATTATATATATATATATATATATATATATATATATATATATATATATATATATATATATATATATCTCAAGGACGGGGAGATGTACAATCTAGACAATGCAAGTTAAAAGGATGACTGGAAACCAAGAAAATGGCACAATGACTGTTAATTAACAGTAAAAGCATTCGATTTATGTCAGTATGTGAATGTACATATTTTGTATGATTATAAAAGTGAGACAAGGGAAGCCACAAAACGGGTAAAGGAAGGAAGATAGTAAGATATATGCTAGAAGAAGGGAAATTTACAGTGTCCATTGACTTCAAGGTGTGAATGTCAGAAAAGGCAGTTTAGCCATCTTTCTCCTATGGAAATGGCGTGCAGACTTTCAATGCAAATGCAAGAAAAAAGGTAGAAAAAAGAAGATGAAAACCTAGAAAGGGTATGACAAATGCAATAAATCAGGCACTAGAAAGTAAAGGCCAAAACACTCAGGAAGTGAGAGAGTATGCATAAGACTGAGGTGTGAATGGCAGTGTGTGTGTACATACAGACACATGAAAATATATCAATATAATATATAGCCTATATACATATATATATATCATATATATATATATATATATATATATATATTATATTATATATTATCATGTGTGTTAACCAAAGGGGAATTTTCTAGTTGATAATAATTTCGTCCCCCCGTAGATTCGAACCCGCGTAACAGAAGAGAAATCGGGACTTCAGTGACGTCTTTACCGACTTTGCTGGCCGAGTCGGTACAGACGTCATTGATGTCCTGATTTCTCATCTGTGCACTTGTTCGAATCCACGAAAGGAATAAATTATTCCCCTTTGTTTAACATATATGAAAATATATTTATTCTGAGGTAGAGCAAATTGGATATTAAAGGACATCTGTAGCTTAATGCATATATATGAATCACGGTGATGTGATAAAAATTCATATATATATATATATATATATATATATATTATATATATATATATATATATATGTGTGTGTGTGTGTGTGTGTGTGTGTATGTGTATAAACATACATAAATATATGCATATATATACAAATACATATACAAATATACTGTAGATTAGTAAAACGAGTTCTTAAGTGTGAAACGTCAGTAGTAAGGCGAATAAAAGACACAAAGGTAGTAGGATTGGAAGAGGCATTTAAATGGGAAGGCCTTGATATCCAAGTATCAACGGAGTTTTCAGAGTTGAATGACACATTGCATTGTATAAGGCATTTGACACAATTCCGATAAGCGTATGAAACTGCTAATATAGTGAGATGTTCTACAGAAAGGCGTTCACCAACGATGAATTAATTCAAGAATGAAAATGGCAGATACCATTGTATTTTTCCTCAAGCGCCTCTTCCTCTGAGAGGTAGGGAAGATGACTTTTTGATGAATAATATATATATTATATATATATATATATATATATATATATATATATATATATATATATATATATATATATAGCAAATATACATACATAAGTACACACGCTCAAATAATTGGTGTCAGAGTTTCATAATTTTTCGTTCACCTACCTAACGTACGATTCATGTCTTAGTAATCTATTTTTCTTTTCGATGATGGAAGAAATCTTATGTAATGACGTTAAAAACAGTTACTGATATCTTTAGAACATCATGTTATGTTACTGCGTAAAACTAGTTTCCATATAGCAAAATTGAAGTGAACGAAACAAAGTGGAAAAAAAACGTCATATCACAACCACTGACATACATTACTAATTAGATAAGAGACACCTATCACTAGTAGTATTGCATAAACATAGTCCTTACATTATCATTTCAATATTAAGCTGAAGGTAACTGAACGATTACTTTTGTTAAATTTTACAGAAAACATTGGAAACTCACAAAATACTATCAAAGATATATATATATATATATATATATATATATATATATATAGATATATATATATATATAAATAAAATGATACCCTAACAGTGTGAACCATGCGATCTCACGCTATTGCTTTCGATGTCGTA
Organism: Macrobrachium nipponense; assembly: GCF_015104395.2. NCBI lineage: Eukaryota > Metazoa > Arthropoda > Malacostraca > Decapoda > Palaemonidae > Macrobrachium > Macrobrachium nipponense. The sequence goes on along the minus strand of NC_061110.1, from coordinate 74,599,596 downwards.
ATGCGGTTTATGAAACATCCCCCATGAGCGAGAGACAATTATAGCACTGAATTCGGAGCAAGTTCCTGTTAGAGAGACATCAAGAAAGCTTAATATACCCGAGAGAATCATACATAGATGAATCAAATTGTTTAGAGAACGGCAAAGTTTAGAACATGGGCCAAGAAATGGAACTCCTCGAGGCACCACAAGAGAGCAAGACAATACAGTAGCGTAAATGTTGCTGAGCAACATTCATTTGTGAATTTTGAATTCTAGTACCTCGTCACGATATTGTTGAACCAGGTGTCGTGGCTAGGTCTATGCCTGACTGGTGTCTGATGAATACTTTAGATGGAAAGGGAGAGATTTTAAAAAAAATACACTTGAAATCTTTGATAGGTGTCTAATGAATAAGTCTAATGATTAAGCAAACTTACCTTTCATGGATAAGAGATTCAGTTAGGCTTACTTTTTTGTTTTATAGGTGCCCAGTGAATACCACGGATAGGGAGGGAAACAGATTCAATGATGCATGCATTTTTTTTCTTCAAAACCTAAATAATAAATTTTAATGGGAGATACTTTATTAACATCGGCCTCATCCCTCCATCACTCCTATACGGCACCTCCACTCCCCCCCACATCTCAAGCTACTCGATTCGACTTCTCGCTACGAACTCCATCTCTGAAACCATTACTAATGATAACGGTTATTTCAAAATTCCCTTCATTGACAACCGAAACCTTAAAATACATGTTGATAGAACATTTCTTTATCAAAATGTCATCTCCCCTAACAGCGAGCGGCACTTTAGAAAATATACAATGGTCTCTGCCATTTTCATTCATGAAGTAAAATACCTATTTTCTGCTTCACCTTTTCTCGCATCTTACAATCCATATTAACATCCACTGATCCATCCTTCTGGTTGCTCTTTTCACTCATTTCCGTAGTTACTTTCCACTCTGCATAATCATCACTAATACTGGAAAATCTCATCCACTCCACACACTAATTATGACTCATTTTCAGGTCCTACAACCTTGCACCTACATCTGAAGACCTTTCTCTGACTACTTGCAACATTCCAGGAAATACTATTCAATAGTCACAGAGACAAAGGAACCTTGCCTCAGACACAATTTTACCAAACAAGTAACTTTTGTTTTAAAAATTCTTATATACTTCCCGTCCATCAAAGGAACTTCTAATCACTCTTTGACAAGTTACCTTCTACACAATAATAACTTCCCCAACAATCTCAACATTGCTTCTATCCATCCATTCCCTCCTCCTTGTTTAAATTCAGACTGCTCTTCTTCTATTAGTCTTCTGCCGCATGTATTATCTAGTCATTTCCAATCCTACCATACACATTCCATGGTATAATTAAAGCTATGTCTATAGCATTCTTTTAAATTATATCAGTTCTTTTTATTCAAAGGAGCAACGACTACTTACACAATCTTTTAGAACCGTTCCCTCACACAGACATACCTGACACACCTTGATCAGTCATTTTATATATATTATATATATTACATACATATATATATTATATATTAATAAATAATAATATATTGTATACATTTATATATATATATATATATATATATATATATATATATATATATATATATACACATATGTATGTTTGACTATACATGCGTACTTATATCGTGCACGTTTCTGATAAAAGATAAGTCACAGCTATTTGAATTACAAGCAAGAACTGTCGAAAAATATCCTAAACCTGGCGTAAAGAAGTCTTAATATACCTATAAATAAATGACTCACTTGAAACAGAAAGACAAATAAGAGTGAAGGTGAATAAAAAGGTAGGATAATACACTGCCAACCTAGCTAACGCTGGAAGTCCTTCAGAAGCGAGGGCTTAGATGGAAGGGGATCAGTTATTCCCCTAAGTTATTGTGCAAAGCCCTAACACTACCCAATTGCAAAAGACAGGGTGACGGAAGGCTTTAGATGACGGCAAGTAAGCAATGGGTGAATGTAGATAGGCGGGAACAGACATGAATGTGGGTGGGTGAATGTGAATGGGCGTGCGCGTGGGTTAACCCACATCCTTAACTCTAACCTAGAACGTCCTATCATTGTCTTGGTGCTCCTCGAGTAACAATCGGTACTTAGGTATTATGTTTTGGCGGAGTTTATGGATTAGCAAACACTCGAGGCGCGTTTAACGAGACCCAGAAAATGAGATTTATTTCCGTTGAGTTCATTAGTACTGGCAAACGGCAGACGTCTTCCTTTTTCTCCCCTTTAGGTCGAAGCTTCCTCTCCTGTTTGCAAGGATGATGGAGAATTTTGATACTTCCCTAGTCTCTCTACTCTCTCGAAATAACCATATACGAAAGTAGGAAATATATGTTGCACAAAAACACACATGAAATATTTATACTTGCTTCAATGCATGCCACACAAGCAGGTAAATGTGTGGAAGCATGGGGAAAATGTGCATATAAGAAAAAGATTCAAAAGTATGTTCCCATATATATAAGAGGACTAACAAAGCTCTCTCTCTCTCTCTCTATCCTATATATATATATATATATATATATATATATATATATAATATATATATATATATATATATATATACATACGTATGCACACAAATATATATACTATATAGATATATATATATAATACACATTACGTATGCACACAAATAGATATATATATATATATATATATATATATATATATATACATACGTATGCCACACAAATATATAGCTATCTATATAATATATATATATATATATATATACATATACTAGAGAGCACGAGAGAGAGAGAGAGAGAGAGAGAGAGAGACCTTACCTACCTTACAGACCTTACATCTTGTTCGGGTTGCCCCAGGTCCCTCAGTGTGAGGCACCTCTAATGTCTACCAGAGAGTTGCTAGTACATCTTCCAGTATATTTTGCATCTTCCAATCTTGGATGGTCTGGGATGCAGTTTAGATATTTGTCGAGCTTATTCTTAAACACATCTACGCTCACTCCTGATATATTCCTCAGATGAGCTGGCAACGCATTGAATAGACGCTGCATTATCGATGCTGGTGCGTAGTGGATTAATGTCCTGTGTGCTTTCCTTATTTTTCCTGGTATAGTTTTGGGCACTATTAATCTACCTCTGCTTGCTCTTTCTGATATTTTTAGTTCCATGATATTTTCTGCTATTCCTTCTATCTGTTTCCATGCCTGAATTATCATGTAGCGTTCTCTTCTCCTTTCTAGGACTATATAATTTTAAGAATTGTAGTCTTTCCCAGTAGTCAAGGTCTTTAACTTCTTCTATTCTAGCTGTAAAGGACCTTTGTACACTCTCTATTTGTGCAATATCCTTTTGATAGTGTGGGTACCATATCATATTGCAATATTCAAGTGGACTACGAACATATGTTTTATAAAGCATAATCATGTGTTCAGCTTTTCTTGTTTTGAAGTGCCGTAACAACATTCCCATTTTTGCTTTACATTTTGCCAACAGAGTTGCTATTTGATCATTGCATAACATGTTCCTATTCATCATCACACCAAGGTCTTTAACTGCTTCCTTATTTGTGATTGTCTCATTATTAGGTCCCTTATATGCATATAGCTTTCGTTCTCTGTCTCCATAATTTATTGATTCAAATTTATCAGAGTTAAATACCATCCTATTTACCTCTGCCCAATCATATACTTTGTTAAGGTCTCTTTGTAGAGCGTTCCTATCTTCATCACAAGTAATTTCTCTACTTATTCTTGTGTCATCTGCGAAACTACTCACTACCGAATCCTTAACATTATTGTCTATGTCTTCAATCATAATAACAAACAGTATTGCAGCTAAAACCGTACCTTGCGGCACACCGGATATTACCTTGGCTTCATCCGATTTCTCGTCGTTTGCAATAACTATCTGTTGTGTAAAAATTCTTTTAACCATCTTCCTACTTTATCCACGATATTGTGTTTTCTAATTTTCTTCGCTAATATATTATGGTCTACTTTATCAAAAGCTTTTGCAAAGTCTAAATAAACCACATCTGTTTCATTTCCGCTTTTCATATTTTTGAATATGTTCTCACGGTGGACTAACAGTTGGGTTTGTGTACTTTTTCCGGGTACGAAACCATGTTGTCCTTTATTAAACAAATTATTTTTTATTAAATGTTTCATAATATTTTTCTTCATTACCCTTTCATACACTTTCATAATATGTGATGTTAGACTCACAGGCCTATAATTACTTGCCTCTAGTCTTGATCCACTTTTGAAAGTAGGGGTAATATATATGCTAATTTGTGCTCATCATAAATCTTGCCTGTATCTACACTTTGTCTTAATAATATTGCAAGTGGCTTTGCGATAGAATGAACTACTTTCTTTAACAAAATAGCAGGAATTCCATCAGGCCCTGCAGCATCTCCATTTTTAATTGCATTAATAATTAGCCTGCACAATATCAGCTTCATTAATATCTATGTCAGCTAAATATTCACTATTTTCATCCTTACTTCTATATCATTATCTTCATTATCTATTCTAGGGTGAATTCTCTCTTATATCGTTCTGCCAGTATGTTGCAAATTTCCTTTTTTTCATTCGTTAATCTCCCTTCAATTCTTAGAGGGCCTATTTCTATTCTTCTTTTATTCATCTTCTTCGCATATGAGTATAATAGTTTGGGATTTTGCTTGATATTTAATAGGGTTTTTTCTTCCAAGTCCCGTTTTTCATTTTCTTTTGATTGTATAATCTTTTGTTCTGCATTTTCTATCTTACTTTTTAGTTCTATAACTTTCCATGCATTTTTTTTTTTTTTGCTAGACCTTTTTTCCACTTCTGATTTTCTGGAACAAGATCCTTCTGTCTCTTGGTATGCATGACTGATGTTTGCTTTTCTTCTTCGGTATATATTTACCACTATTTTCTCTAATATTTTATATAATCTCTCCGTATTTACCTTTATGTCATCACTTACGAAAATATTATCCCAATCTTTGTTTAATTCTTCATTTATTTCTGACCATTTTTATATTTTTACTGTAGAAGTTGTATTTTCCATATCCTTCCCACTTTTTCATTTCTTGCTTATCTCTGTTTTCACTTGCTTTGGAATGGACTGTTAATTCTATGACATTATGGTCTGAAATACTCGCATTATAAACTATTATTTCTTTAACATAATTCATCTCGTTCACAAATACTAGGTCTAAAGTATTTTCCTTTCTTGTTGGCAGGTGATTTATTTGTTGAATGTTGTATTCTAGTAGCATATCTAATAGCTTTTCGAATTGCCTCTTATCTTCTGCACTACTATTACTCTCTTTTTTATATGTATAAGTACATCCACAATCTCCTATTCGTTCTTTCCAGTCTACGAAAGGAAAGTTGAAGTCTCCAGATAGGAGAATAGTCCAGTCCTTGTGATTTCTACATATATCATCCAATTTTTCTATTATTAAGTCAAACTCTTTAGTATTAGGAGGTCTATATATTACTATGTTCATTAATTTTTCAGATTCAAATTCTACCGCTATTAGTTCACATTCTGAGTTACTATATTTCTCATATATTTTTCCTTGTTTTTTGTCTTTCCCATATATTGCGGTTCCCCCTTGATTCCTATTTTTTCTATCTGATCTATAAGTTTGAAACCCTTTTATTTGATCATCATTCCCAGTCTCTTGGGAATACCAGGTTTCACTTATATTCATTATATCTATTTTCTTTTCAATTTGGGTTAGTTCTTCTAAGTACTCTATTTTTCTTTTTGAGTTACTCGTAACTAAACCCTGCGCATTCATCACTATGATGGTTTGCGTGTTTTCTCCTTCATTTAATATTGGTAATAATAAGGATTTTCCCATGTCTCTTTCCTGTTCTGGTATGTTGTTCTTTTTTTCATTTCCAGAGAGAGAGAGAGAGAGAGAACCCGCTTTGTTATTCATCTTTCTTATATCTGCGGGGTGTAAGAGAGATTTTCGGAAACAAAAACATGTCGGATTTAAAGCCGTTCCATAGTTCCGCTAAAAATCATCGCATAACTATATCTCATAACTATGGATAAATCTCACTCTGGATTAATGTTTCCCATGGCCGTTTTCCTTCAAATGATCGCCGTGAAAACAATAGAGTCGGACTTGCAACATGATTGAAGTAGTGTTGAAAAAATGTGATTTCAAGTTCGAGTGACCATAGCTTAAATAATAAAAATAATAATAATTTGAGAATGTTTCCCAAAAACCTAGGCATTTTTGATAGGCCCACACACACAAAAAAAAACACACTACACACACACACACACACACACACACATATATATATATATATATATATATATATATATATATATATATATATATATATATACACTTATATTGAGCAAGTGTGCACTTTTTTCTTCTTTTTTTCCTAAGCCAGGAGAAGAATATGGATATAAATAAAAAAAAAGTACAAAAAAATCGATCTTCTTGTATAGTGTATAATGCTGTGAGCTGCAACCCATGAAACTTTTAGCCACGGTACGGTGGTGGCCGGTCCTATAGCGTTGCCAAACGCACGATCATGGGTAACTTCAATCTTGATGAAATAAAAACTACTGAAGCTAGAGGGCTGCAATTTGGTATGTTTGGTAATTGGAGGGTGGATGAACAACGTACCAATTTGAAGCCCTCTAGCCTCAGTAGTTTTTAAGATCTGAGGGTGGACAGAAAAAGTGTGGATGGACAGAAACAGCCATCTCAATAGTTTTCTTCCACAGAAAACTAAAATGAACATCGAAACTCCTCTATGCACATGGAGTCATAACATTACCAGTAATGGTGTATTAAAGAATTAAAACTGATTAATATAGAAGAAAATGCAATAATAATAATCCAGACGCAAAGAAACTAAGGTAGCGACAAGGGTAAACAGTGAAAGAACACAAATGATCCTACGTCATATAGCTCCCCGAAAGCGCAGCGTCGTAGGTGTGGTCAAGCCTGGGTGTGGTAATGTACGTTTGGGGTGTAGGTAAGTTGGGGGGGGGGGGAGGCCTGTATGTGTGTTCCTACCAGACAGCATCCTTTAACCGTCCAGATATGGAGCTGCATCTTGGGTGACACTAGGTAAGGTTAGGCTTTATTCTTGGCGTAGTTATTGATATGTTCGATATTTGCTATAGTTCGTAATTCACCCTAGCCCCTAGTGTAGAATTACTGGACAATGAGACACCTGGGTATACATGTTATGAAGAAATTTGAGTAACAAAATCCAGTCTATTCTAACAGAACTACACTGACTATCTATTTAAGTATAAATAGAATATAAAATATGTTTTGACCTAAAATACAATAAGAGTAAGAAATATACTTTGAAATGACCTCCTCAAATCATACACTACATTAAGTGTCACGACAAGCAGAAAATATTAGTAGGACCTCAGAGCAGAATGCATCCAAGTAAGTTGTTCCAAGGACTTTATAGATGTGAAAGCTTGGATATATTCATGCTGAAATTATGGATGAAGCAGTAATGCGGGGCAAGCTATAAGAGAGAGAGAGAGAGAGAGAGAGAGAGAGAGAGAATAAATTCTAACTCGCAAACGAAAAATGACTCGCCTCATGGACAAAATAAGGGCCCATAGGAAGGGATCAGAAAACAAATCTGTATCAAATGCCTGGTAAATTTACGGGGATAAACGATTTACAAAAAATTAAAATGACTACCGGAAGCTTGCAAAATACTTAAT
>NC_061110.1:74521859-74586859 GCF_015104395.2 Macrobrachium nipponense | reverse complement strand
ATCTTGGACAGGCATGGCTTCTTCTGATGAACTTGTGCCAAATACTGATGAATGGGGTTCATGGTCATTATTGGTGGAGAAGGGAGGTCCTGAATTCCAGTAGGAAACTCTACTGCAAATTTTTGATAAGGGAAACCCTTCAATTTTTTCCTTCCTTTCCCAGGCACTAACAATGTGGTTTAGCGTTTCTAACCATTCTAAATGCATGATTGTACCAAAAGTTGTCAAGACGGATGCCAAGCGCTGAAGTGTGTCTTGAGAATTCTTATATTTCTCTGCAGATGCAAACAACCTTTTTTGACTCTGTAGTTTAAAAAGTGAGCTTTGGCTCGAAGAGTTTTGGTGTGGGATGACAGGGTTACATTTTGATGTCTTCATTCTGATAACGAACTAAAGCTACAATATGACAACAACGCAGTTTATGTTGGGAATGAAAAGTACATGTACAAGCGAAGTCTAATTCCTCTATAGTTACTGTATGATAGGATTTGTTGAGCTTTACAGTAAATACACATAGAACCATTTTACAGTAAATACATATGGAACCATAAACATGGAATATACATGCGCATTTCAATGTAATGATGCTGATTGTCACTGCGCGGCGTCATTGGAAAGGGTGGAGATGACACTGAATTAAGCTATTAAAGTTTAGTCTTGCAGATGCTTTTTTCACTCTGTCGTCCTTAATTTTCCATCGATTTAAAAAAATATAGGCTCATTGGAAAGCTCTTGAAAATCCCTTTTAAATGCATATAATTAAGCGTACAGAAAATACGGCGCTGCAGTGTTTGAAGCAAAGATATCAAAATATGCGTTTTACCTGGGTTTGCTTTTTTTACCCTACTGTTCCATATTTTTTAATATAAATTTTAATCAATTTATCATCGGTTAAAAGCTCTTGAAAAGCATTTTCCAATGAACCCATTGAAGAACGTTTATGTCTCATACAATAGAGATAATCATGCATGCCATGTGCTGAGACTGAGTGATTTCATGTCTTTGCCATGGGGTTGTGTAATAAATTTTACCATTAAAGCCTAGTGAACCCCTTATATTTAATATCCTTGTAAGTATCAGTCTTTTATACTCTACTTAGCAGTTTTTGCAATACCTAGGTCGTATCACCTTGCTATCCAGTCTGTGTCACCTAGGGATTAACCATATCACCATGACACAATAGACTTAAATTGTAATTATGTTGATTTAGGTTTATTGATTATTTATATCATTCATTATTACAAAAAGATCACTTATTAATGTCAGTCTTATTATTATTACTAATAATTTTAGGTCTATTTTAAAAGTACTATCATGTAAACAGAAATTACCCGACTGAATGTGTACTACTAAATTTACTTTAACATAATGCAACAAAATGTCATAGATAACAAGATATTGTCATGAAAAATTAAGAGATCACACTCCAATATGGCAAGGTGGGCACTGTGATACAAGGCTCTCTCCACCCTTTGCAATGGTGGCATGCTACACACTGTGATTTCCCACATGTCCATTTCATGTTTATAGATCCATGGTAAAACCTTCTTGCAAACAACTGAATTTTGGTGCAGAATCCGAGAGTATTTTGTGATTTTCCATAATCTTTGCAACTGCATGTTCAATGAACATATCATAGCGTTCTTTTAAGTCACTTTCCTCGGTACCATATTACACCATTATGCATTTGCCGAGAAATTGCTGATAACGTTACTCATCGTCAAGTATGTCGATGTGGAAGCAAATTTTACGGATGGATTCTGCCATTGAAAAAGAGAAAGACAACAGATGCTTCAGTTTCCCATTCTCTGATTCGATTCGATTATTTGTGTCATTACCAAAAGTTAATATGTTACTCCTTAAGTAACTTGCCCACATTTCTTTGCATGTTACCCAGTTATCAATCACATACTAATGCAATTCAGCACTTTCTTCATTTAACTTTTCTATGATTCCTTGCATACACTAATGATTTGAGAGTACAAAACATTTCATTTTTCTTAACAACACTGACAAGTATTTTAGAGTATGTTAGTTACAAACAAGAACAGTTATATCTGGAAATATAGTTTTAACTGCTTGTATTTCATTCTGATCTTATCTAGCATTACTGTTATAAAAAGGCTAACACCTTCCATAATGTTACAAACGTTTAAAAAACATTTTGGATCATTTCACTTGTCTCTCTTCTTACAAATGCAAGAAAAAAAAACGGATCATCCTTTACCCAAACTGTCTTGCACAAGAACTAAGTAAAGCGGAAAATATTGTGTTTGTTCACTTTGTAAGTTCCTTCAATGCAAATAAATTCTGGAAATGTTCTACACACTTCAATCATGTCAGTAGTGGCAAAAGAAATCATTTCAATGACACTGTGTTCGTTGACTGAAATATTTACTTTTCCATGTCCCACCATCTCCTCTATATCAAAATAATCCTCAGTTTCGGAATGATCACCAAGAGCCTTTAGCTTAGCTGTATGTTTCCTGTTAACATTTGAATTACTTCATCCAGTTCCCTCTTTTCATTAGCTGTGAGTCTTCTATTACTGCTGCAAGTCTCTGGCTATTTGATGATTATGAGCCAAATTAGATGTGGTGTTTTTAGGCCATTCTTCGAGGAAGATAAGGATATCAGAGATTAGCATCCACATGGTATCTTTGTTTTATTCTCTGACCAGTTCCTTTTTTTCTTGGTTCACCATAATGAACACACACATATAAGTCACAGACTAATATCTAAGCTCTGCTGGTAAAGGAGCTTCTCTTGATTTCTTATCTGCATCAATGCTGCATGATGTTTGTACTCAATAGATGCTCCCACTCTAGTCCAGCCATGATATCAATCCTCTTCGAAAGTTAACTGAAACCTGACCATCTAAGATTCGGAAGGTGTTACTTCCAATAATGAAAGTATTCTATTCCATAAAACAACTAACAACTATTCCCTTCGATAACAAAAAGTATCTTTAAGAGGTGAACTGGTTAAGTGTGTACCTAACTGAAGAGAGAAGTAGAGAAGTAAAGAAAAGATGATCAAAGAACTTCTTGCTACTAGCATCAGACATCAGCTACCCAACTCGTATCTTAAATCTTGGGTGCAAATAATGCATTGTTATTTGCACCTCCATGTCCAAATACTACATTGTTATTTTCACCTCCGGATGCAAATATCCACTTCGGAAAAAAATAGTGTGGTGCAATAGCGGCCCAACCAACCAACAAAACAACTGCCACTCACTGTCTTTTTTCCAGGTACTGGCAGAGAGGCTCAATGTGTTTCATCATTACTGATGAGAGATCAAACACAGAGTTCCTCATTGGCACTGGCACATGCAAATCGTTTGTGCCAGCCAACCCACACATATGCCTCAATCCCACCACCCAGCACTCTCTACATATCCACTGCCAGTGGGGGCCCACTAGAAATATATTGGAAATGGACCGTGAATTTGTCATTCAGCGGAAAGTACAAATGCACATTCATCACAGCAGTCACAACAAACACCCTCTTAGGACCACAACATGCTGGTGGACATAGCAAGATAGCAGCTCATCGCACAGCCAGCCCCCGTAGCCTCACTCAATCTGACTCCAGCACCACATATGTTGCCTCCTACAGTAGTTTCTGGAGGTATTCACAGATGACTTGCAACATGACCTGACCAAGCCGCAAAGCATCATGTCCAGCATCACATAGTCACAGTGGGTCCCCGAGTCCACGCCCACTTCAATGCCAAACAAGTTTTCCAGGACACTGAATGGGCAGGAATATGCCAAAAACCCTCCAGCCCATAGGCTTTTCCCTCACATGGTACTAGAAGGATGACAATTTGTGGTGCAGATGGACCACCAAACCCCTGGTCCCCGCCTCCACTAAAGGCAGAGATGGGTGGTTGGCAAGGTAGAAACAGCACCTATCATCGATAGCAGAACACTACTGCACCATCAGATACTTAAAGGGCTCCTCCATCAGTGTAGCAGAGGCCTTTTACCGAAACTAAAACACCAACCAGATCGGGATATCACATCCAAAAATAGCACTGGAGCAAAAGGATGATGTAGACCAGCAGCGACTTTGGCGGCAGAACCCTGCCCTTAGGTGATGTGACCTAGCCATCAACAACGGAGAGATGACCATTGCTTGCAAGACAAGTACCGGACAACCTCACCCATATTTACCGCTGGGGTTAGGAAAGGCACCTTTCAACCTCACCCACAACTAATCCCACCCTTCAGGCCAATCCACAACCTAAATCCTGTCAGAGAGGTATATTTGGAAAGGAATTAAGGTAGCCATTTAAGTTGTCATTGTAAGCCCCCTATCCCCTTCTGAGGAGGAGAGATACGTACCTCTTCACAATAGTAATCAATTCGAACACCAGATGGTCTGAGGTAACACTTATAAATCAACAGATGGCAGAAAATTGTGCGAGAGCCTTAATACGCTGGATTAGCAGAACGTGTTCCCGAGTACATTACCAGCAATAGAGGAGGAAACTTCACATCTACCTTATGGCACACCCGCACTACCAGTCTTGGGACAAAAATACAAAACATGACAGCATACAACCCAACAGTAAAAAGCATGATAGTGTGGTTCCACCAATCTTTAAAGCAGCACTGACAGCCAAATGCCAAGATGGTGAAAATAGACTTGCCATGGTTCTTATTGGTTCTAAGAATGTCTTCACATGCAGCATTCAATGCGTTATCAGCAGAAGCACTCTACAGACAGTCCTTGACATTTCCAGCAGACATTTTTCAAGATCCAATAGACCCAACCAACCCCTCCATTGTCCGTGGAGCATTTATGCAAATAATGCCAGCGACAACAAATATGACACATTCAGAAAACCCAGAACTTGGTCAGGTGAGCCATGCATTTATGAAAGACAACGCCCATCGAGCCCCCACAAAATCTTGCAGCAAAGAGAGAAAGCTTACCAAAATTATATTTTTATAATAAAATAAGGTTTTGTATACACTTACCCAGTAATTATAAAGCTATTAGTTTACACGTACGGCAGCTAACTCAAATTTCGCGCATGGCGCTTCAATAACTCAGTGTAGGTATACAGTGCCATCCCGCTACGGCAATACTAGGAATGACTTAGCTAAGTACTTCATTCTATTTTATGCATAGTGTTCATCAGAGGGTAGGCGAGTGGGCTCCGATCATATAATTACTGAGTAAGTATAAACAAAACCTCATTTTAATACAAAAATACCATTTTTTTATGAGACTTACCCAGTAATTATATAGCTGATTCAACATTGAAAGGAGGTAGGATCATGGACATATTCTACTGCAAAGCATTAAGTCATGCAATGAATTTGATATAGAAAAATTCCTAGCATTAAAAAAAACAACACATGTCATTTCTATCAGTTACGAGAGCTATGCAGATGAATACTGCCTCTGCTTGCTGCTCATCTTAACTTGTAGTAGCATGGCGGAGCCAAGGGTTACCTCCTACACAAAGGAAACTTTGCAGCAAGGGGAATGCTCTTATGGCTAGCAAAGCATGATAGGTACCCACCCTTGCCCTGGGTGCAGCACTGAAATAAAGTCAAGACCCATCCATTGAGAGTGGTGTGTGCTCCAGGTACACTGTACCCCCTGGCTCTCCAAACTCAGCACCTTACTGAAAAGGTGAAGAGATAATAATAGGAGAACCTTCTGTACTTCCTTCCGTGATGCCATGCCAGTCACTAAAAATGGTCTTGAGGTATTGAAAAATTTTGACTCTTTAAGCCTATATTAAAAAACATAATAAGCAAAGATCACTTTCGCCTCTGGTCGTTCGACAGCAGAAAGGACGTAAAGAGCAAAAACGTCTCAATTCTAAGGAAGTAGAGGCTGTTTTTACATCCTTCGATTTGCTTGGTTCAAAGTAGGCCATAACACTGAGTGTGTCTCAAACATGAAGTCCATATAAAATGCAAGACATGTTTAGACAGAGGAAGAGATGGGTTCTGGGAGGAACCCTTCGCTTTACAATGGAAGCAGAGCTATCAGGGCAGGCTAAGTCTTCCAATATTCACTTCAATTCAGGGTGAGCAACTACTAGTTGAACACTTTACATATTAGAAAAAAGTATATAGAAGACAAAAAACACCCGTTTGTCTGACAAAATCATTCTGAATCACTGCAGTGGCCTATGGATCAATTGCGATGAAGCAGACAACTTACAGACTTCTGTTGTACCATGGGGTAAACAGAAAGATGGTAATGAGTCTAATGAGACAAATCTCCATCCGATAATTCTCGCAATGGCAAATGTGGAGCACAAAATAGGAACCATAAGTGAGAATCCAGAGCCAACCAGAGACTACAGTCTGTGACGGCCGGGCAGAGATTCGAATTAGAAGTTAATCCTCAACAGAGGAGAAACAATGCTATGATAAACACTAACTCAGTGAGAAGGCAGTATTTTCCTCCTCACTGAATTCCATAGGCAGAGTTGCCTGGTAGCACATTCAGACTTGAAATGCATTTGTCTTATAAAGGTACAGAGTGCACCACAGATACCCTCGAGCACCTACACGTTAACCAAAACAAGAAACCCTTTGTTCGGTGATAAAGCCAACCCTGTGGTGTTGCCAAAAATAATACCACTGGTCGTCTCAAAAGTCAAAATTGGAAACTCTTGGGAGTCCCGAAAGGCTGTCCTGAGTTTCAGGTTAATTAAGAGAAGGTACTGTTTGTCTCAGTCACACAGCAGAAGAATTAACTTGAAGGTATGAGCCTATTATTCGGACAGTGCAACTGATAACAGATGCATGTCGTGAAGAGAATATACATGTATATTCGTAGGCTCCTGTTGATCGAGCATCAGCCTAATTCTTCTTCACTTTGAAGAGAAAAAGAATAAGAACTGGAAGCAGACCTCCTTCATTCTCTAATGAAGAGAGCGAAGGAGAAGCTATCATAACGTTAAGCTTCTAAGGCGATAACAGGACACCGAAGATGACTAGTTCATGCCGAACTGGTTGTTCCCATCTTGAGAAATCCTAACATCGAACCAGGAAAATAGGCTCACACAGCCGAACTCTGGTGAGTATAATCCATAGAGTTTCTCATATGACAGTTCTTGCCAATTCTTCTTGGAACTAGAAGTAGTGGGCGATAACGCACGTGATCATCAACTTGAGTTTATGATAGCAATCCAAAGTCTTAGGAAAATGTATTTGCCTTGGTGAAAAAACACTTCATGTAGGGAGAGCAGATGTTTTCACCCACCAAACGGTGCATTCTCTTCCTACGACTGGTTCGTTCACAGGAATGTAAGTGTGTCGAGTAGAGTTGACCACGCCAAAACTTGACGAGGACTTGCCACTTCTTGCCATGTACCTGTCTTTGTGATTGAAACTCTTCGAAGAGGACTACACAGACAAGCTCTTTCTCGACTTTTGTGATGTTCTGTTCAAGTGGTGGCTAACAAAAGATCCTCTAGTGTCAACAAAGATGAACGAAGAGACTGTGTTGTCGGGCATCCAACAGGCAGCACCAGACTACCAACAGCTGGTGTCAGGTGAGGCTTGGAAAGCACCGACTGAGATGGAGCAAGGGAGTGGACACCTCAGATGGCACAGCGTGCCTAAACAGGGACTGGTGCTCAACAAAAAAGCCTGATACGAGAAAGATTTGATCGCCTAGGCACCATATAGTGCCTGATGCTCATCATGAGAATCGGTAATATTCTGATGAGCTCTAGGACGGCGACTGTGCACTAAAATATACGCATTTCCAGCGGAGTTCAGTCGAAACCTATAACCCCGTGACAAATTTGACTGAGGGGGAAAAACCTCCTCACTACACATCCATAAAGATGCTTTTCAATGGCTGTCTGCCAATACCTGGGAAAAGCTACAGGTTCGACTGAGGGGGCAACTATAATGGGGGCAACCACCTCGAACTCCCTTCGACTACCAGTACTGTATGTCTTCTCCTTGGTGCAGAGGAGCAGGATTGTAATTTTAAGTCTAGGAGATCCGATGAGCCATATATTTACCTCCTATAACACACATCCAGGAAGACGCCTTTCCAGCAGCTGTCTGTCGATACCTGGGACCAGCAACAGGTTCGACTGAAGGATTGACTCCCTTGGACCTTCAGTATGCCTTCTCCTAGGTGCGGGGGAGCGGGGACAGTGACCTTTGTCTAGGAGAATCAAGGGATAAATAGCCGCCTCCTCCACTTGACAACACTTCACTGTTACATTGATAAATTCATAATAATCGAACTACAATGCTGGCAAATGCATCGGAAGGAAACGATGGAGCCAGGCATGGGAGCAAAAGACTAAGATAGGAGGGGTAGTAGGAGAGAACAGGCGTTAGGTATGGGAGGCGCCGGGAGTCGGTAAGCGAGATGCGAAATGCTGGCACCTCTGGTAATCTCGGTTACTGATTACTTTCATAATAATAATCGTTCCATAATCGATTACTAACTACATATCTTATGAGTCACTAAAGGAAATTCTGGCATCTAGGCCTGAAAACCTTTATAATGTATGACATTAGCATTTCATATACTCAGACATGTATTTAAAATAATGTAAATATATGTACAACTTTTAAAATATTAATAATTTTATATCAACAAGTCGTTTTCGCATTGAAGTATCGAAAACAATCAGACTCTAGTATAATGTAAAAACACTGCCTTTATTCTCAAATTAGTTATAAACGAACAAAACCATTATCCTTTACAAACATATGAAATACCATTTTATATATTCAGATGTATGTATTTTTAAATAACATAACCTTCTAAAAAACTATATAGTTATATCACCAAGTAATATGGAATTTTTATTCTAAAATTAATATTAATAATACTTACCTGTATAATTTATCTAGCCCTAAATCCCCCAAAACTGCACCAAAATTTACCACATTGGCAACCCTGTTACCTCCTATTCTGTCCACCAGTTGGCAACGCTGTCGTTGACAGTTACAAAACCTTCCCTCAAAATCAGTTGTGATAGGCAGATAGTGGGGTAGGATGGGTGGGATTAGATAAATTATACATGTAAGTATTATTAATATTAATTTTAGAATAAAAATTCCATATTAATAAACATTACCTTAATATAATTCATCTACCCCGATTAACCACATTGAAAAGGAGGAGGGAATCTGAGTACAATTTCCCCTTCAGACAGAATAGGACATAAAACAATCAAAGAAATATATATCATAGGCAGATAAAACTCAACCCAAGGTCTAAGATACTAACAACTCAAAGACTCCTACCATAATGCCGCCAAACTGCGGTAGCACAGGACAAGGAGTAAGTGCATAGTCAGTCCGTCTGTACTAAAGTCAGGTGACCGACCAGGTGACCAGTCAGACGAATCGAGGACAGCAAGGCTGCACCCTGAAGACTATCAAGCACTATTCTTTCCCTGAAGGATGAGTGTCTGGACTGTCTGGGCGATTCAAAGCTAAGCAAACCTTGGGGGTGTATCAACGCAACCCAACGTCACCAGCAGCGAATCAGCTCATGAGCAACTCCTGACTCGAGCTTTCTGGTGCCAAGAGAAAGGAACACGGAGCAAAAAGGCGATTCAGTCACGAAGGACGAATGCCTGACAGTCCAACCTGGTCTCATGTTACACGATCATCGGGGGTGTATCAACGCAACCGACTTCGTCAACAAGAAACTCGGGGCAACTAAATGTCGCCTGATCTCGCACGAGTGTCTGACTCCGAGAAAACAGGCGAGACAAAAAGTAGATGGTGAGCGAGTCATCAGATGACAGCAGACGATCCATTGACTAATTCCCTGTCCAGGACAGTGGAAGAAGCATGAGTCGTCAGGACAAGCAAACCAGTGGCTAGTCCTAGGTCGGCATCGACTCTGGGAGAAGCGTAGTTGCCAGTGCCGACAACCCAGTGGCTGGTCCCATGTCACACTGACAATGGAAGCAGCATGAGTTGCCAAGCAGTCAGTCCTTGTCATCAACAACACCTAAATACCAAACTGCCTAATTCCCATTATAACAAAGTCAAAAACTGCCATGGGTTATAATACAAAAACAAAAAACAATAAATATATACAACAAAACAAAAATTAATGAATAATATACAGGTAGCAACCAAACGTAAAACAGGAAGACTACCTAATTCTCCTGTCTGACGACCTGTCCTGCCATCACCAACGGGCCCTAAGAATGAAGGTCACCTAGAACTAGAGAAATATCCCTCAAGTAAAAAGAAGCAAAAACAGAATTAGAACGCCAAGTCGCCGCCTCAAGCACCTTGGCGACTGAGACGTTCTTCATAAAAGCTACTGATGTAGCAACTGCTCTAATACTGTGTGCTCTCAGCGTCTGGTCTTCCCCGGCAGCCGGACCACCAGTTTTAACGATCAGATATCTGAGAAAAAAGGATACACCATTCTTTGAAATAGGTCTTTTGACATTTCGGAGTGAAACAAACAGAGGACGGGGACGACCCTGAATGTCCTTCGTGCGGCGTAAATAGCATGAGAGCGCCCTAACAGGGCAAAGAACTAATTCCTCATTTAAATTACCGACAAAGTCGACCAGCAACTTCAGTACGAAAGACCTGGGAATGGGATTATCAGACGATTCAGTCTTTGCGACAAATTCAGGAAGGTATGACAAAATCATGTCTTGTCCAGATCTGGCAACCAGAAAAGAGAGTGCTTGCAGTTCACCCACCCTCTTGGCTGTAGCCAGCGAGACAAGGAAGAGTGTCTTAGAAGAGAGGTCCCTAAATTTGGCAGAATTCAGAGGCTCAAACGGAGGGAACCTTAAGGCTTGAAGAACTTTGTTAACATCCCATGTCAGAGGCGAACACTGCGGACTGGGTCGAGATAGGGAAAAAGATCGAAGTAAATCTCTAATGACATAAGATGAAGAGATCTCAGGGAGCCTTGCCTTAAAAACATAGGAAAGCATCGACCTATAACCCTTAATGCACGAAGGTGACAGGGCCCTATCATGATGTAAATGAACTAAAAACTCTGCTACTTTTGGTAAGGAAGGTCTAGAAATTGAATGTCCTTGAGACTTACACCAACGTCTGTAAACTGACCATTTAGCCTGATGATTTACTCTGGTTGATTGCCGTCTGGCAAGAGCCAACTGTCGCACCACTCTGGAGGAGAACCCTTCGTGCTTGGAGAACCTCCTGACAGTCTCCAGGCATGAAGATGAAGCATGTGGAGCCTCTGATGGAACCGATGAAAATGGGGTTGTTTTAGAAGATCTGGTCTCTCTGGCAGGCGAATGGGGGGTTCCACCAGTGCTTCCAGAAGGTCGGGAAACCACTCCTTCTGTGGCCAGAAGGGGGCGATCAAGGTGAGATCCAGACGCTTGGTTGCCCTCACTTTGTTGAGGACTGACCTCACCAGAGAGAACGGAGGAAAAGCATAGGCTGGAAGTCCCTCCCAGTCCTGCAAAAGAGAGTCTGTCCTGGCACTCTGAGGAGTCTGGTAAGGGGCAAAGAATATCTGGCACCGAAAATTCAGTGGGGTGGCAAACAGATCGACTGTGACAGGCCACTTCTTCCTGAGGCTGTCGAAGACTTCCTGGCAAAGTGTCCATTCCGACCCTTGAACTTCGTTCGGTCTCGACAAGGCATCTGCTAAGATGTTGTGATGGCCCAGGATAAACTGAGGGACCAACGTAATCCCCCTGTCTTCTGCCCAACACAGGATTGGCTTCTTGA
This sequence comes from Macrobrachium nipponense, assembly GCF_015104395.2. Classification (NCBI taxonomy): domain Eukaryota; kingdom Metazoa; phylum Arthropoda; class Malacostraca; order Decapoda; family Palaemonidae; genus Macrobrachium; species Macrobrachium nipponense. The sequence continues at coordinate 74,575,151 of NC_061110.1, read as the reverse complement.
GTGAGAAGATCCGACTGCGTGCCACCTTGGTTCCTCAAGTATGAGACTGCTCTGGTGTTGTCGACAAAGATCGCGACAACCGACTCCAACAGTTGATCCTGAAATGAAAGAAGGCCTAGGTACACTGCCCTTAGTTCCCTCCAATTTATTGACATGATCCTCTCCCAGGTGTGCGCCCCAACCTTGATCCGAGGCGTCTGACCAAAACATTAGGTCCGGAGGAACCGAAAGAAGAGACGTCCCTGACTTGAGGCGGTGAACTTGCATCCACCAACGGAGATCCTTCCGACATTGTGGAGAAGAGGCGACTATCGTGTCCTCGGACACGAAATCCCACGACTGGCGAAGTGTCGACTGAAGGGACCTCATTCTGAGACGACCTCCGGGAACCAATTGGATGAGGGATGACAAATGGCCCAGGAGAGTCCTCCAAAGAGAAACTGGCTGCGTTACGGAGGACAAAAATTCTTCGATCAGACTCAGAAGCTTGTCTATCCGTTACTGAGCGGGAGAAGCCCTCAAAATTTGGGAATTCAAAACCATCCCCAGATAAGTCATGATCTGGCAAGGGATTAGATTGGACTTGTTGAAGTTGACACGAATGCCCAACTCGACACAAAGATACAGAACTATCTCCCTCGACCGGAGACATTTCTCTAGAGATTCGGCCTGGACTAGCCAATTGTCCAGATACCGAATCATCCTTATATTTAACTGATGCAGAATAGCCAAAACAAAGGGTCTTGAACTGGAAGACTCCCGAGTCCGTGAAAAACCGAAGGTAAGGTCTGCTTCTTGGATGGATGGGGATTTGCAGATAGGCATCCTACAGATCGATGAAAATCATCCAGTCCCCCCTCCTGAACTTGGACTTTAGAATGAACTTGTTCAAGACCGAAAGATCTATGATGGGGCGCCAGGCACCCGAGGCCTTTAGAACTACAAACATCCATGAGTAAAACCCGGGAGGAGGAGGAGCTCGCTCTATGGCATCCTTCTCCAAGAGGGCAGAAAGCTCCTTCTCCAAGGCTTGACCCCTGATTGAGTGAGGGGAATAACTGCTGAACTCAAGAGGACGATTGGAAAGTGGAGGTCTGGAAACAAAAGGGATCTCGTAACCTTCCTTCAGGACCTCCACCACCCAAGCATCCACCGCTCTCCCCTGCCAAGCTGACCAATGGCGGGAGAGACAAGCTCCTACTGCGGTCTCCAGGCGAGGTGATGACTCCTACTTCCGAAAATTCTTACGCAGAGACAAGGAAGAAGAAGAAGAAGATGAAGAAGAAGAAGGTCCTCCTGGAGGTTGAGCTCTTTCTCTGCCCTTAGAGCCACGCTAAGAACCTCTCCCGCGTTTCAAAGGGTAAGCACCAGAGGATGAAGTAGAGGCACCAGAAACCTGAGGTGTACTCTGGAAAAACGAGCCAGAAGGAGGTTGTTGGGCAGAAGGTACAGATCTGGCCCTAAACTTACCCTTACTCCTTGAAGGAACAGGAGGAAGACCAGAGGAAAAAGCTCTTGATAAGGCCCAGTGAGCTTGGGAAGAAGCATCACCTTGGTGTTCCTTCAAAACCTCAGAAAGCACAGACATATTGAAAAGGAAATCGCCAAAAGGAGAAGAGGACAACAGACGGGTTCTCTGAATCTCCGATACAGAGGAGGGTAACTGCGACAAATACAGGTTACGCCTCAGAGAAACAAGAAAGGCCTGCATTGAAGCAGCAAGCTCGTTCTGATGTACAGAAGCAATTGAAATGGATGAGCAGAATTTCTCAAAAAGAGGAGCATCAGGAGGAACAAACCCGGAGTCCTTGATATACATTAAAGCCCTCCGAGGACCCACATATTGAAGGATTGAGCTTCTTGTAAGGAGCTCATAACAGACTCCATAGCAATAAAATCTTCAATTGAGACAGAGACTGAAGCCTTAGAAAGCAAGGGTTGACCCGAAAGTCGGACAAAATCAGGATTTGGCTTGGGGGGTCGAGAGAATGAAGAATCATCCACCACCTGATAAATTCCTCTCCGGTGTCATAGAAGAGAAGAGAGCTTCCTCTTCCCTTCCCCAATCACCCTCGAAAGTTTAGCGGCAACGTCCACCCTCACTCTCGCAAACCTCTGAGCAAAGGGAAAACGTAAAAATTCCTGTGACCGGGAAGGACCGTCAAGAAAAATCCCTTTTGTAATACAACGAGGTGGAGGCTGCTTCTGCTCTTTAGGCCTTGCCTGAAGAAGAAAGCTCAAAATTAAATCAAAAAGTTTCTTGAATTCTACATCATGACATCCATTCGAGGAAACATCAATATCACACGAATCCGCGTCATCATCATCATCGTCAGATCCTAACTTAGAAACTTCCCCTGAAGTAAGATCCTGACGACTAGCTATCTTAGGCCGGACACTAATATCCCTCCCCCCTTCTCCTAAATAAGCGCCCTTTGACACTGTTATGGGACTAACAGGGGACACGGGTAAAGATTCGTCAGGCACCTGCCCGGACCGGATCCCCCCAGGCCTACGCCACGACGGGGTTCACAAGCCAGGGTATCTGTCGCACTGTTACCCATGGTGCTGTCGACAGGTACCTGACGAGGAGCTGAAAATGAATCTAAAAGTGTGTTAGACATTCTAGTAAAGGCTTCTTGAAAATTCTCTGACACCTTGTTAAACTTAGCTGAAATATCTCTATCTAAACTAAGCTGTAATTTCTGTAAATTCTGTTTCAGGTAGTTTCCGTTGCCAAAATCTTTGAATCTACATCAGAAATTACTTCACTAATTACCGGTTGTACCAGGGGCAAAGCATCAATTAATTCGGAATCGGAATCGTACGATACCGAAACCGAAGAGCCAGAACCATGAGCGCCCAAGTCAAAGAAATCGTTAGATACAGTTCGAGCAGTCGATTTCTTTTTCTCCTTAACCGATCTTTTACGCTGCAAGATTGTTTGGCGTTTCATATAAGCAGTCATATCCTCGTCAGACCAGGGCTTACATAAGTCGCAACGAGAAGTCAAGTCACAAACCTGTCCACGACAAGAGCTACAAATGTAATGGGGTTCATACTCCCTGCTACTCATCCTTGTCCCACAAGCCGGGCAGTTCCTGTTGTTGCTGGCAGAAGGAAGCATCGTATTATCTTGGCAATCCATTGTAGAATTGGACAGGTCAGTAGTTTCGGGTCGTGCAAAAGTTCGTAATTTAAAATAGGTACCACAACAGAAATCAAAGTTAATTCACTATTTCGTGATGTAATGCGTGAGTGGTAATTCACATAAAGTCTCATTTAACATATAATGAAAGCTTTAAAGGCACAAAAAGGTTTAAGGAAATTTATAAAGAGCGGCCGTGATGTAAACAACACGGGCGCTCGTTAACAACTGATTTTGAGTTAAGGTTTTGTAACTGTCAACGACAGCGTTGCCAACTGGCGGACAGAATAGGAGGTAACAGGGTTGCCAATGTGGTAAATTTTGGTGCGGTTTTTGGGGATTTAGGGCTAGATGAATTATATAAAGGTAATGTTTATTAATTTTCATGTTAAAGTCTCAAAGGAAATCACTCAAATGGAATTATTATTAGAATGATCCGGAATTCAAAGTAATCAAAATCAGTAACCGATTACATACAGTGGTCCCCCGTATTCGCGGGGGATGTGTACCAGACCCCCCCGTGAATAGTTAGAATCCGCGAATGTTTGGAACCCCTATAAAAATGCTAAAAACAGCCTATTTTGTTAGTTAAAACTCAAGAAAAACCCAATAAAAATTTTCATACTTGGTTTTTTTAATAGTTTATCACAAAAAGTGCATTTTATGATGAAATTCATCAAAAAAAACAGGAATTTGTGGATATTTACCACAGAAAAATACAGCGAATGCGCGAATTTTCCGTGAATAATGCAGGGAAACGTTTCCGAGAGAAATCCGCGAATGTGTGAGTCCGCGAATCTGGAGAACGCGAATACGGGGGGTCCACTGTACCCAGTTAATGGACACCAGTGCCCTGTGCTCCAGTCTGCCAAACGAGCTGGAGGATAGTAGCCAAGATGTGAAAAGATCACAATTCTCAGACACCATGAAAAAATACTTCCATACGCCAAGGACATGCACGCCTTCTGTTCCAAAGTCCCCATAGCCAAACATTAATACCATTCACTCCTTACTTCTTTTCAACCTCCATACTTTGTCTCTGCAAAGTTAAGTGATGAATATCCCAGGCACAGTAAACAAAACAAAATGTGTTGGGCTGATTGCAAACTTGTGGCCTAAAACAAGGTCTTAACATTCACAAATAACTTTCAGGTAACTATGGCTGGTAAAGAAAATTCCAAAAGTAAGGTATAACCTAAGGGAATGATGCAACCTTCAAGAATTACTTAAAAGGTAATTAATTACTGGCGACTTGTATGCCTGATCACGATAATTAAATAAAAAATGCAAAGGTTTTGAGTTATGGGAATGGAATAACATTCTGGGATTATTTTAAAGTAACTATTTGCCTGTGCCTTGCTAATAGCCTATGGCTGGTACACAACAACTAAAAACAAAAGTTTGGCCTAAAACAATAATGTAAAATGAAGATTACTTAACGCAATTACTAACCAACGACTTGCGCGTAGCTGGGGCCCTCCAGGCAGACGCCACCAGAAACATCAAATGAAGACTGACCATGAGGGCCAACCTCTGACACATGGTCGCCAGAAACACAAAACAGGGGCAGTAGAAACAACGTTTATTGTGTATTCTAGTCAGACACAGTTGCCCATGCATAAAATTGCAACTTGTACAAATGTAAAATCCATTTCAGCAGCTATATGTATCATACTGTGTTCCTTGACATATACAAGGAAAACTAGTTAGTCTTTTCATGTGTGCGAAAAAACACTCTCCCAGTTGTATGCCCTTCTCGTTCTCAGTTTAAATCTAATTTTTCCACTCATGACTTACTGACATGTCCAGAGTTTTGATTAATTAGCATATACCTAGTCACTGTATATCACTAGCCTCGCTGCCTCTACACTCCATGACCTAGCAATTTAGCCTTTTCTTTTTTTTAGCTATATTTATACGTACAGGGTATCCTTTTTCCCAACATAACACAGGAGTGAGAAGTGTTTGCCACTGGCCTCAGGAGATTAGGCTCACCAGCAATTCAAGGGCCATTTTCTCTTAGCATGGGATCCAAAACCCTTTACTAGCTATGCTCTGTCTTAACATATTACTGTACCCTAAACTATTGGACCTTCCTAAGGCAGCAATATGTAATTCTTATAATAAAATGTAATTTTATTGCATACTTACCAAACAATTATTACAGCTGAAGGTTCCCTACATAGCAGTCTAAAATTCAAACTTCGCAGTGGCACCGCCATCACCGATGTAGGTGACATAATCTCCTGCCATTCGAGGGAGGAACAGATACAACAGAACAGGTGTCACCAATTCATTCTACCCAAACATCCACCTGTGGGGAGGAGGGAGGGCTTTAATTAAATACTGTTCGGTAAATATGCAATAAAATAACATTTTATTATAAAAATTACATTTTTATTGCAGTATCTTAGTGAACAATTATTACAGCTGATTCCTCATTTCAAGGAGGGGGTGTATGCTTAATTAAAAAAAATATAGCAGGATTTTTGAAAAATCAAAATTTTTTAAGTAAATTGTATTTTTTCTACCTAATACAAACCTGAGGTCCTTTACAATAGGAATTACTTATGGCGTAGCCTGGACAGAGTAGTCCCTCCGAACGGATGCAAACATTCCACATTTGCTTTCTGTCCAGGTAGCAGACTGAGGGGTGGAATGAAGTGGGCAGTTAGTGTAAAGGACTTCACATTTGTATAGCTAGGGAAAATAAAAATTGCTTTCAAAAACTGTAATTTCTTCCTGCATAGTATACAAACCCTGAGACAGAAAGGAGCTTCTCTGGGTGAAGGAGGACGAGGAAATATGACAATTTGTCCAAAATTGCATTTTTCCTAACTATACAAACCTGAGGTCCTTTTACAATAGGAAGGTTACTAGCGGCAGCTGGATAGGTCGTAAGCTTTCGAACAAGGGGTTCGGTAGTTAACTGCTTGTCCGACAGGCGCGCGCGCGCGACTGGGAGGTAAACAAATCACTTTTGCTTTTGGCCCAAGCAAAAAACTGCAGAGTGAGGGGTGGCATGAGGTGGGACTATGTGTAAAAGGACCTCAGGTTTGTATAGTTAGGAAAAATGCAATTTTGGACAAATTGTCATTTGTTCCGACACGGCATACAAACCTTCGGTCCTTTTACAATAGGAAGACTCACTTCTTGGTGGGAGGAATCTGAGTCTTTTGTGAACAGACTGGTGTTCGCCCAACCTTGGAATGCCTCCCTGGTCGTAAGAGCAAGGGAGGGATCCAAGCCTCTGTCCGATTGATCGGGGTGTGCACCGCAGGATCAATGGTCAGACCTCTGGACCGAGTACTAAGAGAGAGGCAAGCATGTCTCTTCGTACCAGCAATGTAAGAACTTGTTCCTGTACAGGAGCAAATATAAAGTCATGGGTTTGTCTCTTGTTGGCATCCACTTCCCCCCCCTTGTAGGAGGAAGTGGTGGATATTCTGCTTCTATCCCTAGTGAAAGGGATAGAATGGGGCTCTGTCATATAGCTCACCTGCATCTCGTCCTCATCCAGCGTAGTGACGACCGTGACCCTCTGCCCACAGGTAGAGGAGGAGGAAAAGATGGGAAGAGAAGCCAGTCACTCACTCATTCACACATCCATCCGCACAGTCACACCAGGACTCGATGCTGTTCAGCCTGCGAGGGTCTGGGTTAGCTACACAACTTGTTGAGCAGCCACCACAGGTCCCAAGGAAAAGGAAAAGGTATCCAAGGACCTGTGGGCAATATCCCGAAGGTAGAAGGACGTGAAGGTAGTCTGGTTAGACCAGACACCTGCCTTCAGGACCTGCGCCACGGAGAAGTTCTTACGAAACGCCAACGAGGGGCCAATACTTCTGACTTCGTGAGCTCTCGGACGGGACGTACGGATGTCGTCAATACCATCAGCCTCATACGCCCTCCTGATGACCTCACGCAGCCAGAACGAAAGAGTGTTCTTGGATACTTCTTTCTTGGTTACCCCGGTGCTAACGAAGAGGCGTCGACACTCAGGCCTGAGGTGCCGAGTTCTCTTCAGATAGCGCCGTAGCGCCCTCACAGGACAAAGCAGCATCTCATCCGCATCATTATCGGTGAAGTCCATTAGGGAGGGAATCGTGAAAGACTCGAACCTGTCGTCAGGGACCGAAGGTTTCCGAGTCTTCGCAACGAAGTTCGGGACGAAATCGAGCGTCACAGATCCCCATCCCCTGGAGTGTCATACATCGAAGGAAAGACCATGAAGTTCCCCTACTCTCTTCGCCGATGCCAGGGCCAGCAAGAAGAGGGTCTTGAGGGTCAGATCCCTGTCTGACGACTCTTGGAGTGGCTCGAAGGGTCTTCGAGTCAAACTTCTAAGGATGAGAGTCACATCCCACGCAGGGGGCCTGAGTTCCCTGGGTGGGCAAGACCTTTCGAAGCTTCTCATGAGCAAGGAGATCTCGAACGAGTTCGTGATGTCCAATCCCCTCAGTTTCAGGGCTAGTGCCAGGGCGGCTCTATATCCTTTGACTGTGGGGACTGAGAGGAGCTTCTCTCGGCGAAGAAAAACGAGGAAATCCGCTACCTGCTGAAGAGTGGCTCTGAGAGGAGATATACCCCGTCTACGACACCAACCACAGAAGACGGCCCACTTTCCCTGCAGAGGACTGACGGACGTTTCCAGCCATCTCTGTTGCTGCGCTACGAGAAAAGCCTCTCGTTCGCAAGAGATGGTGGATAACAGTCAGCCGTGAAGACGAAGGGACTGGACTGTTTGGTGGTACCGCTCTACGTGTGGCTGGACGAGAAGGTTGTGCCAAGGGGGAATCTCTCTCGGTTCTCCTGCGAGAAGAGCCAGCAGGTCCGGATACCAAATGGCCTGGGGCCATTTGGGAGCCACCAGGATCATCCTGAGATTCGGGGTGACCAGTGCTCGACTGATCACCTTGCGAATCAGGCTGAACGGGGGAAAGGCGTAAGCGAAGAGGTTGTCCCACGGGTGTTGAAGAGCGTCCTCTGCAGCTGCCCATGGGTCCGGCACGGCTGAAAAGAAAACCTGAAGTTTTCTGTTGTGCCGGGTGGCGAACAGATCCATGACTGGTCGCCCCCACAGGTCGAAGAGCCTTTCTGCCACGTCCTGGTGTAGAGACCATTCGGTCCCTATCACCTGATCCCGACGGCTGAGCTTGTCTGCTACTACATTCCTCTTCCCTGGAATGTAGCGTGCCGACAGCTCTATTGAGTGAGCCTCGGCCCACTCGTGCACCTGCCGAGTCAACTGGTACAACGGGAGAGACACTAGGCCCCCCTGTTTGTTGACGTAAGCCACCACCGTGGTGTTGTCGCACATCAACACCACTGAGTGTCCCATCAAGCGGTCCTGAAACTCTTGGAGCGCGAGAAACGCTGCCTTGAGTTCCAGTACATTGATGTGAAGGTGCTTGTCGTGCTCGTCCCACACTCCTGAAGTCAGCAACTCCTCCAGGTGTGTGCCCCACCCCTCGGTCAATGCGTCTGAGAACAGCTGCATCTCCGGGGGGGGGAGTGCGTAGAGGCACTCCCTTTAAGAGGTTCCTGTCGTCCAGCCACCAGGCTAGGTCCTGCCTTACCTCCGGTGTCAGCGACACTGGAAAGCTCGGGGGATCCGTTGCCTGTGACCAACTCTCCTTTAGTCTCCACTGAAGAGACCGCAGGTGAAGACGCCCGTGAGGGACAAACTTCTCGAGTGACGACAGGTGTCCGATCACGACTTGCCATCGCTGAGCTGCCTGTTCCTGCCGAGACAGGAACTGGCCGGCTGCCTCCCTGAATCTGCTGATCCGCGAGTCTGCGGGGAAGACTCGCCCTGCTACCGTGTCAATCAGCATACCCAGGTACTTCATCCTCTGCTTGGGCTCGAGATCGGACTTCTCGAAGTTCACAACGATCCCCAGATCGCGACAGAACTCGAGTAGCCGATCCCTGTCCTGCAGCAACTGCGAGCGGGAGCTCGCCAGGACTAACCAATCGTCGAGATACCTCATCAGACGTATCCCGTACGAATGGGCCCAAGCAGACACCAGAGTGAACACTTACGTGAACACCTGTGGGGCGGTTGAGAGACCGAAGCAAAGTGCCCTGAATTGGTACACCGTCCCGTCGAGGATGAAGCGGAGGTACTTTCTGGAGGACTGATGAATGGGTATTTGGAAATATGCATCCTTCAAGTCCACTGAAAGCATGAAATCGTTCTCGCTGATGGAGTCGAGCACGGAACGTGCCGTCTCCATCGTGAACCGGGTCTGGCGAACAAACCGGTTCAGGGGAGAGAGATCTATCACCGGGCGCCAGCCCCCCGTAGACTTTTCCACCAGGAAAAGTCGACTGTAGAAGCCCGGTGACTGATCCGTGACGATCTCTACAGCTCGTTTTCTCAGCATGGTCTTGATCTCCTGTCTCAATGCTACGTCCTTCGAAGATCCTGGAACGTACGACTGCTGTTGGATCGGGTTGGAGGCGAGGGGTGGCCGAGATTCGAAGGGTAATAGATATCCCTCCCGAAGGACATCTACTATCCAGGTCTCGGCGCCGTAGCGCTGCCAAGTTGCCCAATGGCTGGCCAGGCACCCCCCCACTTCCGGCAGCAGGTGAGGGGGAACGCCGTCCCTAGTGTTTCCCCCCTTTCTTCGACTTCTTCCCAGAGCCTCCTCGCGAGAAGGAGGGCTGGGAGGAGGGCTGGTTACGGCCCCCCTTTGCAGAAGACGAAGAAGACAGAGTCTTTCCACGGGGCTTCGACGCGACTACCGTCTTAGCCACAGTGGAAGCGCTAGCCGAGCTCTTTGGCTTGGCCGCAGTTCGAGGCTGCCCAGAAGCCTTCGAAACTGCCTGGTGTACCAGACGGTCACTGTCATCAGTGCGCCGTCTGTCCACCGCAGCGTCCACCATCTCTCCTGGGAAGAGAGATGGGGAACTCCGTAACAGTCCATTGCGAATTCCCAATGCCGCTTCACGCCCAGCCGCCCTGGATACTCAAGTAAGGACAGCGTCCCTACGTCGGAGAACCAGGTTGGCCCACAGGTTTACCGTCTGGTGGGCTAGGAAGGAGATGGCTCTTCCCCCAGACTGGCAAAGCCTCCTGAAGGCCGAGTCTTCTTCGGGAGAAATTCCCCCGGAGTTGGCTGCGACCTTAGACACCGTGAGGGACCACAGGTCTATCCAGGAGACGGCCTGGAAAGCTGCCATGGCAGTGGATTCCAGACCGAGTGCCTCTTGCTGCGAGAACCATAGGTTCTCTGACAGGAGCTGCTGCAGAGACACACCCGGCGTTAGCCTGGCTAACTCCGGGTTCACCTGTTTGGGCGGCATCTGGTCTTCAGACGGCACGTAGAAACGCCGCTGTCGCAGTAGAGGAGGCGGAAGCAGCTTGCTCGACCTGCTAGACTTGAGAGAGCCGTCGTGTCCGGAGACAAGAGACTCTACCTGGTCCAGCACTGAGTCGGCAAGCTCCGATCGCGGCAATCCCACCGTCGGTCTGGGTTCCCTCTTCGGGCCCCAGAACGACTCGAGCCGGGACGTGGGCTCGGAAGGTGGGAGCGGCGATCCTTCCCCGAGGTCATTGTGCTGACGGATCAGCGCAATTACCTCGGCAAAGTTCCTCTGGATCTCAGGAGTGACTGCATCCTGAGGAGTAGGACCATCCAGTCCCTCAAACAGGAGCAGCTCCCGAGACCCTCCCCCCTCGAGGGGGGGAACAGCGACAGACCCCTCTCGGTCTCCTCCAGCCACTTGCGCATACGTCCTGGCCGGTCCAAGAACCGTGCCTGGCACGTAAGGCGTCGTGGTGGGATCATGAGGGGCGCACCCCTCACGATCACTCCTCAATACCTCGCTCCTCCCGGTGTAACCCGAGGAGGTTGAAGGTACGGGAGAGGCAGACCTGACGCTCCCCCCTCGCTCGCTGGCAGAACCAGCAGGCTTGGAGGGCTGCAGGCGATCGCCAACCCGCGGTGGCGATCGAGCTGCAGGCCTGGTCGAGCCGTCTCGCTGTGGAGAACGGCTGGACTGAGCACAGCGGCCCCGGTCTCGTGTGTCAGAAGAGCTGGTGCTGGTCGCCGTACCCGATCGCTCGCTGTGAGAGCAACGGTCAGGCGACCTGCGGGCTCCACTGTCACGGTGAGACCGGTGCGTATCCTCACGGCACGTCACGTCGCTGGTACCAGCCGTAGCTGGTACCGGCGAACGGGGGGACCTCTTCCCAGCCTCAGCCCGTGGCCGGTCGTGGACCGTCACGTCAGCCCGGGTAACCAGCTGGTCGCCGCGAGAGCGAGAGCTGGTCTGGTGAGAGTCGCGTGAGTGGCTGTCACCAGTCTTCCGCTCCGTGCCGTGAACCTGACGCTGAGCTGGCTCAGAGGTCTGGTTCCTGGCTGCACGGTCGCTGGTGGGCGACCGTACACTCGGTACCTCTTGCGAACGAGAGGCCGAGACGGATCCTGCTGCCGTGGCAGAACCACTAACAGCCGGCGAGGAAGTGCCGGTGTTAGCCGACACCCCTCTGGTCCCCGTAGTCTTCTTCCTTGCGGAAGAAGAGACGGGCCCTGCTCCCGAAGGAGCAGGATGACCAGCGGAAGAACCCCCCGTCTCACTGGAGCGAGACGGGCCCTTAGAAGTTCCCGAAGGAGACTTCTTAGGGGGGGAGGAGGCGACCTTCTTCTTCTTAGGCTGTGAAGCCTTAGAAGATGAAGGGGGAGAGGCGGCAGACGACGAAGAAGACGACGACGACACCTTCCTCCTCTTCCTCTTCTTCTTCGTCAGCTTCCTCAGGACTGATGTCAAATCCGTCATCCAGGGTGGAGCCGGGGATGCTGTTGCCGAAGCAACAGGGCCCGGACGCACCTGTCCGAACAGATCGGCATCGGGAGCAGCGGCGCCACGAACAGGAACGACATCAGCAGGTGCAGGCATCACAGGAACAGCAGGAACGGAGACGGCAGGAACAGATACAGGAACAGTAGCGGTAGTCGGCATCATCACGTCACTCAACAGCGGCTGGGCAGGTACGGCAGGCTGTACAGGCAGACCAGGTGGACGGACCAGCGGCACCGACATCCTAGGTACTGGCGGGAGGTCCAGGGCGAGCTCTTCGGGCACACGAAGTCCGGTCGAGGCAGCACGGCAAATCCAGCGGCGCATCACAACTCCCCCTCCGTGGTACGGCGATCGGCCCCTGCACCGATGGAGTTGGTGTTACAGACACCGCGTGCGGGGAATACACCAGATGAGGGGGTGAAGCATAGCCAGGAGTCGACAGGGTCGTGGTAGTGGTGGTCACCGTGGCATGCGTGACCGCAACAGAGCCAGCAAGATGGTAGAGCAGCCCCTGGACACTCGGCACGCCCTGCAAACCCAACGATGCCCACACCTGTCTAAGGTCGTCCTTCGCAGCAACAGCACCTGAGGAAGCAAAGGTCGGGTGATTAGCAGGATCCTCTACCCGTCCGTGCGATGTAGACGAACGGATTGAGGACCCAGAGTACAACTCAACGTCGGGGTATCTCGCGCCCTCCTCCACACTCGACAGATCGGGTGAAGAGAAGGACCTAGAAACCCCCCCCCCCCCCCCCGCAGGGGAAGGCGCCAAACATGGGAGCTGAGCAGGAGGCAGGAAAGAAGACGAAGTGTCCGTAACCAAAGGAGTCGCGGGAGAGCTTTCCGACGACTCCTTTGTAGGCCTTCGCTTCTTCCTACCCTCGTACAAGCCCCACTGCGCCTCCGACCAAGACATACATACTTCACAGGGCTCGGCGCGGGTACACTCACGCCCCCGACACCGAGCACACAAAATATGGGGATCGATCTCTGGGAACGAGCGGAATTTTCCGCATTTACGCCCTTCGGTACCCGGGCACAATCTCCGGAGAGTAGCGGGGCGTGGAGAGTCCATAATCGATCAATTCACAATTAATGATGAAAAATAAAGGAATGATTGTACTTACAATGATTCACACAAAGAGAAAACACAACCATACAACCAGGAAAGCAAACAACGAAAAGCGGGCAGAGAGCGTAGAACACACACGTCCACTCGCTGTGAGGCCGAAAGCAAAAGTGATTTGTTTACCTCCCAGTCGCGCGCGCCTGTCGGACAAGCAGTTAACTAACGAACCCCTTGTTCGAAAGCTTACGACCTATCCAGCTGCCGCTAGTAACCTTCCTATTGTAAAAGGACTGAAGGTTTGTATGCCGTGTCGGAACAACTGTGACCTACTGATGAGTGGCTCCGACCAGAGATACCCCATCTTTAACACCAACCACAGAAGATGGCTCACTTTCCCTGGTATACTGCTGCAGAGGATTGTCTGAAGTATCCTGCCATTTCTGTTGCTGCTTGGTGGGAAAAGCCTCTCGCTCGCAAAAGATGCTGGATAGCCTCCAACCGAGAAGACACTGGGATGATAACGCTTGGTGGTACCGTTTGACGTGTGGCAGGCACAGCAGGTTCTGCCATGGTGGAATCTTGCTAGGTGGCTCGGAAAGAGCCAGAAGGTCGGGATACCAAGCGGCCTGAGGGCATTTGGGTGCCACCAGAATCATCCAAACATTTGGAGTGATTAGTGCCCTGCCAATCACTGCTCGAATCAGGCAGAATGAGGGAAAGGCATAAATTCTGAGGTTGTCCAACAGATGTTGGAACACGTCCTCTGAACGAGCCACTTGCTCCCTACCACCTGAGCCTGGCTGCTGGGCTTGTCTGCCACCACATTCCTCTTGCCTGGAATGTATCTGGCTGACAGCTTTACCAAGTGTGCTATTGCTCGCTCGTGCGCCTGCAATGTTAACTGATGAGGCTCAAGAGAGACAAGTCCTCCTTGCTTGTTGACACATGACTCTACTGTGGTGTTGTCGAGACATTCCTGAAACTCTTGGAGAGCCAGGACAGCTGCCTTTAACTACAGGATGTTGATGTGAAGGCCCTTGTCATGAAGGTCCCACACCCCTGCACCACTCCTACTACAAGGTTCCTGTTGTCGAGCCACCAGTCAAAGTCCTCTCTCACCTCCTGCGAGAGGGGGACGAGAAAAGACTGAGGGTCACAAGACTGAGACCAGTACTCCCTCAGTCTCCACTTGAGAGACTGAAGGTGAAGCTGCCCATGAGGGACCAGCTTCTTCAAGGACGACAGTAGGCTGTTCCTGTTGAAACAAGAACCGCCTCGCTGCGTCCCTGAACCTGCTGATATGAAAATCCCATGGGAAGACTCTTGCTGCTACCGTGTCTATCAGCATACCCAGGTACAACGTCCTTTGCTTGGGCTCGAGATCAGACTTCTCGGGACTTATCAGGATCCCTAGATCCCAACAAATCTCAAGGAGTCAATCCCTGCCCTGTAGCGCTTGCCAGGACCAGCCAGTCGTCGAGATACCTCAATAGACAAATCCTATGCAAATGTGCCCCAGCTGAGACCAGGTTGATACTCCTGTGAACACCTGGAGAGCGGTTCAGCCCCAGAAACAGAGTGCCCTGAATTGGTAGACCGTCTCTCCGAGGATGAAGTGGAGTTACTCGCAAGAGGACTTGTGGATGGGTATCTGGAAATACACATCTTTCAAGTCCACCATAAGAATGAAGTCGTTCTCCCTGATAGAGGCAACAACTGTTCATGCTGTCTCCATCTTGAACCAAGTCTGGCAAATGAATCGTTTCTGGGGAGAAAGGTCTATGACCGGTCTCAATCTCCCCTAGGTCTCCTCTACGAGAAAGACCCAGCTGTAAAATCCTGGAGACCAGTCCAACACAACTTCTACAGCGTCCTTGTTCAGCATCTTCTTGACTTCTTCCACTAGGGTCTGGTGCATCAGTGACCCTATTACGTATGATGGTGGCCGGACTGGGTGGTTGGTGAGGGGTGGCGGAGACTCGAAGGGAAGTAGATATCCCTCCTGAAGGACATCCACAACCCAGGTCTCTGCTCTGTGTCGCTGCTAAGTTGCCCAAAGGCTCTACAGGCAAAACTCCCCACCAGAGGCAGTAGCTGGAGGGGAACCCTAGCATTTATCCTTCTTCTTACCCTCAACCCCACCCCCCTTTCTTGAAGGCAAGTAGGGCTGAAAGGGGCATGACGTCGCTCCCTTCAAGGAAGAAGAAGGCTGAGTAATTCCTCGGGTTCCCTTAGAACCATTTGTCTTCTTCAGGGGTGAAGAGGTGCTAGCTAGACTCAATGGTCTAGCCGCAGTGGAACGCGGAGAACCACAGGTCTTCGCCACTGCTTGGTGTCCACCACAGCATCCAACTGTTCTCTGTTCAAGAGAGAGGTGGTACCCAGCACCGTTCCATTATGTAAAGACAGTACCAACTCAGGGCCAAGGGACCATGTGACTTGAGAGAGGACAGCGGCGCATCTCTTGAGCACCAGGTTTGCCCACAGGTCTGCTACCTGGTGGGCCAGGTAGGAGATGGCCCTACCACCAGACTGGCACAATATCCCAAAAGCCAAGTCTTCCCCAGGGATGATGGCCCCGGAGGAAGCAGCAACCCTAAGCACTGTGAAGGACCACATGTCTAGCCAGAAGACTGCCTGAAGAGCTGCCATCGCGGTAGCCTCCAGCATCGCTGCTTCCTGCTGAGAGAGATACAGTCACCTCTCAATTAATGCGTGTTTAATTAACGTGTTTTTGATTTAACACGAGCTAGAAAATATTTTAAAATGTTTAAAAAATGCACAAATTTTGAATTAACGCAAATTTGCACCAAAGGGTTGTTTTCAAATCATCCGCACATCAGCGCTGCAGACAACAGCCATCAACATAAAGACATAGCACAGTATGTATTTATCAATAAAGCAAAAAAACTTTGTTAACTTACTAATAAAGCGAAAGATTTGACACAAAACGAGAATCAGCTTCGTTCCAACATCGGTATAATTGAGCAATGTCATGCTGCTGATGTCTACATAAAATTACACACGTAACAAATAATATGCATCTTTAACAAGATTTTTAAAAAGTTATACATTACTTCACTGTATCCAATAATAATGTATGTATTCTCATATTACTGCGTTACACAAGCAAATATTAATGCTGAAATATTATGCATGCCATTCACCCTTATTAACACATTTTCATAAATTAATGATCCAAATCTTTCAATATCCCAATATTCTTGTTTAAATGACAATAGGGCTCACCTCTTCATCCCAAATTTTACCCAAAACTTTGTTCAGCAAAGGTGTACCAGAATGTACTCGCTACTGGCCTATGCTACAATATTCTTGTTCTGAAGGAGATGGGCTATATTAGATTCACATCAACCGTGCATTGGACATCTAGACCAATCTACTAGTCAATCATGTTCATGCAAAAGGTATGAAGGCACAATATTTTGCCACTTGTATGTTATACACTTTAAAGAAAATATTGAATGTGACATATATACATTTTTGCTTATAAATTTCTTAGTGGTAACCTTGTTTCACAGGTAGCCTATAATAGACTCACATCAACCGAGCATTTGGTGTCTAGGACAGTCCCTTACGATGCTCCTGATTGGCTGCTGATAAGCCAATCACAAGGCTGGGAACTCTCACTCTCTCTAGAGTTCACATAGGCAAGATGTGTGTTCCATCTCTCCAGAGAGATGCTTTTGAAAGACGTAGCCCTCAGGAGAGGTGGAACATAGATCCTACCCATATGAACTCTATTAAGAGACTGAGAGTTTCCAGCCCTGTGATTAGCGTATCAACAACCAATCAGGAGCGTTGTAAGGGGCGGGACTAGACATCAAATGCACGGTTCATGTGAATCTACTATAGCCTATCCTACCATATATAGTACGTATAGTAGTAAAGGCTATGGCTGAGAGTGGAAATGAAGTTATTGCTTTTGCCCAAAAACCCTATACCTATACTCTTGTTTTTTCCATCTGTCCATCTGCCTGTGGTGTTTTTGCATGGTAACACTGCGTCCCGTGCTTCAAATTACACTGTGTAAGTTTTAGGTAAATAAACGGATATCTGGGTGTACATTTGCAACTGAAAAGTGTTTTAATAATTTTCTGTATGCGAATTACACCGTTACTATTCGAAATAGGATATTATTTAACGACCGGGACACAGTGTTACCATGCGCAAACACTGCAGACGGATGGACAGATGGAAGAAAACAGAGTATAGTATGGATGTTTTGATACTACTGTGGATAATCACAGGATGAAGACTTTGCTTATGTAGAGGGTTATGAAGAGAATGATAATGTATTTTATTTAACAATAATAATGGAGTTAGTAGTCCCGAAGCTGAGGCCCTTCAACCACCTGGTTCATCAGTTCACAATGAATGACTACCTACTATAGTAGCTAGTAGGTATAGTAGCAAGATTTTTATGACCATGTGTAAATCCCTGAGGATGACCACATTAAAAATGAGTAAATGAAAGTAAACCTTACACATAATGAGTAGGCTGTCCTGTGGCAGTGCCTCCTATTATATAACAAGACTAGGTCTACAGACAAAACTTCACAGAAACACTAGACCTACCATTACCTCCTTCTTCATTTGTGCCATAGGAAAGAACAAGTTGCTTTTAGCAACAACATTCTTAAAAAAACAATAAAACCAAGTACCCTGAAACAGTAAGAGTTAGCTATATATATCATTAACTAATTAATATGATACTCAGCTAGGTATAGGCTACCCACCTCTCAACTTGCTGCTTTTCCATCCAAGTTCCAGAAGCTGCTACCTAGCTATTAAGGAACGATTCTTTCCAGTTCGTACCCGGTTCTTTACTCGTGTGTCACAAGATTTCACTGACAATTCATTTCGGTACTACTCTTACGTTTCGCATTGCTAAGTACAGTATACAAACCGACTAAAATTAAACGCACACCACAGATTAACAGAAAATAATTCGGCTAAAATCAGAGAACTGCACTGAGATGCGACAAGTGAAATACTTTTACAATGAATTTAGCTTTCTTTGAAAATTTATCATATACAAAAGAGTAACGTAATTTAATTATAACATTAATAGTTATCACGCCGGGAACTACTTAAAAAAGGTTTACATTACTCTTCTATCTATCTTTAATTTAGTTTTTTATTTGACCAATCAAGCACGTACCTTCGCCATTAAGCAGATAAAACCAAAAATCATTAATGCCAAATAGTACTTCTCTGTAAATGTCATTGGCTGCCAATGTTATATATTACATTTTGACATAGTAATGGATGATGTATGCTAACTCTTTAAGTCGTATAACTAAATCTATCATTGTTTATCGAAGATTGTAACCAGTTGTGGTTTTTACACGGAGCTATTTGTTTTAGTAGTGATTAAGTCTACCTTTTTGTTTTTCCGTTATGTGTATACTTTTGCCTCAAATTGACTTTATAATATTACAAAATGATTTGATTTTGAAATACTTTAATGCTATGGAAAGGTATTATTTTTTTAGCAATAATATAAATTCTTTACAACAGTTCTACTTGATCACAGGAAACTACACCTAAGGAGAATGCACTCCAAGCATAAATATGTACCTCACGAGTTGCAAGCCCGTCGCTTCACCGACGCATCAGTGTTTAAGTTTTTGTGAACTATATCATAGTGAAAAGTCAGTGTTTTACAGATTTTGCGCTAATGTTGGCATTAGGTGGGTACTAAACTCCAGAAAAATGACGAATTATTTACGATTTTACCCACATTATCGAAGCAAGAACCGTGGGGTGAAAACACTTTCAGTGCAAGAATGAATAGCTTAGAATCTGTAACCCATCCAAAACATAGGCTGTGTGATCAACAGGTTAGTCAAATATATTACCTTATTTTTGCTATTCGGCAGAATGTCTGCATGAATTTAATGTCAGTGCGTATACCTCGGTATATTTTAAAAGCTTTTCACAAACTTTAAAGGCCCAATGTAAGTCTTCATAGACGTAGGCCTAGGTAGTTGCTATTTAAACATTATTATAGCCTACCCATAGGTAGGTATTTTATATGGGCATTGTTATGCTGTGACACCAGGCTATCCTTAACATGATTTGTACGACACTTGTGCATAAATACCTAGCTATATCGTAAATTTTCTCTGACCAGATTATACTACCTAACCTATACCGTTATTTGTATAGGGTAAAAAACCGCATGGTACAGGGGTGGACCATGTACGATCAATGTGTACAACCCCAAGAAAAGTACATTATAACGCGTCCTGACACCGGAGTAGAGGTCTTTAGCTCCGTTTCTCACCAACAAGAAGTTGCGTCTGATGCCCATCTCCGATGTCAGGACGCGTTACCTATAATGTACTTTTTTTGGGGTTGTACACATTGATCGTACATGGTCCACCCCTGTACCATGCGGTTTTTTACCCTAGTATGTGCTTTACCATTCATTCCAACGGATTTGATACTGAACATGACAATCATGGAAACTGCATAGAAAAACCGCACTGCCACAGCCTAGGCCGCTGCGGAATACTAGTACCCTAGATCTACCTAGAAACGTTCAAAACACACATCAATACAGGGATAGGTATTCTTTCAAGTCCAAAATGTGACGTTGGTTTAAAGTACAATTTTACCGTCTACTGTAATTGTGTGAAAGTGAGGGTAAGTGATACTAGGCTAGCAGGAAAAGCATGGACTTTTATTTCGCTTTTTCAACAGCAAAGCAAGTTTTCAGTTTTCCCAAACAGTTTAGCTATGGTGAATAGGCTAATTAAGATTTCTTGCACAGCCTCAAACTTGACAAATATGGTTTTCCTGGTAGAATTATATTTTATAAATTATTACCGTAAACCATTGCCTTTGTGTAGGCCCACGAGTAGCCTACAATTAAGGGATAGAACAGTTGGAAAGCGGTTTACTATTTAATGTCAAGATATAAAAAGAGTGAAATATACAAGGGTGTCAACTTGAAATCAGGGTGCAAGGTCGTTACTTTGCTGGTAGGCCTACTACCTCCTCTGGACCTCCACCCAATCTAACTTAGGGCTCTGTAGATTAAACCAAATAGGGTTGTGACTTAACCCAAGCTAATTTAATGTGCTGTCTCCTTACTTGCCTGGGAAGCTTTATCCCCCCATGGAACTCTACACCTAGCGTAACGTACGGCACTGTATATGAAAGTAACCAAGTGGGTTGCATCCTAACTTAATCTAATCTAGGGTTCTGGATCCTGACTTGGCCAGGGAGATGTCAGTACAGCTCCCCCCAACATCCCTTCCCCCTGCTAATATAGGCTAACCTACTTTACCAGGTCCTTACTTACCCAGTCCTCTTTTCCACTTTAAAAACTTTCACTAAACCTAACTACACTTGCAGATGTATCAGGGAGATGTTAGAACATCATAGTTCTGTTTTTCACTTTCTTATATTTTCCCTTTGCTTTCCCCAATGTGCTCCCATATAATGCAGGATTAAAGAAAGCCTTAATTTATAACTATACCCTAAAAAATTTTGAAACCAAAATGAATGTCCAAAGAGTTAAAAACAAACTTAAACAGGAAGATTATGTAGTCAGCTGTAGAATGTAATCATATTTTAGAGAAAAAATGTACTAAACATTCAATAAATCTTACTTTTATCAGATTTGGATCTTACAGAAGTACTAGGCTATCATAGAATTGTTTTCTCTCTAGTATTTCCCTCCTCCCCTAAAAATGTTTCTGACTTTTGTCCCTGATAATTGTAGGTTATAATTATTTTAGTATCTTTTAATTATTTGTTTTAACCAAGATGTTCAGAACACGAAAAAAATGAAATAGGTAGACCAAAATAATCCAAGGAACATGAGATAATCATTGCACCAAAGGAACCATGACTAAAGAACTGAAGCCAGTTCGTTTCTATGAAAATACAAACATCACCTTTACATATATAGAAGCATCCTTTGCATGAGCTGGAGCAGTTGTTGAACTTAAGAAAGCCATTAACTGGAGGTTGTGGAGGTTAGTGGGGAATGCTCCTCACTCATTTTTCTTCAGCTACTTTTAAGAGTGGGTGCTTTGCTCTGCTCTGCCTCTTCCTACTGTTGGTAAATATTTTTGAATAAGCTTTTGCAAGGAATGTGGGCACTTTCTGGCTCTTGCAATGGAATATATACTGTACCTTTTTGTTGGGGAAAGGCATGCACCCATGCTTCTTACTACAAAGAATGTGTTGGCTGGCCTTCTTAATGGGAGAAATTTGGTATGAGAAGGGAGATGGATAAGAAACGTTTGTCAGTGTTGTTAAGGGGAAACTTACCCTTGGTGAAATCGATGAATCCTTATAGTTCTTCCTCTTTCCCCCATCAGTTTCTGTCCCACTATGTATTTGTAATGCTTTCCCCCCATCAGGCATAGGAATCCTACCACGCATCTACTCTTCCCGATGGACAACACTGCTGTTGGGTATGGATAAATTAGTGTAAGTATGAGGGTGTGAATGTATAGTAACTTAACTTACCTCCATCGTCCTTCTGAAGCAGTATGTAGGCTGAAGTTTCTGCTGGAGTCAGACCAAATACTGCTAATGACACTTGAGTATCCGGTCTTAATTTACATAGATACTAAGGTTTGGTCTCCCTCTGATCTCCCTTATAACAAGGGGTGAGGGGAAGGCCAGGTAGAGGTTATTCTGAAACCATTTCTTGCTATTAGCCGAATTAGCTGCCTACTGACTTGGATTCCTTCTCAGAGTTTTCATGGGTCCTTTAAAACTTTTCTAGTTAAGTAAGTCCTCTCCCTAGATTAGAGGCCTCCTAGGGCCCTATTCCTCTTTAATCCCATTTGCCAGGTAGTGTAGAAGGTTACAGGAGTCAAAGTATCCCTTGCTTACACACAACCACAAGCTTGACATTACAGGGTAGGGCTTAACTCCTTTCAGTTGTCAGAGACAACCTCCCACCTGAGGACTAAGTTTCTTATTGAAAAGGTGCTGGTTTGAATTTCCATGTGCACAAATAGCAGTTTTTAAAGTAACTTGTATTTTTCCTAGGTATACAAACCAGAACATTGTTATAAACCTGCTGCAACCACCTCACATTGTCCCTGTAAAGTATATTTGGTCAGTAGAGACCGAACGACGTTCAAGGGTCGGAATGGACACTTTGCCAGGAAGTCTTCGACAGCCTCAGGAAGACACCCCACTGAATTTTCGGTGCCAGATATTCTTCGCCCCTTACCAGACTCCTCAGAGTGCCGGGACAGACGCTCTTTTGCAGGACTGGGAGGGACTTCAAGCCTATGCTTTTCCTCCGTTCTCTCAGGTGAGGTCAGTCCTCAACAAAGTGAGGGCAACCAAGCGTCTGGATCTCACCTTGATCACCCCCTTCTGGCCACAGAAGGAGTGGTTTCCCGACCTTCTGGAAGCACTGGTGGAGCCCCCCATTCGTTTGCCAGAGAGACCAGATCTTCTCAAACAACCCCATGTTCATCGGATCCATCAGAGGCTCCACATACTTCATCTTCATGCCTGGAGACTGTCAGGAGGTTCTCCAAGCACAAAGGGTTCTCCTCCAGAGTGGTGCGACAGTTGGCTCTTGCCAGACGGCAATCAACCAGAGTAAATTATCAGGCTAAATGTTCGGTTTACAGACGTTGGTGTAAGTCTCAAGGACATTCAATTTCTAGACCTTCCTTACCAAAAGTAGCAGAGTTTTTAGTTCATTTACATCATGACAGGGCCCTGTCACCTTCGTGCATTAAGGGTTATAGGTCCATGCTTTCCTATGTTTTTAAGGCAAGGCTCCCTGAGATCTCTTCATCTTATGTCATTAGAGATTTACTTCGATCCTTTTCCCTATTTCGACCCAGTCCGCAGTGTTCGCCTCCGACATGGGATGTTAACAAAGTCCTTCAAGCCTTAAGGTTCCCTCCGTTTAAGCCTTTGAATTCTGCCAAATTTAGGGACCTCTCTTCTAAGACACTCTTCCTTGTCTCGCTGGCTACAGCCAAGAGGGTGGGTGAACTGCAAGCACTCTTTTCTGGTTGCCAGATCTGGACAAGACATGATTTTGTCATACCTTCCTGAATTTGTCGCAAAGACTGAATCGTCTGATAATCCCATTCCCAGGTCTTTCGTACTGAAGTAACTGGTCGACTTTGTCGGTAATTTAAATGAGGAATTAGTTCTTTGCCATGTTAGGGCGCTCTCATGTTATTTACGCCGCACGAAAACATTCATGGTCGTCCCTGTCACCTGTTTGTTTCACCCCGAAATGTCAAGAGACCTATATCAAAGAATGGTGTATCCTTTTTTGTCAGAGATCTGATCGTTAAAACTGGTGGTTTGGCTGCCGGTGAAGACCAGACGCCGAGAGCACACAGTATTAGAGCAGTTGTTACATCAGTAGCTTTTATGAAGAATGTCTCAGTCGCCTAGGTGCTTGAGGCGGCGACTTGGCATTCTAATTCTGTTTTTGCCTCTTTTTACTTGAGGGATATTTCTCTAGTTCTAGGCGACCTTCGTTCTTTGGGCCGTTGGTGATGGCAGGACAGGTCGTCAGACAGGAGAATTAGGTAGTCTCCTGTTTTATGTTTGGTTGCTACCTGTATACTATTCATTAATTTTTGTTTTGTTGTATATATATTTTGTTTTTTGTTTTTGTATTATAACCCATGGCAGTTTTTGGCTTAGTTATAATGGGAATTAGGCAGTTTGGTATTTAGGTGTTGTTGATGACACGGACTGACTGCTTGGCAACTCATGCTGCTTCCATTGTCAGTGTGACATGGGACCAGCCACTGGGTTGTCGGCACTGGCGACTACGCTTCTCCCAGAGTTGATGCCGACTTAGGACTAGCCACTGGTTCGCTTGTCCTGATGACTCATGCTTCTTCCACTGTCCTGAACAGGGAATTAGTTGATGGATCGTCTGCTGTCATCTGGTGACTCGCTCACCATCTACTTTTTGTCTCACCTGTTTTCTTGGAGTCAGACACTCGTGCGAGATCAGGCGACATTTAGTAGCCTTGAGTTTCTTGTTGACGAAGTCGGTTGCGTTGATACACCGCCATTGATCGTGTAACATGAGACCAGGTTGGACTGTCAGGCATTCGTCCTTTGGGACTGAATCGCCTTTTTGCTCCGTGCTCCTTTCTCTTGGCACCAGAAAGCTCGAGTCAGAAGTTGCTCATGAGCCGACTCGCTGCTGGCGACTTGCGTTGATACCCCCCAAGGTTTGCTTAGCTTTGAATTGCCCAGACAGTCCAGACACTCATCCTTCAGGGAAAGAATAGTGCTTGATGGTCTTCAGGGTGCAGCCTTGCTGTCCTCGATTCGTCTTACTGGTCACCTTACTCCTTGTCCTGTGCTACCGCAGTTCCCTCCTCCTTTTCAATGTGGTTAATCGGGCTAGATAAATTATATTAAGGTAATGTTTATTAATATGGAATTTTTATTCTAAAATTAATATTAACCCTCTTACGCCGACTGGACCTATTTTACGTCGACATTTTTTGTCTCCCGTGTGCCGACTGGACGTATTTTACGTCGACTTACAAAAGTTTTTTTTAAAATTCGCGGAAAAATACTTATAGGCCTACCAGCCTAAAACTTTTGAATCACGCGCCTTGGGGGATGCTGGGAGTTCACGGATCAAGGTGTTGTTTTGTTTACAATCGTTACGCAGGCGCGCAAGCGCGAATTTCTTTCTTGCCGCACTAAAAAGTATCTGTGACACATCTCGGAAATTATTTCGTCACTTTGACATAATTTTTGTACCATTGTAAATTAGCCGTTACATGAAGTATTATATATATGAAAATGTGTGCATTTTTATGTAGAATACAACAATAAAATACTCATGATTGTAGCTTTTATCAGTTTTGAGATATTTTCATATAAATAACGATAATTGCCAAAATTTCAACCTTCGGTCAACTTTGACTCTACCGAAATGGTCGAAAAACGCAATTGTAAGCTAAAACTCTTATATTTTAGTAATATTCAATCATTTACCTTAATTTTGCAACTAATTGGAAGTCTCTAGCACAATATTTCGATTTATGGTGAATTTATGAAAAAACTTTTTCCTTACGTCCGCGCGGTAACTCCTCTGAAAAAAATCATACATGTGATTGTGGTAATGTTTGCACCATTTTAAAATTAGCCGTTATATAAAGTTTTATATATTGAAATGTGCGCAATTTCATGCACAATACAACTAAAAACAACCCATGGTTTTAGCTTTTATCAGTTTTGAGATATTTTCATATAAATAACGATAATTGCCAAAATTTCAACCTTTGGTCAACTTTGACTCTACCGAAATGGTCGAAAAACGCAATTGTAAGCTAAAACGCTTATATTCTAGTAATATTCAAGTATTTACCTTTATTTTGCAACAAATTGGAAGTCTCTAGCACAATATTTTGATTTATGGTCAATTTATGAAAAAAAAAAAAAAAATTTTTCTTTACGTCCGCGCGGTAACTCTTCCAAAAAAATCATACGTGCGATTTTGGTTATGTTTGCACCATTTTAAATTAGCCGTTACATAAAGTTTTATATATGAAAATGTGCGCAATTTCATGTAGAATACAACAAAAAATAATTGAAGATTGTAGCTTTTCTCATTTTTGAAATATTTACATATAAATCACGATTAATAGAAAAAAAACCACGTTCGGTCAACTTTGACTCAACCGAAATGGTCGAAAAACACAATTGTAAGCTAAAACTCTTACAGTCTAGTAATATTCAGTCATTTATCTTCATCTTGAAACAAATTCGAAGTCTCTAGCAAAATATTTAGATTTATGGTGAATTTTAAAAAAATCTTTCCTTCCCTCCGCGCGCAGATTCTCCTCCACAAATCTCCGAAATGCGTACGTCCCATTCTCGGAATATTTGCTCCATTTCATATTAGGCATTTCATAGAGTTTTATATATGAAAATGTGCGCAATTTCATGTAGAATAAAACGAAAAATATTTGAAGGTTGTAGCTTTTCTTATTTCCAAAATAATTGCATTTAAAAAATATATATAAAAAAATTCGACATTCGGTCAATTTTAACTCTTCAGATATGGTCGAAAACTGCAATTGTAAGCTAATACTCTTACAGTATAGTAATATTCAATCATTTGTCTTCATTTTGAAAGAAATTGGAAGTCTCTAGGACAATATTTAGATTTATGGTGAATTTTTTACGAATTCATGCATTATTTTGTGATATTTTCTCTGTGTTGCTTTTATCGTTTTGTTATATACCAAAATGATTGCAATTTAGTGTACATTACAACGAAAAAATAGTAACTTGTTACCTTTAACCGTTTTGCGCATAGCGCGATTTGAATACAATTATATATGAAATTTCGTTTTTGCGCTATCATATATCGCATTATTTATATATGATAATGATAATTTTTTTCATTTCTGATGGTTGCATACTAAACTTCAGCCAATGGCAAAAAAGGAGCCAAAAATGAACTCTTAATCTTGAAAACTAAGCGCGCTGTGATTTTTTGAAAAAAATATTTTTCCCGCTTCCGCGCTCACTCTGAAACACCTCCGGCACACGGGAGACAATTTTTTTTTTACCGCTTCGGCGTAAGAGGGTTATTAATACTTACCTGTATAATTTATCTAGTCCCACCCATCCTACCCCACGATCTGCCTATCACAACTGATTTTGAGGGAAGGTTTTGTAACTGTCAACGGCAGCGTTGTCAGCTGGCGGACAGAATAGGAGGTAACAGGGTTGCCAATGTGGTAAATTTTGGTGCGGTTTTGGGGGATTTAGGGCTAGATAAATTATACAGGTAAGTATTATTAATATTAATTTTAGAATTAAAATTCCATATTGTTCAGGATATGGGGCTTGGTAATTCAAATCATTGTAGTTATAATTTAGGACTACTTGATGCTTTATTGGCCCAATTATTCATCCTTTTTTGCGGTTTCCTCTTGCGGCAGAGGAGGTGCCAACGCCCTCCCTACCCTGTTAGCCATACCTAGCCAGACCCTGTGATGTGCCTACTGTTGGAGGTACAGGGAAGCAGGATATGTCTGGGAGTGAAAGCAGTTTGTGCCATTGTCTTCTTCCTCTGGCCAACGTGGCACGTGTCATATATAGCTTGGTATTTTGTCACCGAAAAATAAGCATGACAAGATCAAGTGAATTTTGGTAAAATTAGTTTTAAGATTCTTGTTGCAGAAAAGGATAATATTCAAGGTTGAATAAACAGACTGATGAAATATCAAAGAAAGTACTAATGCTGAAGATGATTAAATTATGATTAAGGGAATTCAGCGTTAGTTTCTATAATGTAATAACATTATGAAAGAGAACGCTATAAAGTAAAACTGTTTCAAGTTTTGTAACTTAACATGAACAGTGTAGTATGCGCACAACAGTGTTTGTGGAATGAGTGCTTAGGAACCAGGCAGGAGGTAGAGATGCTAGGTAAGGTTAAATGCACTCATTCAATGTACCATTTTGTATCCTTTAGACCTTGCTGGAGGCAGTGTATGCCTAGCAATCCCTATCTGGGTTCTTCCTGAAATTTTCCTTGCAAAATGATTTGGTACAGTATTCACTTGGACCCATATGCCTGACATTGTGCACTCGCTTGGCAGCAGGCACTTGACAGCAGGTGCTTGCCTGTATGTTATTTGCCAGCTTGTAACTAGTAGGTACTCCCCTAGGAGCAGGTGCTCACCTTGCAGCAGACGTTCACCTGGCAGAAGGCGCTCGCCTTGCATTGGAAGCTCTCTTGTCAGTAGGCACTTCCCTGCCATCAAACATGCTCTTGACAGCAAGTGCTCATCTGGTACTGAACACTTCGAGGCACCTACGTTCTTCCTCTCGGTATCCCAGGCAGTCTGGCTATGCCAGTTTGAAGATTTTTTTTTATTTTGTCTGTCATGAGGGATTTTCATGCAAGTAGCTGCTATTGGGTATGTGAATGCATTGTTCCTCCACATGCTCCTTCCTTTCTCAGGCGTTCTCATCAACTTCTGAAGCCCTCTTCGTAAGACAGTGCTAGTTTCTCCTGCTTCTCAGAGAAGTAGGAACTTCTATTGTAGTTCCCCCTTTTCTCAGATGTTGCACTTGTAGTCTTAGTCCCCTTCATTGCTGACTTTGGCTACTCCTGAGCATTTTCGGCATTTTCTTCAACTGTGTTCTATATTGTGGATGCCTCAGGGTGCTTGCCAGTCTCCAAGGCAGAATTTAAAGTTTTCATACATTCAACTTACCTGTCAGATATATACATAGCTATCGACTCCGTCGTCCCCGACAGAAATTCAAATTTCGCGGCACTCGCTACAGGTAGGTCAGGTGATCTACCGCCCTGCTCTGGGTAGCAGGACTAGGAACTATTCCCGTTTTCTAATCAGATTCTCTCTGTCGCCGGTAGTATCAACATTGTTGTTACTTCCTCCTGACTGGAATTCTTTTTTCACAACGCTTTTGATCATCTTTCGACTGATTTTTGGTGACGTACTTGGATCGTTGTTTGGCATTCGCTATCGTGGACTGGTTTTTGGACTTCGCTTTGGATTTTCGTGAATATGTCTGATTCTAGTGTTAGCTTCAGAGTGTGTGTGAATGAAGGCTGTAAGGTGAGGATTCCGAAAGCTTCGGTAGATCCTCACACTACATGCAGTGGTTGTAGAAAGGTTGAATGCTCAATTGAGAATACGTGTAACGAGTGTGAGAGATTGAGTGCGCAAGAATGGAAGAATCTGACTTCTTACTTGAAGAAGTTAGAGAAGGATAGAGAGAGGAAGGCGGCTTACAAAAGCCGGAAAATGTCTAGTAGTTCTGTAGCTTCTTCTTCTTCTCTTAATTATGCCCATTCTGTTTCAGCCCGTTCACAAGTTTATCCCTCTGATTCCGCCTCAGAAATAGCGGAACTCAGAGCTTCCCTTCAAAAAATGCAAGAGAAAATGGAAGCATTAGAAGGTAAGAGAAGTGAATGTGGTTTCTCGAGTGATGTTATGTCTCCAGTGTAGTGGAGGGGGCGTCTGGTTGTCCCTGCGACGCTCCCAGGCCTAGACCTCTTCCAGGCTCCCTGGCCCAGAGGAGAAGGAAAGTCGAAAGCCTTACGGGGGTCGTGGGGAACTCCAACGATCAGGCGTCCCTTCGGCAGAATCGTATACATCTCAGTCTGCCAGGGACAGCTATAGAAAAAGCGTCCTTCGTGAGTGCTTTTCATCTTCTAGTTCGCCTTCTCCGAGAAGAGGATGGAAGGAATCGAAGCTTTCACGTCCGCTAAAAAGGAACTGGAAAGAACATGAGCTTAATTCTAGCCCCGAGCGCTTCTCGGAAGAGGAGGCGCCTTCGGTAATCAAGAAAGCTAGAAAGGATTTAGATCCTTGGAAGGGAAAAGACTCTCGAGCGCCTTCCAGATCTCCTTCTCCTGATTCGAATGAGCCTTCGACCAGGAGAATTTTGATGAATGTACAGGAGCAAATAGCGTCTTTGGTAGGAGTACTTTCTAAGGAGCCTACTCGTAAAAAGGATGACAGGCTTCCGATTAAGAGATCCAAATACCGATCTCCTGTCGGGCGCGACGAACCCTCCAGGGGAGTTGTCGCACAAGCGGCCATCTCTGGGGGGAGCGGTGCGTTAGGCAGGCGAGATGTGGGAAAGGAAGTAACTCCTACCAAGCGTCAGGCGCCAACTAGGAGCCAGGCGCCAAGTAGGCGCAAAGAGCCTGACTTTACTGTAGATCGTTCTAGGCCCAGATCTTCATCCAAGCAACAAGAGCCAATTGGAGAAGAGAGAACTCCTGATAGGAGTATAGCGCCCGCTAAGCGCAATATACTTGCTATTCGAAAGGTGCATTCCATGAGCAATACTCCTACCAAGCCTCAGGAGTATTCGGAACTAGATGCGCCTTCCGTAGGTCAGGAGTATTCGGGAAGAGATACTCCTGCCAAGCGCCTTGATTACTCTGGCCTCGATACTCCTCCCAGGCGCCAGGAGTATTCTGGACTTTTTACTCCTACCAGGCGCCAGAGTATTCGAAGCGCGATGCGCCTACCAAGCGCCAGGAGTATTCTGAGCTTAATACTCCTAACAGGCGCCAGGAGTATTTGGAGCGAGATGCGCCTTCCAGACGGCAGGAGTATTCGAAGAGTGTAACGACTGTCAGGCGCCAGGAGTATTCCAAACAGGTTACTCCTACCAGGCCTCAGGAGTATTCTCAGCGAGATACTCCTGCTAAACGCCAGGCGCATTCTCCTCGTGAAGAGCTTGACATCCGACAGGAGTCTAACAGGCGTAGAGCAGTGATACGTGACTCTCCTAATGATAAACGTAAGGAGAGAGTTACTCCTAGCCCATCTCCTTATAGAAGTGCTTCTTCTTCGGAAAGGAAGAAATCTAGAGAGGAGACAGAGGAGGGAAGGGAGCCTTCTCCTTCCGATCCTATTAATTTAGATGACGTCTCGGAGGACGAAGTTACTAACAGAGAAGGGCTTTCGAATTACAAAGTTCTTTCTGCTCTTCTCTTAGAAGAATATGGAGATGCATTAACTCCAGCCGCTCCTCCTTCTCCTCGCTCTCTATTTTCAAGTACGAAGGCACACAAGTCTTCGTCTTTCCTGAAAATGAAGCCGGCCATATCCATGAAAAGGGCCTTACAATCTCTGGACTCTGGATCAAGACTAAGGAGTTAGGAAGGACGATCTTTTGCATGCCTCCCGCTAAACTAAGGGGCAGGAGAGGCATATGGTACGAAACGGGAGAAAACATGGGATTGTCTCTGCTTGTTTCAGCTGAATCGGACTTCTCCAGTCTCGTAGACTCGTCGAGGAGACATGCCTTGAATTCAGCAAAAGCAACATGGGGTCTTTCGGAAATGGACCATCTCCTCAAGGGACTTTTTCACACCTTAGAAGTATTTAACTTCCTAGATTGGTCCCTTGGGGTCATTGCTAAGAAGTCCCATGAAAAAGAACAACTAAGCCCTGAAACCTTGCATAGCATCCTTACATGCATAGATAAGGCGGTTCAAGATGGATCGGCGGAAGTGTGCTCCCTCTTCGGTGCGGGAATACTAAAGAAGAGAGCGGTTCATAGTGCCTTTCTCACTAAGGCCGTCTCTCCTTCGCAGAGATCCGCTTTGCTGTATGCGCCTCTCTCTGAGCATTTATTTCCTTCGCAGTTGGTGAGAGACATTGCCCATTCGCTAACTGAGAAAGCCACTCAGGATCTTTTAAGGCAATCCTCAGGGAAGAATAGACCTGTGGCTAGTGAGGAAAAGAAAGCATCTAAGCCAACTCAACAACAGCAGCCCTTTCGAGGAGGCGCTCAGGCTAGATCCATCGTCAGAAGGAAATCAACTGAAAAAAGGGGAAGATCTGCCTTCCGTCCCTTTAAGAAGGGAAAATGAGAAATCTTTCCTCCAGACACCAGGTGTAGGACCAGGTTACAATTCTTTGACATAGGATCCGATCCTTGGTCAATGTCAGTAATCAAGAAGGGTTATTATATCCCATTCAAGGACAGACCCCCCTTGACAACGTCACCGAGGGAACTGTCAGCCAGATACAAGGACCCTGTTCTGATGGATACTCTTCGTCAAATGGTGGAGCAGATGTGGGACAAAAGAGCAATAGAGCTGGTACTGGATCAAAGCTCCCCGGGGTTTTACAATCGCTTGTTTTCTCGTAGCGAAAGCCTCGGGGGGATGGAGACCGGTACTGGATGTAAGTTCGCTGAACAAATTCGTACAAACAACAGAAGTTCAGCATGGAAACGTCTGCTCAGTACTTGCAGCTCTCCGTCAAGAAGATTGGATGGCGTCTCTAGATCTTCAAGACGCATATTTCCATGTCCCGATTCACCATTCGTCGAGGAAGTACCTTCGTTTCATGTTCGAGGGAAGGATCTATCAGTTCAGGGCCCTGTGTTTCGGCCTTTCTACGGCTCCCCAAGTCTTCACAGACTTGATGAAAAATGTGTCAAAACACCTTCACATGAAAGGGATAAACGTCTCCCTATACCTGGACGACTGGCTCATCAGGGCCAGGTCTCAAAAGCAGTGTCTGGAGGACCTGTCAACAATCCTGGATTTGACAAAGACATTAGGATTAATCGTGAACCTCGAGAAATCCCAGATGGTCCCCAGCCAGAACGTAGTCTATCTGGGGATTCAGATGGATTCTCGGGGTTTTCGAGTATTTCCTTCTCGAGAGAGTAAGGAAAGGCTGTGCCACAGTATTGAACTTCTTAGAGAAAGAGCGTACTTCAGCGAGGGAATGGTTGAGCCTTCTGGGGACCCTTTCCTCTCTCGAACAGTTCTTTCCTCTAGGAAGACTGCATCTCCGTCCGCTTCAGTACTTCCTGAGAAGCAGTTGGAGTTGGAAGACAGGACAGCTCTCGGACACGTTTCCGATCTCATTAGAAGTAAAGCAACAGTTAAGGTGGTGGTTGACCCCCTTGGAAGAAAACAGAGGAGTATCCTTAGAAGTTCGGAACCCAAACCTGACATTGTTCTCAGACGCGTCGGAGACAGGTTGGGGTGCGACTCTAGGGTCCGCCGAAGAAGTGTCAGGCACCTGGTCGGAAGAGCAGGTGTCATGGCACATAAATTGCAAGGAGCTCTTTGCGATTCACCTCTCATTAAGGAGCTTCGAGCAGATAGTCAGAGACAAAGTAATTCAGATAAACTCCGACAATACGACCGCTCTGGCTTATGTCAAGAAGCAAGGAGGAACTCACTCTTTCGCCCTATACGAACTGGCAAGAGATCTGCTGATTTGGGGCAAATCAAAGAATGTGGTCTTCTAACGAGATTTGTTCAAGGGGAGAGGAACGTGAGAGCGGACAGACTGAGCAGGAGGTTCCAGGTCCTTCCTACAGAATGGACCCTCCACTCGGAAGTCTGTCAGACCCTTTGGTATCTTTGGGGGAAACCACAGATAGATCTATTCGCCACGTTTCTCTCCAAAAGGATAGACACATTTTGCGCCCTGGTAGAGGATCCCAGGGCTTATGCTATAGACGCCTTTCTCCTGGACTGGTCAGGGCTAGACGTGTATGCTTTTCCCCCATTCAAGATTCTGGGGAGTAGTCAGAAAGTTTGTGGCCTCGAAGGGAACCAGAATGACTCTGATAGCCCCATATTGGCCATCCCGAATTTGGTTCACGGAGGTGATGGAGTGGACAGTGGACTTCCCCAGATCTCTTCCAAACAGGATAGATCTGCTCAAACAACCCCACTTCGAGAGGTACCATCAAAATCTACCCGCTCTTGCTCTGACTGCCTTTCGACTATCGAAAGATTGGTCAGAGCGAGGGGGTTTTCTCGCAAGGCGGCAAGCGCAATTGCTAGAGCCCGCAGATCATCTACTAGGCGAGTGTACCAATCGAAGTGGGAAGTTTTCAGAAACTGGTGCAGGTCGAAGAAGCTGTCCTCTTCCAATACCTCTGTAACCGAAATTGCGGATTTCTTTCTTTTCCTGAGGGAAAAGTCACATCTCTCTGTACCAACAATTAAAGGATACAGAAGTATGCTTTCGTCAGTCTTTAGAAACAGAGGCTTAGACTTGACGAATAATAAAGATTTGCACGATCTCATCCGCTCTTTTGAAACGTCCAAGTCAGTAGAGCCTAGGATTCCGAGCTGGAACTTAGATGTGGTTCTGAAATTTCTATCCTCGGAAAAGTTCGAACCACCTCATACGGCTTCATTCCGTGATATCACTAGAAAGTGTATATTTCTTCTATCTCTGGCTACGGCTAAAAGGGTCAGCGAGTTGCACGCCCTTGAGTCACGAGTTGGTTTCAAAGAAGATTCTGCGATTTGTTCATTCCAGACTCTTTTTCTTGCCAAAAACGAGAACCCTTCGAATCCCTGGCCTAGGAGTTTCGAGGTAAAAGGACTTACTAGCCTAGTAGGCAGAGAAATAGAAAGATCACTTTGTCCAGTTAGAGCACTGAAATTCTATCTGGACAGAAAGAAGCGGTTGGGAGGCTCACAACATGGTCTTTGGTGCTCGGTAAAAGACCCCAAGAGACCTATGTCTAAAAATGCTTTGGCCTTCTTTGTTAGAAGTGTAATTACCGAGGCTCATAAGAACTGCCCAGATGACTCTTTTAATCTATTAAGAGTAAGAGCTCATGAGGTAAGGGCAATCGCGACATCAATTGCGTTCCAGAGAAATATGTCACTTAAAAATATTTTGGACGCAACATATTGGAGATGCAACTCAGTATTTGCATCTCATTATTTAAAAGATGTGCGAGAGTAACGTATGAGAAATGTTTTTCTTTAGGTCCGTTTGTGTCAGCACAGACGGTTCTGGGTAAAGGAGAGAGCACCGATCCTTAAATATGTTTACGTAACCCTCTTGTCGGATGTGTTCTCGTGTTTCCTGTGCATGGGAGTGTCAGATGTCGCACTGGCGGCCTTCACTTCGCTTCATTAGGAAATCGAGTGACAGCTGACTATTAGAGGGGTACAAAATTTTTATTTTTGTATGTATGAGTTTCGAGTTTGTGGTTGTTTGCTAAGAGTTTGGGGATGACTCTTAGCAATCTTAGAACTAACACGGGTTAGGATCGGGTGATCGGGATCGGTTGTGTGCTCCTTAAAGAAGGCGTGTTGTCATATAAGCGGATTAGCACCCCTTGACAAACGCCAGTTAGGCTCTGCCGAGTAAGTGGATAAGACCCCATCGACAGACCAGCAAGAACTCTTGGCCATAGATCACTATCTCGCTAAGGCTCTTGAGATGAAGCAGACTCCTGGGCAGTAGCCACGAAGTCTTCCATCTAATAAGGTAGGAACTAAGGTTTATTTATACCTACAACATATGTTGTTTACCTGTCTAGTCAGTTAGTTAGCTGTCTCTTGCCCTCCACCAAAGGGTGTCAATCAGCTATGTATATATCTGACAGGTAAGTTGAATGTATGAAAATGATATTGTTATGATACAATAAAGTTTCATACATACTTACCTGGCAGATATATACAATTGAAGACCCACCCAGCCTCCCCGCAGGAGACAGGTGGAAGAGAGAATCTGATTAGAAAACGGAATAGTTCCTAGTCCTGCTACCCAGAGGGGGCGGCGGTAGATCACCTGACCTACCTGTAGCGAGTGCCGCGAAATTTGAATTTCTGTCGGGACGACGGAGTCGATAGCTATGTATTTATAGCTGCCAGGTAAGTATGTATGAAACTTTATTGTATCATAACAATATCATATTCTTTAGCCTCTTTTTGGCATTCTCGAGTCTCTTTTAGGTATTTTCAGTCGCCTTTTCA
Source organism: Macrobrachium nipponense (assembly GCF_015104395.2). Classification (NCBI taxonomy): domain Eukaryota; kingdom Metazoa; phylum Arthropoda; class Malacostraca; order Decapoda; family Palaemonidae; genus Macrobrachium; species Macrobrachium nipponense. The sequence goes on along the minus strand of NC_061110.1, from coordinate 74,539,844 downwards.
CTGCTGAGGTTTGAAGTATTCACCTGTTAGTCAAGCAGATCCTTCTTTGATTGCTACTGTCTCAGCAGAGCATACTGGAGTATCTTTCCCTCGGCCAAGTTTTTTGAGGTTGGCTCTTTCCTGTTTTTTGGTTTTGACTCCTGCTACATCGATGTCGGTGCAGGATGATGTGAATAGTCTGGAACACTTTGTTTTGTATAAGTAACTTACTGAGCATTTACTTAGCTATTAGTTTCAAACTATTGCGGCAGCTTAAATTCAAAATTTTTGTACATGAACTTCCCTGCCAGATATATACATAGCTTATGACTCTGACGTCACGACAGAAAATTTAAAACTCGCGGCACACGCTACAGGTAGGTCAGGTGATCTACCTTAGCTGCCGCTGGGTGGCGGGTGTAAGAACCAATCCCCCTTTCCTGCCAGATTTTCTCTGTCGTCCGGCTTGACAGCACCTGTTGTTAAGTCCTCTCGATAGTGGATTTATTCTCGTTGCCGACGATTTTTGGATTGACACTTTTGGTGAAGTACCCTTTGTCCGTTGGCTTGGCATATGCTATTTTGGATCATTTTTTGGATTGTTCTTTGGTTTTTTCTTATAATGGCTGATACTGAGATTAAGAAATCTTCTATGTTTAGAGTATGTTCGATGAGTGAATGTAAGGTGAGGCTTCCTAAAGCTTCTGTAGATCCTCACAGTGTGTGTATGAGTTGTAGAGGGAATGAATGTTCTTTCATTAACCCCTGTAAAGAGTGTGAAAGGTTGGATGAGGACGGATGGAAGTCTCTTTCTTCCTACTTAAGGAAGTTAGAGAAGGATAGGGCTCGTAAGGCTGCTTCTAGGAGCTCGAGTAGATCGCGAGTTAGCGAACTTTACGTTGAGAACCCTATCGTAGACGTAGTTCCTTCTCCCGTTTCAGCCCCTGCTCCCAGCTTTGAACCTGAAGATTCGTGTTCGGAGATGGCTTCTTTGAGAGACACGGTAAGGAGCAATGAGAGCAAAATACGCTCTCATAAAGGTAAGAGTGACAGTGCCAGTGAACAGTGCAGTGCCCCTAGTGCAGTGGAGGGTGCGTCTGACCGGCTCACTAACGCTTCCAGGCCTAGACCTCTTCCATACTCCCAGATCCAGTGGAGGAGGAAAGTCGAAAGCCGCAGGAAGGTTAGGGAGAACCCCCACCAGTCAGGCGTCCCCTCGGCAGATCCTGTTGCTCGTTCCCAGGCTGCCTTGGATCGAACCAAGAAGGAGGTGTTGCGCCAGTGCTTCTCGTCTTCTTCGTCGCCTTCTCCCAAGCGTAGATGGAGCGCCTCGGAGTCCTGTCGCCCTCGCAAGAGAACTTGGAAGGAACCTTGCTCCCTTCCTTCCAGCCCCGAATCCTTCTCGGAAGAGCCGGAGATCGAGCGTAAGAGAACCAGGAGATCTCAAGAATCCTCTTCTCCTTTCCACGCTCCGGCCTCTCCTCCAGTCGGAGAGTTTGAGAGATCGCCTGCGCGCATCTTGGCGGGTCTGCAGGCCCAGATTTCAGCTTTGGCCGACTCCTTAGCAGGGAGTTCTCGCCGTCGGAAGGATGTCTCGCTCCCGGTGAAGAAGTCGAAGAAAGACTCTGCGGATTTCTCGCCTCCTGCAGGAAGGGTTCAAGAGCCTCGCAGTAGAGACTCTTACATTCAAGAGAACCTCAGAGATCGCTCTCCGAGCAGGCGCTCCTCTCCCCCCGGCAGGCGTCTTGAACATGACAGGCACAAGGAGCTTGACAGGCGTTCTTCTCCGGAGTACCGCTCTTCTAGATTTAAACATGAAGAAATAGAGGATCAATTCGCTTCTAGTAGGCGCTATTCACTGAAGATCCGCACTACTTCTAGCAAGCGTCAAGAGCTTGACAGGCGCCAGGAACCTCGTATTTTACAGGATCGTAGTAGGCGCACTTCGCCTGGAAGCCGCTCTCCTTTGGACAGGCGCTCGGAGACTAGTAGGCGTTTTTTCACCAGGAATTCTCTCTTCGCCGGAGACTCGTTCGCCCTCTGTCAGACACAGAGAAGATAGTAGGCGCCAAGAGCCTAGGATGCGCCAGATAAGACAATCTCCGCCTTGTGATCGCTCTCGACTGGACAGGCGCACAGAGCCTTGCAAGCGCTTCGCGTCTGATAGACGCTCTTCTTCGGAAGGCTTTTCTCCTCGTGACAGGCGCCAAGAGCCTGGCAGGCGCATAGAGACTGACAGGCACCAAGAGCCTAGCAGGCGCAAGGAGCCTGATAGGCGCTCTTCTCCTACCAGGCACTCTTCAGTTGACTCGGACATGGATATGGACAGGCGTGCCTCCTCTAGTAGACGCTCTCCTAGTAGGCGCTCTCCTAGTAGGCGCTCTCCAGGAAAAGCTCCCCTCCAGGCAGCCGATCTTTTAAACGTCATTCTTCGGAAGAGGGACATGGTGCTTCCGAGGAAGATTTGCCAAGGGATTTTCAGTTTCCTCTTACAAGAGACTTACCGACCTCCTCTTGCAAGAATTTGGGGATTCCCTTTCGGCTGTTGCTCCTCCGTCTCCTCCTTCCTTATTTTCTACGGCGAAGACTACAAAGACGTTGTCGGTTGTCAAGATGAAACCTACGGTTTCGATGAAGAAGGCGCTTAAGAGCTTTGATGATTGGCTGGTCTCTAAGGAGGAGAAGGGGAAGACCGTCTTTTCTTTCCCACCTTCCAAGCTTACGGGAAAGATGGGATTCTGGTATGAGTCAGGGGAGCCTTTGGGTCTGACTCTTCCCTCTTCGGCAGACTCGGACTTCTCTTCGTTGGTGGATTCCGCGCGTCGCTCGGCTCTTAATTCTGCAAAGACGACGTGGGGAATGAGCGAACTAGACCACCTTCTGAAGGGAATGTTCCGGGTCCTAGAAGTGTTTAACTTCCTCGACTGGACACTCGGAGTCTTGGCAAAGAAGACACAGGATCAAGAGTCTCTTTCGCTGGAGGATCTTCATTCAGTCCTGTCTTGCATGGACAAGGCAGTGAGAGATGGGTCTGGAGAGATAGCTTCGCTTTTTGGAGCTGGAGTTGTAAAGAAAAGGGCAGTATTCTGCTCCTTTTTAACCAAGGCTGTGTCTCATGCGCAGAGAGCTTCTCTGTTATACGCGCATCTTTCCCCGCAACTCTTCCCCAAGAAGATTATTAATGATATTTCCAGCGCTCTTTCGGCAAAGGCGACGCAGGATATGTTGGCTCGATCAGCAAGAATTCCTAAGGCTTCTTGTCAGCCTAAGATGAAGAAGGAAACGTCGAGCAAGCAAGAGCCCTTTCGAGGAGGCCCTTCTTCCCGCACTTCTTCCTCCAGAGGAACAAGACCTCCTAGAAGAGGAAGGACCTTCTCTCGATCGATCAGATCGAAAAAATAGTACCCGTGTCCTCCAGACTTCAGTAGGTGCCAGACTGCTGAGTTTTGCAGGTGTCTGGGTACAGAAGGGGACGGACGACTGGTCCCTCGCTATAGTCAAGAAAGGCTACCTCATTCCCTTCGTCTCGAGACCACCCTTGACCACTACACCAAGGGAGTTGGTGGCCAGGTACAAAGACCCTCACATGAATCAAGCCCTTGCTCTAGCAGTAGAGTTCATGCTGGAGAAGGAAGCGATAGAGATGGTGAAGGACCCTCTTTCCGCGGGTTTCTACAACCGTCTTTTCATTGTTCCCAAGACCTCAGGAGGATGGAGACCGGTTCTGGACGTAAGCGCCCTGAACGTCTTTGTGAAGAAGAGGAAGTTCGCAATGGAGACAACTTCTTCAGTATTAGCGGCCCTTCGTCCCGGGGACTGGATGGTGTCACTGGACCCTCAGGACGCTTACTTTCACGTGCCGATCCATCCTTCTTCGCGCAAGTTCCTAAGACTCGTGTGGAAAGGGAAAGTTTTCCAGTTCAGGGCTTTGTGCTTCGGCCTATCCACAGCCCCCCAAGTATTCTCAGGGCTAATGAAGAACGTAGCACAATGGCTACATCTCGAAGGAGTGAGGGTGTCCCTATATTTGGATGATTGGCTGATCAGAGCCAAATCGAAGGAGAAATGTCTGGAGGACCTTCACATAACATTGACCTTAGCTAGTTCTCTGGGTTTGTTGATAAACTTCGAGAAATCACAGTTAATCCCCAGCCAAGATCGTATCTATCTGGGGATTCGGATGGTTTCTCAGGTTTTTCGTGCGTATCCATTCCTAGAAAGGATAGCCCGTTGTTCAGAGAGGGTCGCAACCTTTCTAGAGAAAGATGTATGCACAGCGAGGGAGTGGATGAGTCTGTTGGGGACACACTCCTCGCTGGAGCAATTCGTTTCTCTAGGGAGGTTGCACCTCAGACCCCTCCAGTTCTTTCTAAATCGGAACTGGAACCGCAGATCTCGGGGTCTAGATTTCATCTTCAAGATCTCGAACGAGATAAAGGAGGATCTCCGTTGGTGGGCAGACCCTCTTCTCTTCAAGGAAGGCATTTCCTTACATTTGCAGAACCCCAACCTAGTGTTATTTGCAGACGCGTCGGACAAAGGTTGGGGAGCGACTCTCGGCTCGAGAGAAGTGTCAGGCACCTGGGTGGGGGAACAGGTGTCCTGGCACATCAACAAAAAAGAACTGATGGCGATTTGGTTGGCCCTCAAAGCGTTCGAGCCCCTCGTCCAGAAGACTTCGGTTCAGATCAACTCGGACAACACCACAGCCCTGGCTTACATTCGGAAGCAGGGGGGGACTCACTCATTCTCCCTGTACGAAACAGCAAGAATGCTCCTTTTGTGGTCGGAGGAAAGGGAGATAAGTCTCCTCACCAGGTTTGTACAGGGAGAAAGAAATGTCAGAGCAGATCTGCTAAGCAGAAGAAACCAAGTCCTTCCCTCAGAGTGGACTCTGCACGCGGATGTATGCCAGGAGCTGTGGAAGACGTGGGGCAGACCTCATCTGGACCTCTTCGCGACATCCAGGAATGCAAGGATAGACCTGTACTGCTCCCCGATATCAGACCCGAAAGCAGTAACGGTAGACGCGTTCCTGATGGACTGGAAGAACTTAGACCTTTATGCGTTTCCTCCTTTCAAGATTCTGGGGGAAACCCTAAGGAAATTCTCAGCATCGGAGGGAGCAAGGATGACCTTGATTGCTCCGTTCTGGCCCGCCCAGGACTGGTTCACAGAGGTACTGGAATGGTTGGTAGATATTCCAAGATCCCTGCCACTAAGAGTCGATCTGCTCAAACAGCCCCACTTCGACAGGTTTCACAAGAACCTCCCCGCTCTAAGTCTGACTGGATTCAGACTATCAGAGTCTGGTCAGAGCTAAGGGCTTTTTGGCAAAGTCTGCAAGAGCAATTGCCAATGCACATAGACCTTCCACCACCAGGGTCTACCAGTCGAAGTGGGATCTTTTTCGACGTTGGTGCAGGAATCAGAACATTTCCTCCTCCAGTACCTCTGTGACCCAAATAGCAGACTTTCTTATTTTCCTGAGGGAAGAATGCGGTCTGGTAGTCTCGACGATAAAGGGCTACAGGAGCATGCTATCTTCTGTGTTCAGACACAGGGGATTAAACATCTCTGAAGATAAGGATCTGCATGATTTAATCAAGTCGTTTGAGACTTCTAAAAGAACCTCTTGTTTAACCCCAAGCTGGAACCTGGACGTAGTATTATCGTTTCTGAGGTCCTCGAGATTCGAACCTCCCCAATCAGCCTCTTTCAGAGACCTCTCTATGAAGACCTTGTTTCTCTGCGCTTTAGCTTCAGCTAAGAGAGTCAGCAAATTGCAAGCTCTGGAAGGAGATGTGGGGTTCCAAGGAGACTCCGCTGTTTGTTCGTTTCTCCTGTCTTTCCTGGCCAAGAATGAAAACCCCTCATCCCCTTGGCCCAGGAGCTTCGAGATAAAAAGCTTATCCTCCTTAGTTGGAGTAGAAGAGGAGAGGACTCTTTGCCCTGTAAGGAGCCTAAAGTTTTATCTCCAGAGGAAGAAAAGACTTGGGGCTAACTCAGACAACCTCTGGTGTTCTGTAAGAGACCCCAGTAGGCCTTTATCAAAGAATGCCCTGTCATTCTTTATTAGGAACCTTATTAAAGAAGCCCACGCATCTTGTAACCAGGATCAGTATAGACTTCTGAAAGTCAAGGCGCATGAGGTAAGGGCCATCTCGACATCTTTGGCTTTCAAGAAGAATATGTCCTTACAAAACCTCACGAAAGCGACTTTTTGGAGGTGTGAGTCAGTCTTCTCCAACCACTACCTGAAAGACGTAAGAATTATGTATGAGAAGTGCTTTGGGTTAGGCCCGTACGTATCGGCAGATTCAGTGCTGGGGCAGGGAGCTGAAGCATGTCCTTTTTAGATATTTTTTCCCTTGTTGTATTTGTATTGTATTTTTTGGTTGTGGGAAGGAGGATGCAGGAGGCACCTCCTTCTTTTGTAGTTCTAACATTTGTGTTTTGGTTAGGTGATCGGTTTGTGCTTGAAGCTCCTTGCATTGGTAGTGGACAGGCTCTGTCATTAAGTGTTTGGTCCCCTTTGACAAGACCCTAACTGGATTCTACCAAGTAAGCGGAGTCAGTTCCCATTGGTAGACCCAAAGAGTTTTTCAGCTGTAGGTCACGCCCTCGCTGTAACTCTTCAGGCAACGCAGACTTATAGACAGTAACTATGAAGTCTTCTGCCTAAATCAGGTAAGAACCAAGGGTATTTTTTATTCCTTTAACATATGTTGTCTCCCCTTTCTCTGGACTTAAATGTCTCTTTCCCTCCACCAAGGGTGTCAATCAGCTATGTATATATCTGGCAGGGAAGTTCATGTACAAAAATGATATTGTTAGTATACAATAAAGTTTTGTACATACTTACCTGGCAGATATATACGATTGATGGCCCTCCCAGCCTCCCCTCAGGAGACAGGTGGAAGAGAAAATCTGGCAGGAAAGGGGGATTGGTTCTTACTCCCGCCACCCAGCGGCGGGTAAGGTAGATCACCTGACCTACCTGTAGCGTGTGCCGCGAGTTTTAAATTTTCTGTCGTGACGTCAGAGTCATAAGTTATGTATATATCCGCCAGGTAAGTATGTACAAAACTTTATTGTATACTAACAATATCATTTTTACTAGTGCCTCAATTGTTTTAGTGTAGGCGACCAATCCTACCCACTAACAGAAATACTAGGGATAATTTAGCAGACGGCCTCATTCTGTTTCTCCAAGTCTCGATGTAAACATCGAATCTTTGCAGCAGTTTTTTTTAATTTTTTGGTGGTTTTCTAACTGGATCTTGGTGATGAATTATTGCTGATTTCAAGTTCATAGCTTCAAACTTATATAGCTTTCAGGATCAGTATTTTATTGTTTGTTCATGAAATTTACCTGTCAGATATATATATAGCTGTATTTTTCCGAATCCAACAGAAATTTAAACACTTACGACACACGCAGTGGGAGTCAGGTGGTTAGTACCCATTCCCGCCGCTGGGAGGCGGGTATCAGGAACCATTCCCATTTTCTATTCATAATTTTTCTGTCGCCGGTGCTGTAAACGTTTGCAGCACCTCCGTCCAGATTTTGGAAACTTACTAGCTACTTGAGTATCCCTTTTGGTTTTTTCTTTGGTATCTGAATTGGATCGGTGGCTTGGCACACGTTGACTTTGGATTGATTTGATTTTGGTATTGATTTTTCTTTGATCAAGATGTCAGGGTCTAGTTCAACTAGCGCTAGATTTTGTTCTATGTCCGAATGTAGAGGTAGGCTACTGAAAGCTTCAGTAGACCCACATTCTGTTTGTAAGGTTTGCAGGGGGAATGAATGTATGTTTGAAAGTCGTTGTAAGGAGTGTGAAAGATTAACAGAGTCTGAGTGGAAGGCGTATGAAACCTATCTTAAGAAACTTGAGCGAGATAGGTTAAGGAGGTCTTCCTCCAGGAGTGTTTCAGGTTGGCAAGATTTTAATGATTATCCTGCTAACCCTCCTTCTGTAGTTTATGCTTCTACCCCTGTAGTGTTGCCTCCGGCCCCTGAAGCAGTGTCGGTAGAAGGTAATACTTTATCGCTAATTCTTGAATCGATTCGTAACTTAGAATCAAAAGTGTTAGCTCTGGAGAGCAAAAGTGAAGAAAAGGGCAGTGAAAGTGCCCCTTGTGTAGTGGAGGGTGTGTCAGATTGGCCTCATTCCGCCTCTAGACCTAGACCTCTGCTTGACTCCCAGGTTACGGGGAGAGAGCATGTCAAAAGTCGAAGGAGGGTTACGAGGAACCCCCACCGATCTGGCGTACCTTCAGCAGCTTCTAACAAACCTACCCAGACTGCCAAGGAGCGTGCGCGTGCACGTCTTCTTAAGGAGTGCTTTTCCTCTTCGGAAGCTTCCTCCCCGCGCAAGGGGTGGAGCTCTCATGCCGCATCACGTCCGCTGAAAAGGACGGCTCGTGTTCGGGACGCTTCACGTCCAAGTTGTTCTCCGGAACTTTGCTCTTCGCCTGATAGTGCGTTTGCTGCTTTTCGTCCGTACAAGAAGCGTAAGGATTCTTCGGAGGCGGAGTCTTTCCTAGATGATTCTTTCAAGCGCCGCAGTCGCTCTAAGGTGCGTGAAGTGGCGGTTCCTGGGAGTAGGAAGAAGGCGTCCCCTCGCCACTCGCCTGCTCACAGGATCAGCCCCTCCCCATAAAAGGAGGCTTCACCTACAAGCAAGATTCTCCAGTCGCTTCAGCAGCAACTTCGAGATGTTATTTCTTCGAGAGAGACTGTTCCACATCGCCGTAGAAAGGATGACAATCTTCCTGTGAAGAGGTCGAGGCGTTCTCCCTCTCCCTCTCCTCGCTCGTCTCTCTCTCCGTTTGAGTCTCCCTCTAGAGTTCGTTCCGCTCCCCAGCAACTCTCTAGAGGAGGTGAGAAATTTGTTTCTCACTCTCGAGAAGCAGTTGTATCCGCTACTATGAAATATGTAGATAGGAAGCGCGTTTCTTTAGATGCCGAGCGCGCTTCTGTGAAAGTCAAGCGCGCTTCAGTGGACGCCGAGCGTGATTCGGTGCAAGTTAAGCGAGCCCCAGTGGACGCTCAGCGCGTTACAGTGGACGCTCGGCACGCGCCAGTGGACGCTCAGCACGTGCAGTGGACACCAGGTGTGCACCTGTAGCTGTCGAGCGCGCTTCAGTCGGAGCCAGAAAATTGGCATCGGACGCCAAGCGCGTGCCTACGGACGTCAGTTTTCCACCACCGCAAGCGCAAGTGGAAGCGGGAACTCTTCCTGTTCGCTGCTCTTTCTCTTTTGAGAAAGCTCGTGACTCTTCTTACTTCCTCCGACTTCTCAGTGTCTGAAGAGGAAATTAGTGACGCTTTCGTCGAAGTGGACGAAGAACAGCAGTTGGCTCCAGTCTCGACGGACTACAAGGTTTTAACTCGTCTGCTACAGTCAGTCTTTGCAGACACTTTTCAGCCTGAAGCTCCAGTACTCCTCCCTCTCAGTTTTCGTAACATCCAAAGCTACTAAGATCTCGGGCTTTGTGAAAATGAAGAAGCCGCTTTCTACGAAGCAAGCTTTTCGCAAGGTCCATGATTGGATGGAAAAGAGGAAAGCTTCAGGCAAGACTTCTTTCGCTTTACCACCTTCAAGACTTTGTGGCAAAGCTGGTATTAATAAACATTACCTTAATATAATTTATCTAGCCCTAAATCCCCAAAAACCGCACCAAAATTTACCACATTGGCAACCCTGTTACCTCCTATTCTGTCCGCCAGTTGGCAACACTGTCGTTGACAGATACGAAAACCTTCCTTCAAATCAGTTGTTAACGAGCGCCCGTGTTGTTTACATCACGGCCGCTCTTTATAAATTTCCTTAAACATTTTTGTGCCTTTAAAGCTTTCATTATTTGTTAAATGAAACTTTATATGAATTACCACTCACGCATTACATCACGAAACTAGTGAATTAACTTTGATTTCTGTTGTGGTTCTTATCTTAAATTACGAACTTTGCGCGACCCGGAACTACTGACCTGTCCAATTCTACAATGGATTACCAAGAAATTACGATGCTTCCTTCTGCCAGCAACATCAGGAACTGCCCGTTTGTGGGACAAGGATGAGTAGCAGGGAGTATGAACCCCATGACATTTGTAGTTCTTGTCGTGGACAGGTTTGTGACTTGACTTCTCGTTGTGACGTATGTAAGCCCTGGTCTGACGAGGATATGACTGCTTATATGAAACGCCAAACAATCTTGCAGCGTAAAAGATCGGTTAAGGAGAAAAAGAAATCGATGCTAAAACTGTATCTAACGAATTCTTTGACTTGGGCGCTCATGATTCTGGCTCTTCGGTTTCGGTATCGTACGACTCCGATTCCGAATTAATTGATGCTTTGCCCCTGTACAACCGGTAATTAGTGAAGTTAGTTCTGATGTAGATTCAAGATTTTGGCAATGGAAACTACCTGGAAACAGAATTTTAAGAAATTACAGCTTAGTCTAGATAGAGATATTTCTGCTAAGTTTAATAATCTGTCAGAGAATTTTCAAGAAGCCTTTACTAGAATGTCTAACACACTTTTAGATTCATTTTCAGCTCCTCGTCAGGTACCTGTCGACAGCACCATGGGTAACGGTGCGACAGATACCCCGGCTTGTGAACCCCGTCGTGGCGAAGGCCTAGGGGGGGAATCACCGGTCCGGGCAGGTGCCTAACGAATCTTACCCAACGTGTCCCCTGTTAGTCCCGTAACAGTGCCAAAGGGCGCTTATTTAGGAGAAGGGGGGAGGGATATTAGTGTCAGACCTAAGATAGCTAGTCGTCAGGATTTTACTTCAGAGGAAGTTTCTAAGTTAGGATCTGACGATGATGATGATGATGACGCGGATTCGTGTGATATTGATGTTTCCTCGAATGGATGTCATGATGTAGAATTCAAGAAACTTTTTGATTTAATTTTGAGTTTTCTTCCTCAGGCGAGGCCTAAAGAGCAGAAGCAGCCTCCGCCTCGTTGTATTACAGAAGGGATTTTTCTTGACGGTCCTTCCGGTCACAGAATTTTTACGTTTCCTTTGCCCAGAGGTTCGCGAGAGTGAGGACGGACTTTGCCGCTAAACTTTCGAAGGTGATCAGGGAAGGGAAGAGGAAGCTCTCTTCTCTTCTACGACACCGGAGAGGAGTTTACCAGGTGGCGGATGATTCTTCATTCTCTCGACCCCCCAGAACCAAATCCTGATTTTGTCCGACTTTCAAGTCAACCCTTGCCTTCTAAGGCCTTCGGTCTCTGTCTTCAATTGAAGATTTTACTTGCTATGGAGGCTGTTATGAGCTCCTTACAAGAGCTCAATCCTTCAATATGTGGGTCCTCGGAGGGCTTTTAATGTATATCAAGGACTCCGGGTTTGTTCCTCCTGATGCTCCTCTTTTTGAGAAATTCTGCTCATCCATTTCAATCGCTTCTGTACATCAGAACGAGCTTGCTGCTTCAATGCAGGCCTTTCTTGTTTCTCTGAGGCGTAACCTGTATTTGTCGCAGTTACCCTCCTCTGTACCCCCCAGATGCTGAAGCCTTGCCGAGGATGGGGGGCTTCGGGTTCAGCAGCGGGCCTGATGCCTGGTGGGAACTGCTTTCTCGCTGGGTCCTTGGTGCCCAGCTGTTGATCCAACGAAATAAGTCAGCCCTTTTTCTTCTACTAAAAACGTTTCATCTTTCTGCCTTCCTCCCCTATAAGGTATGGATTCTATGATGACGACTATTGGCTTGGTTTTGGACATGATTTAGTCTAAATCTTGGGATTTGAAGGAGGGTGAAGATGGACGGCATGCCACCTCACCCGTAGAACTCTAGTACCTGACGTGGTTGAGCGAGGGGAAAGTTTAATGTCAAACCCTATCCTCAGTGCCGGGTCTGATCTCGACGGACATCATGACGCCTTAGCACTGGAGATAGGGTGTATATCCAGTAATTACCCCTAGGACGACCCTAATGAAAGGGATGACCCGTCCTCTAAGTGTGACTCCATGGTGGGTATGGGGAATATCTGGATGAACTATGTTTTTCACGTTCTATGGCAACCCCCCCTATTTCGGCTGACGACCCTATGCTTTTGTCAAAGGACTTGTCCACGGAACCCGAACTTCAATCAATCATGGTCGGTCCCTTTGATCAGGGTAGTACCCTGATCCGAATGACGGACAGACACAGATGACGACCCAAAGCAATGCGAGTAGATATACCGCCAAGAAATCTCAACAAAAAGCATCTGGCTCCAGTATTGTCACACTGGAACCATATGCCATGAAGAAAAATAAAAGTGTGAAATAGCTCCTGGGGTCTTTGTACCCAATTCATTTAATAAATACCTGAATTTGAAGCTTGAAGGTGACAATATTGACATTTTCCAAGTACACAGGGAAATCATGAAATGTTGTGGCAGACAGCCAAAAATAACAGCCCAAAATGGAAATATGCTCCTTATAGAAAAGCATCTCCCCAGAGGAGAGCAGTAAGTTGATGGGATTGTCGGACCTTGCGGAATTACGGTTGAGTGCACTCCCCACTTTAGCCTGAACTCCAGCAAGGGCTTGATTTATGCCCCTCAATTGATGGCTTTTTCTGAGGAGAGACTTTTAACAGAATTAAAAGACCAGGTGTAATAAAGGTTGACAGGATGACAAAGAAGGTTGAAAATAATAGAATACCTCAGCCTACCTAATATTAACTTTTAGTACTTTAAGACTTCCGGAATATGTCTATGCAGCCTGGTATAGGTTTAAGATAAAGTGTATCCCAAGACCCAGAAGGTGTTTTCCATTGCCAGCATTTTGGACACACCCTACAATCGTGTCGATCCAAATTGCAAGAAAAGCCTGCAGTCTGTGTCAACTGTGGAGAGGATGACCATGGAATGTGCACCAGGAACCTAAATGTGTTCACTGTGGTGAGGGACATGCCTCGTCATCTCAGCAGTGTGATATATATTTACTTGAAAAGGAAATACAAGCAATTAGAGTGATTGAAAGAACAACATTTAAGGAAGCACGAGAGAGAGCCAAAGCAAAGACTGTAAGACCCGGTCTAAGTTTTGCTACTGTAGTAGCAAAATTAAAAAGCCAAAGGAAAGAGACAAATAAAAACACCCAAGTTAAGAGCACAAAAGGAAAATCAAATAAAGAATCATTAAAAAGACAGCTAACTGAATCATCTGAGTCAACTGATGATGAGAATATAAAGACAAGGTTCACTAGAACCAACAAGAAAGACACTAGTGTGGAATTGAAGAAAATTGAAGTGCCAGTTGAGATACACCCTCCACCATCTGCCTCTTTGGAGGCAGGCCAACGTGGTTGCTGGTCTGGTGCCAGCTTCTGTTGGTGCCAACTCCTCTTTGGAGGACAAACCAGCAGATGCTGGTCCCCCGGTGCCAGTCCTCGCTGGGTACTTCTGCCTCATCAGAGGCAGAGCTGGCTACTGCCAGCAGTACAAAGACACTTGAGGTGGTCTCTTTAGAGAACACCTCTGCTCTCTCCATCTCGGTAGAGATGGAGAGCGAAGAAACTAAAAAACCCTTCAGTATCAAAAACACTGAAGGAAAAGATGTTGGCTCTACGAAGGTGATAATTCCTCCCAAGAAGCCAACAAAACCTTCCATCAAAATGCCTCCCCTTAGTAGAAAAAGAACTCTCCCAGTCTTGTAAAAAGGAACCACAATGTTGGTCCTAAACGTGAATAAATCACTTCCATTATTCAGTGGAACTGTCAGGGACTGCGAGCGAAGTATGAGGAAGTGAAGCTTTTAATCTATGAGCACTCTCCTGTAGGGATATGTTTGCAGGAGACTATGCTAGGTGAATATACCCCTTGTCCTAGGAATATGTTCACTATAGAACTAAATTTGATTTACAGGTGGGAAATCATGGTGGATCCCTCATCTACATCCGTCGAGATCCTCCACACTACAAAGTAAAACTAAATACTCCACTTCAAGCTGTGGCTGTACGAATTAATTTGAGGAGGCAATATACTATATGTTCCCTTTACATTCCGCCCAATAGCCATGGCTCCCAAGAGAACTTAATACACTTGATGCAGCAACTACCAGAGCCATTCCTTCTACTTGGTGACTTCAACAGTAGACATCCATTGTGGGGAGATGTAACATCAAACCAAAAAGGGAATATGATGGCATCATTAATAGAAAATGAAGATATAGGCCTTCTTAATACTGGAGAACCTACCCATTACCACATTCAGACAGGCACCGTCTCCTGCATCGACCTTTCAATATGTAGCTCCAACTGCAGTGTTGATTTTAGTTGGAGAACAAGTGATGACTGGCATACCAGTGACCATTCTCCAACAATTGTGATCGACACCAATGAAGGCCCCACCTATCCCGAGATCACCAAGATGGTGTTTAGAGAAAGCAAATTGGAGAAAATTCAAAGATTTGAGTGAGTTGGAGGGGAATGCAAAAGATTTCCCAAGTGTAGATGATGCCATTGATCTACTCAATGGAACATTACATACTGCAGGTCTGCACTCGATTCCTCGAACAAAAGGACTATTCAGGAGACGGCCAGTACCGTGGTGGTCAGAAGACTTGAGGCTGTTACACCGAGCTACAAGGACATCATTGACCAGGTGCCGTAGACACCGCACCTTGGACAATGTCATAATTTACAAACAGTGTAGGGCACGATTTCGAAAAGCCATGAAAGCTGCCAGAAGACAATCATGGGCCGGATATGTATCCTCTATTAACAGCAGAACACCAGTTTGTAGCATTTGGAAGAAAAGAAAATAAGAAAAATTCAGGGTAAATTTACACCCAATCCTCCTCCAGTACTTAAAGTGAATAATAATCATGTCACAGATGCCAGAGAAGTTAGTAATACATTTTCAGAACACTTCGCTCGAGTCTCTGAGAAATCAGATAGTTCCCCAGGACATAATTTCAGAATGATGGAAGAACAACAGGTACTTGACTTTTCAGCAAAGAAAGCTGAATCATATAATATGCCGTTTTCTGAGAGGGAATTTGACTCTGCTTTATCTAGGAGCAAGAACACTGCCCCTGGTCCAGATGAGATTCCTTATGAAATGTTTAAACACATTTCAAGGAACACAAAACTTTTTATAATAAGTATTATCAATAGAATATGGGATGAAAGCAGCTACCCTACCATATGGGAATTAGCTACCATGTTACCATTCCTTAAGCCTGGAAAAGATCCTCTCTGTGCAGCAAGTTACCGCCCCATTGCTTAGTAACTTGCTGTTTGTGTAAGTTGATGGAAAAATGGTAAATGTAAGACTGATGTGGTATCTAGAGCACAACAATATTCTACACCTTCTCAGTGTGGTTTTTGAAAAATGCACTCCACCCTGGACATCTACTGCAACTTGAAGCCTCTATCTGTGAGGCCTTTGCCTCCAAGCACACCATGTGACAGTGTTTTTTGATATAGAAAAGGCATATGACACTGCTTGGAGACATGGGATTCTGAAGACTATGCATAATGGTGGTCTACGAGGCAAATTACCTTTATTTGTGAAATCCTTTTTACATCGTAGGTATTTTAAAGTTAAAGTTGGCAGTACTTTATCAGAGAAAAAGTGCCAAGAAGAAGGTGTTCCCCAGGGTAGTGTTCTCAGTGTAACACTTTTTGCTCTGGCCATAAACAGTGTTGCAGCTGTCATTCCAAGAGAGGTTTTAAAGACACTGTTTGTGGATGAACTTGTCAATATCCTTTGCTGCCACCCGGATGACTGTAGCAGAAAGAAAGCTACAATTAACAATAAATAAAATAGTAAGTTGGCTGAGAAACAGGGTTTTAAAATCTCTGTAAGCAAGACTACTGCTGTCCACTTCTGTCGGATCAGGGGAGTGCATCCTGATCCAGACCTCTATTTGTATGGCCGTAGAATCCCATGTGTAGAACAAGCACACTTCTTAGGCCTAGTTTTTGACAATAGATTGACTTGGGTCCCCCATATAAAACATATAAAAGCAAAGAGCCTAGAAGCTCTACACATCTTGAAGGTGCTTTCTCACACCAGTGGGGAGCTGATAGAAATCTGTTACTAAAGCTTCATAAATCCCTAATCTTGTCAAAGCTGTCATATGGTTGTGAAGTTTATTCTTCAGCCTCCTCATCTAACTTGAGAATTTTAGATTCGGTGCATCATTCAGGTATTCGTATAGCCACAGGAGCTTTCCGGTCATCACCAATACCTAGTATGCTAGTTGACGCAGGAGAGATGCCCCTTGAACTCTATCGCCAGTCATCATTACTTCGGTACTGGTTTAGAGTGCAAAGACTCCCCAAATCTCTGGCATTTGCTGTGGCAAATAGAAATTTTTTTAACGGTTTTTATGAAAGTCATCCAAGGTATCCCACTCCTTTTAGCTATAGAATTAAAAATATTTTAGAGGATACGAATATTAAAAAATTTCCCATTATCCCCTTTGTGTATCCCAGTACTCCTGTCTGGAGGTTACCTGATGTGAAATTCTGCAGGTACTTCAGTGGGGCAAAGAGGGATAAATCTGATGAGGAAATGAGGTCCATATTTTAGAGCATGTATCAGAGCATGTAGATACAAGTTTTATATTTACTGATGGCTCTAAGTCCAATGCTGGCGTTGGATATGGGGTTTTTAGCGAATCTTTTAACCGAAGAGGTGCACTTCCTTCTGTTGCCTCAAACTTTACAGCTGAATTGTATGGCATCCTAATAGCACTGTAGACATATTACACACTCCCAGTTTGTAGCTATACAATATTTGTGACTCCAAAAGTGCCCTACAGTCCCTGGAAGTCTTTTAATACTGATCATCCCTGGTGTTTGAAGATCTTGCAGTGGATTTTTTTGCACCAAAATAGAGGCAGCATTGTTTCATTTTGTTGGGTTCCCGCCCATGTGAACATATCGGGACGAAGAGGCAGACAAGCTAGCCAAATCAGCAGCGCAAACTTTGGTACCGAGAAAATGCCCTGTTCCATATCGAGATACATTCTATGATATATGGAAATCCATCCAGCAGTTATGGGTACTTCAGTGGGACAGAGTAGGCCCCAATAAAATGAAAGAAATTACTAGTCAGACACACCTTGGAAATATGACCTAATACAAGGAAGTGGGAGATTGTATTGTGTAGATTACGTATTGGCCATACGCGTTTAACTCATGGCTTTCTGATGGATGGGGAGAATATGAGCCCTTCTGTGATGATTGCTTAGTTCCACTAACCGTTAGGCATTTGCTGGTTGAGTGTCCCAGTCTGGTGGAACTTAGGAATCGTTTTTTTAGGTTATAGTAGTGGAGCAGGGGGTAATTATAGCATGGCAAAACTGTTGGGAGAAAGCGCATGTATTAATAACATTATCTCCTTTTATAAAGAAGCTGGTTTTCTTTCAAATATATCTGACAGCTGTGCTGTCTTAGATATACATTTTTTTTTATTTTAATAGTTTTACGGTTGTGATCAATCACAATTCTTTTTATCGGAATATGATTTATATTTTTATCAGATTTAATTTATTTTTTTAAATCAAATTTATATATCTCTCATAAAGATAAAGTTATTTGAATGTTGTATATATTATATAAAGTTAAAAGATCACATTTAGTATTCGGCGTCGGTGACCCTGGTAGTTGTGACGCCAGATAACTCACAATCAATCAATCAATCAATACCCTCCTCTGTATCGGAGATTCAGAGAAACCCGTCTGTTGTCCTCTTCTCCTTTTGGCGATTTCCTTTTCGATATTTCTGTGCTTTCTGAGGTTTTGAAGGAACATCAAGGTGATGCCTCTTCCCAAGCTCACTGGGCCTTATCAAGAGCTTTTTCTCCTGGTCTTCCTCCCATTCCTTCAAGGAGTAAGCGTAAGTTTAGGACCAGATCTGTACCTTCTGCTCCAGCCCAACAACCTCCTTCTGGCTCTTTTTTCCAGAGTACATCTGGGTTGCTGGTGCCTCTTCTTCATCCTCTGGTGCTCACCTTTGAAACGCGGGAGAGGTTCTGGCGT
>NC_061110.1:74437105-74521359 GCF_015104395.2 Macrobrachium nipponense | reverse complement strand
GGAAAGATCAAGTCCTGCCTGCAGAGTGGACTCTTCACGAGGATGTTTGCCAGGACCTGTGGAAGCTTTGGGGCAAGCCATCATATAGACCTCTTCGCCACAGCCAAGAATGCGAGGATAGCCAACTACTGCTCTCCGATATCGGACCCGAGGGCAGTGTCGATAGACGCTTTTCTACTAGATTGGAAGGGTCTAGACATGTATGCTTTTCCTCCATTCAAGATACTGGGGGTGGGGGAGACTAAAGAAATTTGCAGAATCGGAGGCAGCAAGGATGACGCTGGTAGCCCCGTTCTGGCCCGCACAAGTATGGTTCACAGAGGTACTGGAATGGTTAGTAGATCCTTCGAGAACATTACCACAGAGGATCGATCTGCTCAGACAACCCCACTTCGAGAGGTATCACAAAAACATCCCCGCTCTAGATCTGACTGGCTTCAGACTGTCAAAAGTTTGGTCAGAACGAGAGGCTTTTCTGCAGAGTTGCAACGGCTGTCGCAGCAGCAAGAAGGCCCTCTACCCTTAGAGTCTACCAATCGAAGTGGGACGTCTTTCGGTGATGGTGTAGGAACCATCACTTTTCCTCTTCCAGTACCCTCTGTGACCCAAATAGCAGACTTCTTACTTTTCCTTAGGGAAGAAAGTGGATTGGCGGTATCAACCATTAAAGGCTATCGTAGCATGCTGTCTGCAGTGTTTAGGCACAGAAACTTAAACATTTCAGAAGATAAGGACCTTCATGATCTAATAAGATCGTTTGAAACATCCAAGAGGTTTCTCCAGGGATTCCGAGTTGGAATCTGGATGTAGTGCCGTTACCTGAGGTCACTAAGTTCGAACCACCTCAGTCTGCCTCGTTTAGAGACCTCTCGAGGAAGACAATTTTTCTCATGGCATTGGCTTCCGCAAAGAGGGTTAGTGAACTCCATGCACTAGAAGGAAATGTGGGATTCAGAGGAGATGCAGCTATCTGTTCGTTCCTTCCTTCGTTCTTGGCTAAGAACGAGAACCCCTCAAATCCTTGGCCTAGGAGCTTTGCAGTCCAAGGCTTGTCTGCATTAGTAGGCGAGGAAGCAGAGAGGTCGCTTTGCCCAGTACGAAGTTTAAAGTTTTATCTACAGAGAAAGAAAAAAACTTAAGGGCAATGATGTCAACCTTTGGTGCTCTGTAAGAGATCCAAGGAGGACTCTTTCGAAGAATGCGCTTTCTTTCTTTATCAGAAGCCTGGTGAAAGAAGCGCATGCGATATGTGATGAAAGTCAATTCAAAGTTCTTAAGGTCAAAGCTCATGAGGTAAGAGCTATTGCCACGTCATTGACTTTCAACAAAAACATATCCCTGAGTAATATTATGAAGGCAACATTCTGGCGTTGCAACTCAGTCTTTGCAAACCACTATCTGAGAGACGTCAAAATTACGTATGAAAAGTGCTTCGGGTTAGGCCCGTACGTATCGGCGGATTCGGTGCTGGGGCAGGGAGCTGAGACATATCCTTTGTAGTATATATTTTCCCCCATTGTTAGGTTGTAAGTTTTTGGTTGTTTGAAAGAACATGCGGGTAGGCATGTTTTTCATTTCGTAGTTCTAACAATGATTAGATTGGTTAGGTGATCGGTTTATGTTTGAGCTCCTTGCAATGATAGTGGTTAGGTTCTGTCATATAAGTGGGCGAATCCCCGTTGACAGATCCTGCTCGGATTCTATCAAGTAAGCGGATAACCAAATCCCTTTGATAGACCCAAAGAGTCTGTCAGCTGTAGGTCACGCCCTCGCTGAAGCTCTTAACGCAACGCAGACTCATAGACAGTAACTACGAAGTCTTCTGCCTAAACAGGTAAGAACCAAGGTTGTATTTACATCCTACAACTAGTGTTGTTTTCTTTTTTTTTTTCCATCCATATATTGCTGTCTCTTTCCCCTCCACCAAGGGTGTCAGTCAGCTAAGTATATATCTGACAGGAAAGTTCATGTACAAAAATGTTATTGTTAGTATACAATAAGGTTTTGTACATACTTACCTGGCAGATATATACGATTGATGGCCCGCCCAGCCTCCCCTCAGGAGACAGGTGGAAGGAAAAATTCTGGCTGGAAAGGGAGATTGGTTCTTACAGCCGCCACCCAGCGGCGGGTAAGGTAGATCACCTGACCTACCTGTCGCGTGTGCCGCGAGTTTTGAATTCTGTCGTGACGTCAGAGACGTAAAGCTAAGTATATATCTGCCAGGTAAGTATGTACAAAACCTTATTGTATACTAACAATAACATTTTTCCTAACCGCTCTGGCAATGGCGAAGAGGGTTAGCGAAATACAAATCATAAGCAAGCACATTGGGTTCAAGGATCATAGTGCAGTTTGCTCCTTAAGCCCTACGTTCTTAGCAAAGAACGAGAACCCTTCCAACCCTTGGCCAAGGACGTTTGAGATCAAAGGGTTGTCGGAGCTAGTGGGAACCTGAACCTGAGAGAGTCCTGTGTCCTGTCATGGGCTCCTCAAGTTTTATTTGCAGAAAACCAGAGCATTGCAGAGGCTCCTCGGAGAAACTTGTGGTGCTCTGTGAAAAAACAGATCTTCCAATGTCGAAGAACGCACTGGCGTTTTTCTTAAGAAGTACGGTTAAGGAAGCTCATGAATAGTGTAGTGAAAGTGACATGGAGCTTCTAAAAGTGAAAGCCCACGAGTTGAGGGCTATTGCTACTTCGGTGGCTTTTCACAAGAATATGGCAATCAAAAAGATATTTTGGGCGCCACTTATTGGCGAAGCAATTCGGTGTTTGCTTCACACTACCTGCGGGAGGTGAAAGCAACATACGAAAATTGTTACTCGTTCGGACCATACGTCGCTGCAGACACTGTTTGGGGGCAGGAGGTAGCGCTCATCCTATCCTTTAATGGTTAGGGGAGTTTTTAACTAGTGTTATGGTTGTGGGGTTGACCGCCTGCGGCGGATCTCCCTTCCATTAGCTTAGTCTAAGTGGGATACCTTTGGTAGGCTATGCCAGGTGGTTTTATTTTACTTCGTTGCCCTCATTGTATGGTCAATGGTCTAGTCACGTCGTGGTCTCGCCCCTGTTGACAGATCATCTGGAATGCACCAGCTTTATAGGTCTCTACCTCGCTGGCAACTCTAGTAGCACAAGCAGACTTACGCGGCAGTAACCACGAAGTCAGCTATGCTAACAGGTAAGGAACCAAGATATCAATTATCTGCATATATATGTTTCCTAAAATCTTCTATTTTGTCTACTCCCACCACCAAAGGTGGGATTCAGCTATATATATATATATCTGACAGGTAAGTTCATGAACAAAATGATATTGTAATGATACAATTAAGTTTGTTCATACTTACCTGGCAGATATATATAATCAAGTACCCACCCACCTCCCCTAGGAGACAGTGAAATAAAAATTATGAATAGAAATGGGAATGGTTCCTGATACCCGCCTCCCAGTGTCGGGAATGGGTACTAACCACCTGACTCCCACTGCGTGTGTCGTAAGTGTTTAAATTTCTGTCAGATTCGGAAAAATACAGCTATATATATATCTGCCAGGTAAGTATGAACAAACTTAATTGTATCATTACAATATCATTTTTGTTATTAAGATCTGATTCAAGTTTTATCATATTTTGTTACAGTAACGAATTTGCAATAATTTGCTTAACTTTCCTTTTACAAAATAGGGTAATGAATGTAAACATAGCGTTCCACTTCCGAACCGATATTTTCGGTAATGAAATTCATACCTGCAAATCTTAGATAATGTCTGATAGGAATTGATATGCCTTTGTGGGGTCCTCTGTGTACTCCTAAACAATTATCTGTAAAGAATTAAACATCCTCTTATCACACTTTCCTTTGCAGAGACCTGGAAAGTGTAAGGGCAGAATATAGTAAGGAGAGAAATTGTGCATTGTTTTTTGTTGTAATGGGGTTTTGTGGATGAGTTGGCTGCCAAAATTGGCTCCGAGCTCCCAGTAGTGCTTTATATCTCCAGAGCTCTTAGCTTTCGAGCTATTAGCTTGCCCGGTGCCCCCGGTGCTCAGCTCGCCTGGCACCATCTATTGTCTGCCACCAGTTCTCCCAGCATCCAGTTTTCTCCCTTGCTACTAACCTTCATATTTTTTTTCCACTTGCTTCCTCACCTGGCTCTGCTTCCTTCCCATGTCTTTGCCAGTCTTGTGTCAGGGTTAACAGATATTAACCTCGTATTAGTAAAGTGTTGTGCAATGGAGGAGGTGACTGCTTGTCCCACTGGCACCCTAGACAAAGATCCCTGTCAGACTCCCCTAAACCTGGGAGGAGGTATACTGGCAGTCCAAGGGGTGTTGGTGGGGTTTGTCCATGGGTAGTTGGACTCCTCAGTCGAGCTTTTTGCTGGTCCCAGGTCTCGGTAGACAGCCACTGAATAGGCATCCATAGGAATGTGCTTTCCAGTGCTGGCTAGAATCCCTGATAGCACTTTCTCTAGTGATCTTGGCCACTGAAAGGGCTTTTTTATTTCAGTATCTTACCAAACAGTTACACAGCTATGTGGCAGACCAACATCCAAACTTTGTGGTGGTACTGCCATCGCTAGTGCAGGCGACAGGGGATCCACCCAATTTTTGGAGTAGCTGGTATGACAGTTCCTCTTTGGACGAGTGGCTTATGTGCTCGCCTACTGATTCGGTAGTCTGAGTTCGATTCCCCGCTCTGCCAAAGTGGAATCAGAGGAATTAATTTCTGGTGATTAGAAATTAATTTCTCAATGTAATATGGTTTGGATCCCACAAGAAGCTGTAGGTCCTATTGCTAAGTAACCAATTGGTTCCTACCCATGCAAAAAAATCTAATCCTTCGGGCCAGCCCTAGGAGAGCTGTTAATCAGCTCAGTGGTCTTGTTAAACTAAGATATACTTAATTAGGTATGACTGACCAGGTGTTCCCAATTTGTTTTCTGCTGGCTCCTGAGTAACATCAGTGGTTTGTGCTGACTGTTTTCTCTGTGTCAGGTTGGATGGTTGTATCAATCTCCAAGTATTCGGTGAAGTACTCAAGGCATGTTTTTGGTTTTTACTATAAGTTTAGTTTGTTTGTTTTGCTTCGTTAGCTGTCGTTTGTGGTTTTTCTGTCATCATGTCTAATTCTAGCCCTACAGGGATTCAGCAAGGTTAGACTATAGTTAAACCTGTATATGACTCGCGTTCTAAATGCACTAAATGTAGAGGGCAGGAGTGTAAGTAGGGAAAACACTTGCTCTGAATGTATAGGATGGAGCGAACTGAAGTGGAAAGTATTTGCTACTCACTTAGATAAAGTCAAGCTCAGAAGCCTTTATTTGAGACCCCTGCAGTTCTATCTGAGAGTGTGTTGGTGCAGAGAGTCTCAACCAGACTCGACGCTATTCCCCATCATGGAAGAGGACCTTGCTTGGTGGAATTTTAGAGGAAGGCTGCAAGAGGGGCTCTCCCTTTTTCAGAAGCACCCCAACCTTGAGTTTTATTCAGTTGCTTCCGACGTAGGTTGGGAAGTCCTAGCTGTTAGGCGAACGGAAGGTGTCAGGAATTTGGTTGTCGACGCAAAAATCCCTACACATCAATTAAAAAGAGCTCATGGCCATTCTTCTGGGTCTGCTGTCATTCACTCACCTAGTATCAGGACAAGTGGTAGCGATTCACACGGACAACTCCACCGCCTTGTCCTACATCAGGAAGCAAGGGGAACACACTCCTTCAATTTGTGTGAGGTAGCAAGAGACCTATGGGCAGAAAAGTATCAGGTTCTATATGTTTCCACGTTTTGTTCAAGGAAGAATTAATGTCTCGGCAGACAAACTGAGTCGAGGCCGTCAAGACCTCACATCAGAGTGAACTCTTGACGTGCAGACCTCCCTCAGTCTTTGGAAGCTTTGGGGCAAGCCAGCAATAGACCTCTTCAAAACATCGAAGAAAAACTTTCTCCCTCTGTGCAGCTGTCTTGTTCAGGATCCTCTTGCTTGGTCCACTGATGCAATGTTGCTGGACTGGTTGGGGCTGGATGCATATATATTTCCTCCCTTCAGGATGATCAGGGAGGTCTTGAACAAAGTCATGTTCCATTAGAACTTCTTCCTGACACTGGATTTTCCGAGGTTGTTTGCAAAAGATGTCACTTCTCAAACGGCTTCATTTCCACAAATACCATCAAGGACTGTCCACTCTGGCTTTAACAGGCCTCAGACTGTCAGGAGCCTCATCAGAGCAGAGGGCTTTTTGCGAAGGGCTGCAGAAGCTATTTTGAGATTCAGACGAGCTTCTTAGGACAGACTATACCAGTCTAAATGGAACTTTTTCAGAAGACGGTGTAAAGAGAATGAAGTCTTTTTCTGAGACAACTATAAGTGACATCTCTGATTTTCTCCTCTACTTGAGGGACACAAGACATTTGGCTGCCCCCACAATCAGAGGATATAGAGCTATGCTCAGTTCTGTGTTCAAACACAGAGGATTAGACTTGTCATCCAACGGAGATAGCTCTAATCTCATAAGGTTATTTGAGACATCTAAGTGTCCAAAGAATGTACTGAAGTGGTTGTCAAGTCCAGCACTTGATCCCATGTGCTTGACATTCCTGAGGAACTTGACAAAGAAAACCTTATTTTTAGTAGCTCTTGCTTTAGCCAAGTGAGTTAGTGAGCTGCACGTAATGGAAAAGAGAGTAGGTTTCTCTCAGGGGAATGAGGTCTGCTCTCTGTGCCTGAGTTTCCTCGCCAAGAATGAGAACCCTTCTAATCCTTAGCATCAGTCATTCGTGCTTCAGAATTTGGTGGATATTCTTGGACCAGAGGAAGAAGAGAGAGAACTCTGCTCTGTGAGGGCTTTGAGATACTACCTTCACAGAACTGAGAAGATCAGGGGTGTCTCATCTCGTCTGTGTTGTTCAGTAAAGGACCCTTCTCTTCCATTTTCAAAGAACACTATCTCTTTCTCCTTAATTAAGGGAGCTAATCATAAAAGCGCACTCCTAGATGAAAGATAACGACTTGGCGTTGCTTAAAGTCAAAGCTCATGAAGTTAAAGCAGTCGCCACTTCACTGGCTTTCCGACATATGTCACTTTCCACTATTATTCAAGCAAGATTTTGGAGATCCAAGTTGTAGTTTCCAACGCATTATTTGAAAGACTTGGAGACTGTTTTTGAAAAGTGTAGTACGTGCTTTCGTACTTTTATCAGTAGCTGGCATGATGCTGGGAGAGGCAACATAGGAGCTGTGTGTTCATCTATTTATCACCTTGTACATATACAGGAATGTGTACCACCCCCCCCCCCCCCCCCCACCCCCCCCCCCCCCCACACACACAAATAGTTGGAACCCCTGTAAAAATGCTTAAAACCTATTTTGTTAGTTAAAACTCAAGAAAAACCCACCAAAAATTTTTTACCTGGGTTTTTAGTAGTAGTTTCATCACAAAAAGTGCATTTTATGATGAAATAAAAAAAAAAAACTGGAGTTTGTGGACATTTCTCATAGAAAAATACCACGAATAGGCAAATTTTCCGCAAATAATGGGGGGAAATGTTCCAGAGAGAAATCTGCGAATGCGTGAGTCCACAAATCCGGAGAACGCGAATACAGGGGTCCACTGTAAAGCGTGTTGAGTTTACGGGAAGTCAGGGGGAACTTAGTACCTGGAGTGCTCACCACTACATAATGCTCAAAATACATAATACCCTTGCCCTTTACTCAGGGCAAGGGTATTATGTATTTTGTAACCTTCGTTTAGATTGGTGTACCCTACCTTCTTGACTACGAAGGGTATCCCACTTAAGTAGAGGTAAATCTACTCTGTAAGATGAGCGCCAACCAGAGGCAGTGATCACCTGCTGCGACACTCTTACAAGGTGAGGTATGACAAGCACTTGTCAGTGCTGGCTCTTTTGAATTTTTCAAGAATAATTATGTTATTAAAATTGGCTCAATCTACATTAACGCCTCCATGCAAAGTGGAACCAGCTGTGTAATTGTTTGGAAAGACAGTGAAATAAAAATTGAATTTTTATAATATAATGAGATTTTATGTTATACTTACCAAACAATTACATAATCAAAGCCCTTCCTCCTCCATACAGGCGGATGGTTCATGGGTTGAAACGAATTGGGAACACCTGGTCAGTCATACCTACTACTCCTGAAAGTGGGTGGATCCCCTGTCACCTGCACTAGCGATGGCAGTGCAACCGTGAAGTTTGAATTTTGGTCTGCTGTGTAGGGAACCTATAGCTGTGTAATTGTTTGGTAAGTGTAAAATAAAATCTCATTTTATTGTAAAAATTCAATGTTCCAGCTGAAGTGTTTGAGCTCCCAGTGTCCAAGCGCCCAGTTTCAGAGTACGTATTATTGGAATTTATTTTAATTTCAATCTTACTTATATTTACTAAACAAAACAATTATTTAACAACCAAAACAACTTACATTAAAGAATAGATCCACTAATAAAACTTTGAGACATTGCCGTACATTACCTTTTTCCCTAGACATGGCCAAAGATACATAATAATGTAAAGCACTTATCACAAATGTTGACGTTGACGTTGACGTGTTCCAAAATTGTCGTTGTCTTGGAGTTAGAACGTTCAGTTTTGTTCAGGGTTAATTTCCTATTACAATGTAGATGCCGGCCTTGCTAATGAGAAACTCTTACTGTAACTGTTCGCCGTGGCTGTGGTAACCTCCGAGGTATTTTACTTCTTACCTTTGACAGGTACATATTACGCACGCGCGAACTTAAGACCTATTAGGCAATTTCTAGTTTAAGTAATTTAATTCATAAGTTTAATTTTATTATTCATTTTACTTATCATTAACGCTAATAGTTACTATACTAAGTAGCATTAAGTTATTTACTTTTAACTTATTAAGAAAAATAGAAAGCTTCGAGTGAAGCTAACGACCGAATGGCTATTCCCCACAGTCGGACACAAATATCAATCCTTTCTGATTTCTAACACACTCCCCGCAAAGGATTGCGATTATAGAATTGCAATGAATATCTTCATTAACCAAACATTATTTATTAAGGCCACCTTAAATCTGGCTACTGCGTTAAACAATTATTTCCAACAACGCTAAATAAAAGTATGGCCAAGTTACTTTAGTATCATCCTCACGTTACTAAAGTGTAGCATTTTAACTTAAGTCTTCACTTTATTTTAAGTGTAGCATTTTATTTAAATTTTTACACCAATTTTAACTTAGCTTAGTTTACTATAGGCTATCTCCTAATTTTACTTCTTGTTTACATATTTAGTTTATTTATTTATTACCTAGAAAGTAATTATTTGCAATGCCCTTAATCCTTGTTTAAAGTTAAAGAATAAAGCATTTAATAAAATATATCCTCACACTGAAAAGTTTCGAGTGTGTAGCATTTTAGTCAAAATAAAAACTTTATTATTAGTAATTACAGTAAATAATATACTGAAAAGCAGTATTTACAAATTATCTAAATTTTCCCTTAGCATTCTTTCAAATCTTTCGGTAGCCTTTCTCTTGGGTCTTACAGACCTTTCGCCTTGTTCAACGTGAATAGATTCAGGTTTATTTATACTGCCTGTTTCTACCTCAATTTCCATTGAATTATCTCTGGTTTGCCTTTCTCTTATAGCATGTGTCACTGACAGTTCCATAGGATAAAGATTACAAATAGAATGATATTCTATAGCCCCATTAGCTTGCTTTAGTTTCACTGACCTAATATTGTCAAATCCTAATATTAATTCTAATACCTTACCCATCATCCAAAATGGTCTGGGCTTATTAATAGCTTTAATTAGGACAATGTCACCAACTTTAATTCTATTTTGTTCCCATTTACTTTGGTACAAATTTCTGCTATGTTCTCTCAGGCTTAAGAGATAATTTTCATACCATAATTCTTAAAATTTTCAATAATTTCTTCCTGTATTTCTACAGTTCTCTCTAAAGAAGGTTGACTAGAATCGTCCAACCAAACATCACCATCATCTTTTCTCAAAATGAGGGATGAATTACCATGCAATTTGATAAAGGAATTTGGAGTTATAAACTCTAAATTTTCTGAGCTTGATCTATATGTTAAAGGCCTGGAATTTATCGCTAATTGAATATTAGAAAGGGTAGTTAATAATTCAAAGTAAGTTAATTTAGATCTCCTATTACTTTATAAAGACAATTCTTTAACACTCTAATCAATCTCTCCCAAGCAGAACCAACCCATGCTGAATATAAAGGAATTTTAATGTGTTTGATATTACATTTTCTTAATTCAGATTGAAATTCCTGCGACTCCAAAGACCTTTCAAGGATACTTCACCCTTGAGAAAAGACTTAGCGTTGTCACTGTACAGGTATTGTGGTATTGTGTACATATTACTAAATCTTTGGAAAGCGAGAACAAAATTTTTAGTGGACATGTCTGGTAACAATTCAAAGTGCACAGCGCACACGTTAAGACAAGTGAAAACTAATATGAACATTTTTGTGGTCTTACCACTCAACTCATCCCTAACCCAAAGGTGTCCGGTGAAATCAATACCTACATGCTGAAAAGGCTTGACTAAATTCATGTGGTGTTTAGGCATATCTGTAAAACTTCGGGTATCTGTAAGCTAAGGCATTATATTTCCTACATATATTACACTACTCAGCTCAGTCTTTACTGCTGACCTACCCTTGGGAATCCAAAATCCCTGTTCCCTAAGGTAGTTTAATGTAGTGCCTATTCCTAAATGCTGTACCTTCAAATGACAATGCTTTATTAACAATGAGGTAAACCTATGCTCTTTAGGAAGTAATACTGGGTTATGAACATCAAAGTCAAAGTACAAACACTTAGATATTCTTCCCCTAGACCTAATATACCCTTTGAATCTAAAAATAAATTTAAATTGGACACTAGAGGAGGTATATTATTAGTAATATTGGCACTGCTTTGTAAAAAATCTAATTCTACTGTAAAGTATTCTTTCTGTGCAATTTTCACCCAATACTCTAAGGCTTTCTTTTTAGGATCACCACCCTTTAATCTACTACAAAATTTGAACAAGTAACTGGTAATTCTTAACAATTGTTCATAATTTGACATTTTATTTATATTGAGAATACCAGCGTTTACTTTATTTATTTGCATAGTGCATACTGTACTTATTTGATGCTTATAGTAAGGCGATATGCTCAATAAAGGGTAAAGAGGCCACTTGTCAAAATCATACTCAACCATTCTGGACCTTCTAGCCAATAAGTTGATTTACTTAAATATTTAGTATAGGATAAACCTCTGGTGATCATATCAGCAGGATTTTCTTCTGTATTTAC
Organism: Macrobrachium nipponense; assembly: GCF_015104395.2. Classification (NCBI taxonomy): domain Eukaryota; kingdom Metazoa; phylum Arthropoda; class Malacostraca; order Decapoda; family Palaemonidae; genus Macrobrachium; species Macrobrachium nipponense. The sequence goes on along the minus strand of NC_061110.1, from coordinate 74,510,040 downwards.
ATAGTGATATAAGACAGGTAGTTTAAATAGCTTAGATATTTCAACTTTAAGACCATCTGCCTCAAGTACTCTATTTCTAACAAATTTAGATTTTATTTTAGTTTCTTGGTCAATAGCCAATTAACAAACCAATGAGCATCAACACAAATATTAATGAATTGAAAATTTATATATTGTAGGCTTCTAGTAAAGAAGGTAAACATTTAAAAGCTAGAATTACTCCCATTAGTTCCAAAGTGGGGACACTATGCTCATTTCTCTTATTCAGTGGAGCCAATTTAGATTTGGAGAACAAATAAGAACTTTTATCATTTTGATTAACCGCATAGGCCACAAACCCATAGGCCTCCACAGAGCTATCACAAAAAATGTGAAGACCATACGAGTCTAGTTCATTAAGGGACTCTCTAGGAAATTTAAGTTCAGATAACATTTCAAAATCTCTACTAATAATTTTCATTTCCCCACAAATGTCTTTAGGTAAATTTTGATCCCAACCAAAAACATCTAATTTCCATATTTTTTCTCATTAAAATTTTGCCTCTTATTGTTACAGGAAGGACTATATTTAAAGGATCAAATATTTTAGAAGTTTGTGACAATACTTTTCTTTTTGTGTCTGCTTCTGGGTCTATTTTACAAGGCGCAAGACTAAAAGAATCATTATTTACGTTGAATCTATAACCCAATATTTTATCCTCTCCGCAAGAATGTTCAACAAGTCTATTATCAGACGACATTTCTTCTCTCAACTCTACACAATTGGAGTTCCAAGACCTTAAAATAAAGCCCCCTTGTTCCATCCTATCATTAGCTTGCTTATACAAATTTTTCATTTCACTCAATGTTGTTACCAGTTACAAGAAGATTGTCTACATAAAAGTTATTAGTTAATATTTCTTTACACTTATCATCAGGATAACTTTCTGCGTGATGTTTCATAACAAAATTTAATATAAAAGGTGAAGAAGTGTAACCAAAAACTATTGTTTTGTAGCGATAAGATACTAATTTATTTCCCCGTTTCCAAAAGAAACAAAATCTATTTTTATCCACTTCATTTTTTAATTTAATCATCAAAAAAGCTTGTTTGACGTCACTCAACATTACATATTTATTAGTTCTAAAGTAAAAGAGCAATTTCAGTATTGAGCCCATTAAATCTATCCCAGGATAAGCTGCTTCATTAAGTGAAGGCAATTCCCTGTAAGTTTTTAAAGAACAGTTAAATACTGGCCTGATTTTTGTGTAACTTGCTCTTCTAATTTTATAACTGGTCTATGGGGAATCCATATATACTTATGATAGTCAGAAGGACTTACTTTAATTTCCTCGATTATACCATCCTCGAGTTGTTTATCAAAAACTTCCTGGTATTTGTCAATGAGACCCTTTTTACCAAGATACTCTACTGTTCTGTCTAATACCTTAAGTGAAACAAAATGATTAGATGGGACGCTGTCAATTTTATCAGTATACCAGGGTCAATTCTACATGATAAAATCCATTATCAAAAGAGATCCCCTCTCTAAATCTGTCAATTTGTTCTTTATCAAAGGAGACCAATTCTTTTTCAACACTTTTTTTATTCCCAAGGATTCAAGACTAAAAAGGTGTTCGAGTCCATTGTCTACCTCACTGTCTTCTAATATATTGCTCTAATGGATTGAAATAAGATTTTAGAGGATCCATTACTAAATTTACCACGCTTTTTGTTTTAACATTCAGTGTTTTCTTACTAACCATGGAGTCCATAATGGCTCTACTCTCTGCCTCATCCAAAAAGTTGAACACATTACCTACAGGAGCTACTCTATTATTACGACTAAACAAGCTCCACCCAACATTTTAGTCCAAGTTACCGAGGTAAAAAACTTGAATGATATCTATTCCTAACAACATGTCAACCTTCATACTTTCATGGTTTCTGTGGTCACAAAAAGTCTCATCCAATAAAGCAATATTATTTTCTTTAAATTTATTTATTATTTGATTCATGCCAGGCACTTCAAAGTTTATATTGAGCGATTTGTCAACTAATAAAGGTATGAATATTAAATTATTGTTTATATTTATTCCAGTGGACATTTGCTTGAAGCCTTAGTTTCTTGCCCTATATATGTGCTTACATCACATTCCAAAGCATACAACGCCTCTACATCCTGACAAAGATCTTTAGCTGCAGATTCGGAAATATATGACCGCTGACTGCCAGTGTCAAACAAACATCTGACTTTCCTAGCCTTTTTGCCATTTCTTAAATACAAAGTCATAGTGGGTAAAATGTGAGATGCATCAAAACTTCTTTGAGCAAAACATAAGCTTACGTTAGTTTTAGTAGTTAGTCGGCTTTATTCATAGAAGGGCACAATGGAGTTATGTGTTCCCTCTTTCTACACAACAGACATTCAAACCTTACTTATTTTGTTTTCCCGTAACATTCATTGTCTTCGTGCCCTGAACCAGCGCATCTAGTGCATAGTGAAAGTTCCTTCAGTCTGGCCAATCTCATTATAATTATATTAAAGTTAACACATTTTCCCAAAGTATGGCCTTCAGCTGCACACAATTTACAAATTAACTTAGTTACTTTATTTGCAAATTTAAATTTTGAATCGTACTTACACTACCTTATTTTCTTTAGGTTTAAAGATGAACTGCTAGGACTAGGTTTACTAGAGTTTTAGTGAGGGTCTTTTTTCTATTGGAAACAGTTTTAGATAAAGTTTGATAAATTTCATTATAATTAGAAAGAATGTCAGATATATTAGGATAATTGGTATTTAATTTGTGAACCAACTCTCTCTTTACTGGTATGGGGAGTTTATTAAATACTATATGACTCACAAATTTATGCCCAGAGGACCCCACTTCCAATAAATCAATATTATGTGCTTTCAATTCATGCAGATAGGATTTGATTTCGTTGAGGTAAACTTTCACCGACGAGAATTCTTGATCATATTCAGCACTTGGTGCAGCACTCAAAATGTTCTTAAAAGTCTCGTCAACAATATAATCTACGTCAATGGAATTCTTCTTTTGAACATTTCAATTGCCAAGTGGTTAGTTACGGTCAGAAATAGTCAAATGCTTAACTACCTTCAAGCATAGCCCCTAAGGTACCCATGTAAATATATTTGTTTGGCAGAATCGGACAGATTTTTTCTGGACCCAATGACATTATTAAATTGATTAAGGAAAGAATTGAAAGCAAATTTATCTTTCTCCTCTCCACTAAAGTTTCCACATTCTAAAGGAGGGGGTTTCCCATCAGACATATTCATTCTAGACATCATTTCTAAAACTTTATCGGCAGATAAGTTGCTAGAAGCCCCACTTAACTCACTTATGAATTGTTCATATTGGTCGAGCTCTACTACCCTGAATCTATATTCTGCCTGACTATCTAACTCCTCATTATAATATTGTTCATCACTGTTCATTATTTCATGTGTCTCCAAAACATTATTAATTTTTTCATCAAAGTGTTTAACCTGCTCGATCTCTTTTCGATTTCAGTTATTTGAGTCTTACAAAAGGAAGAAGTCAATTTATTATCACAGAAGCTCCGTTAGCTTCTTTAAATAAACAGTTACCTTCCGTTTGTGTATTCCCCGCATCCTCCTCAAGGATGATATAATATTCATAGGGTTAACAAACTCTTCCTCTTTATCAGACATGATTAACTAATTATACTCGATAGATTTAGTATCAATAGCCTGCAAATATTTAAAAGATAACACCCCACCTAAGTTATCGATGCTTACGGGTTACCTAGTACATTATGAAATAGATTATAATACATAATATAAGTTACTAATTACGTCGCACTTGAGTTCCATATTGGTTACCATTCGAAATACCGAGCGACAGTTAGCCAGTAGCCGTTTCTAAAAAATCACTTACTTCACCGACGATAAACACGTATTTACCTCCGAATATTATATGGAATACACGACAATTTTGGAATTATATTGGAATTTATTTTAATTTCAATCTTACTTATATTTACTAAACAAAACAATTATTTAACAACCAAAACAACTTACATTAAAGAATAGATCCACTAATAAAACTTTGAGACATTGCCGTACATTACCTTTTTCCCTAGACATGGCCAAAGATACATAATAATGTAAAGCACTTATCACAAATGTTGACGTTGACGTGTTCCAAAATTGTCGTTGTCTTGGAGTTAGAACGTTCAGTTTTGTTCAGGGTTAATTTCCTATTACAATGTAGATGCCGGCCTTGCTAATGAGAAACTCTTACTGTAACTGTTCGCCGTGGCTGTGGTAACCTCCGAGGTATTTTACTTCTTACCTTTGACAGGTACATATTACGCACGCGCGAACTTAAGACCTATTAGGCAATTTCTAGTTTAAGTAATTTAATTCATAAGTTTAATTTTATTATTCATTTTACTTATCATTAACGCTAATAGTTACTATACTAAGTAGCATTAAGTTATTTACTTTTAACTTATTAAGAAAAATAGAAAGCTTCGAGTGAAGCTAACGACCGAATGGCTATTCCCCACAGTCGGACACAAATATCAATCCTTTCTGATTTCTAACAGTATTCACCTGTGTCTGCACGCCCACATGTCTGCTTGGTGCCAGCTGTCAAGCATTCTGTGCAACAATCTGGACACCAAACACCACCTCTTTAGTACCAGACTATGAATACAACCCGCTCACAATTTTTTTGTCTCTCATTAATCTGTTACACCTTCGCCTATAAGCTCAATTCGAGCCAACACTGCTTCCTTTTTGCCTACAATTAGTGTCTCAGAGTCCTGTCTTTTGCAGATAGGGACTTTTCGTTCCCAAATGTATAAGCTTGTTGAAGAAAGTTTCCACCTCTGGCATTTTTCTTCGTCCTCCAAGAAATCTCTCTGGGAGATGAGAGTTTGACTTTGATTGGAAAGGGAGCAAGACAAGTGTCTTTTGTCTTTCCCCCCTCTGGTGCTTCATTGGTATAGCCACACAGTTGCAACCAGCCTACATTTCCTCTCTCAACTCTGAATTATTTAGCCTTTCCATGCACAAGAGAATCAAGCTTTCAGTTGGTCCACTGATTTGTAGCCCCTTTTCTTATTCAGAACATTAGTGGATGAGTCTACTGGGGACTCTGTCGTCCACCAAGATGTTATTCAAATTTGACAGAAGACTTCATAGGAAGGTTTTGCATTCTTTCTTTAGTTTCCATCCAGTTCAGAGGTTTATGGTGCAGAGAGTAAACACCATAATGTATTTTGGCATTTTAAACAAATAAAACTATGCTTGGTTAACTCGCTAGGACTGTCTTTGTATTTACCTGTTTCCCACCAGATGATCCAGGAATCTTTACTTTCTGTCATATTTCTTCCTGCCTTCGTGTTAAACACATGATCTCAATTGGCTTTAGTATATTTTGATGATTCCTGGCTAATTTATTCTGTATGGTATTGTGCTTGTTACTGGTTTATGACATCCACAACCAGCAGAGATGAAAGCATTAGGAAAGAATTTGTAAAAACCAATTGGCTTTAGTATATTTTTGATGATTCCTGGCTAATTTATTCTGTTATGGTATTGTGCTTGTTATTGGTTTATGACATCCACAACCAGCAGAGATGAAAGCATTAGGAAAGAATTTGTAAAAACCAATTGTTTAGGTTTTGGTGATAATGATGTAGCCTATGTTTGCAGCTATGCTAGTGTGAGAGGTTGACAAAGAGGCAGGTAGAAGTGTACTGATTTTTATTCAGTCAAGGGAAATATTGTGTTCAGTGGCGTTTCCTCAAACGGTTTGGCCCGCCATTTCACGACTCTGTCGACCGTTTTGTGAGAGAGGACAATGGGCGCAAACAGTACCTCGCGGGAAACCTCGCGGGAAACCCGGGCCTCCCCGCCCCAGCGACGGACTCTGACACAGCGGCCGCTCAAGCTGTCAAAATGCCCCCCTTCACAACGGCTGACCCGTCTTGGTGGGTTCTTCCGAGCCGAAGGCAATTCCGGATCGCGGGGCTCACAAACAAAGTGCTGCAGGCTGACCTCGTCGCAGCGGCTCTCCCGACAGAGGTGCTCGGCCGAATATCTAACTGGCTGACCGGTCGAGCACGAATCGGACTTGTCACGCTCGACGAGATAAAAGAAAGGCTCTTGACAGCCTATTCCGTGCCTATCGCTGAAAGGGCCGCCCGCGCCCGTCGCTTAGTCGCGAACCCCATGCGCGGCGCCGACACCCAAGATGCCTGGGACACTGTGATGGGCCTCGTCCGTCTGCCCGAAATAGGCCCCGACGGAAAAAAGGTAGAGATCAGCCTGAGCCGCGAAATATTCCTTCGGCAACTCGAGCCGGATGTCCGAAAGCAGCTACCGACGCGTACGCACACTAGAGGACGACGAACTACTAGAAAAGGCAAAGAAGCTGACGTTGTCAAACAATGCTGCGAAGCTCGCCGCCCCCCCCGATCCTCCGTGTGCCTGGCCGCAGAGAAGGAAGAAGACGACGACGACCAACGCAAGAGATCGCGCCGTATCCCAAGGGAATCCCTCCCACACGCAGCGAGGCGAATCTCCCGAACCTCCGGTGGAAGCGGCACCAGGAGTTTTCACCTCGCTGCGTGTGGGAGGACTTCCCTTGGGATACGGCGCCGATCTCTTGCGTTGGGTCGTCGTCGTCTTCTTCCTTCTCTGCGGCCAGGCACACGGAGGATCGGGGGGGGGGGGGCGGCGAGCTTCGCGGGCATTGTTTGACAACGTCAGCTTCTTTGCCTTTTCTAGTAGTTCGTCGTCCTCTAGGGTGTACGCGTCGGTCGCTGCTTTCGGACGTCCGGCTCGAGTTGCCGCAGGAATATTTCGCGCTCAGGCTGATCTCTACCTTTTTTCCGTCGGGGGCCTATTTCGGGCAGACGGACGAGGCCCATCACAGTGTCCCAGGCATCTTGGGTGTCGGCGCCGCGCATGGGGGTTTCGCGACTAAGTCGAGGGCGCGGGCGGCCCTTTCAGCGATAGGCACGGAATAGGCTGTCAAGAGCCTTTCTTTTATCTCGTCGAGCGTGACAAGTCCGATTCGTGCTCGACCGTCAGCCAGTTAGATATTCGGCCGAGCACCTCTGTCGGGAGAGCCGCTGCGACGAGGTCAGCCTGCAGCACTTTGTTTTGTGAGCCCGCGATCCGGAATTGCCCTTCGGCTCGGAAGAACCAGGAAGACGGGTCAGCCGTTTGTGAAGGGGGGGGGCAATTTGACAGCTTGAGCGGCCGCTGTGTCAGAGTCCGTCTCTGGGGCGGGGGAGGCCCGGGTTTCCCGCGAGGTTTCCCGCGAGGTACTGTTTGCGCCCATTGTCCTCTCTACAAAAACGGTCGACAGAGTCGTGAATGGCGGGCCAAACGTTTGAGGAAACGCCTTGAACACAAAAACGAACCCTTGGGCCGGTATGCCGTATTTAGTCCGTTAGAGGCGTTGGTTTTTTTCCACGGTAGGAGCTTTCAGAGATCTATACTGAGGCGCCGTATGAGTCCGTTAAAGATCTCTGAAGGTGAGCGGCGGTAGTGAGTCCCTTAATGGCTGAGCCAAAACCGCTTGGGTCACCGTCCAAACCGGGAGGTCACCAGTTGTGAGAGGTTGACAAAGAGGCAGGTAGAAGTGTACTGATTTTTATTACAGTTTTCAAGGGAAATATAAATAGGGACAGCCAAATGCGGACGGAAACAAATGTGGTCACCGACCCGCGAGAGAGTAAAAGTGGGTCGGCGAGACCCGATTTGTGTTTCTTGAGAGACATAAAATACAAAATATAAAAGTACACAATATGTGGTTATATAAGCTTTATACACTGACGGAAAGCCCGCTGAATGCTTTCTCAGGGGAAGAAAGTGAGAACAACGCGAATGATGAATTATGTACAGAGAAAATTATGAATAAGCGTTGTCCTTACACTAGATTCAGGTTGCGAAAGGGTGAAGTCTGAGATTCGCCCGAGCCGCTGAGACAATTTTAAAACTGGCGCACCTCCAACTCAGTGAACTCGCCACCATCCTCCCGCTCTCCCATTGGTTCCTGATGCTAGTCACTGCCGTAAGATCCTGCTATCCTATTGGTCAGCATCTGTCCCATCATGCCTCTATGTAAAGGCGTTCCTTGACCATTTTTTGTGGCAGCGTTATCATAAACTCCTGGAACTTGTTTGTTAACATAAATTTGTGTTAGTGATTTCGCTTTCGTTGTACAGTAAGTTACCTTATCGTGTTGTGTGTGAACTTAATAACTTATTAGCCATGGGTTATTAGCCATGGGTCCCAAGATGTTGCTGAAGTTCACTGAAGGAAGAGGATGTTTTCTATGGAGATGAAGATGAAGATAATCAAGAAGTATTAATGTTTTCTGCCATTTGTTAATGTGTTTCGTTAAAGTTTAGTGTAACGTTTCTGCCATTTGTAAGGTGTTTTGCTAAGTTAAGTGTTCTGTTTTCTGATGTTTGTCCTCCCCCTCTGTCTCCACTTTCGGACATCACCTCACTCGAAAGGCAAGGTTCCACATTTTACTACATATGTACGTACATGTACACAGTATTTCTTGTACCCTGTACACTAATACACTTTATTTACAAGTACAGTAGTGGTTAGGTTAACTACTGAATGGTCAAAATTGTAGTATTTCAGTGTTTATTGGTCAATTTAACTTTATTATAAAATTTACTGTGGTGTAAAACGTAGTTGAAGATATGAAAAAATCAGGTTGCGAAGGCCGCTGTACGTACTGTGAAGTATCGGAAGATGTCAGAGGTTGATAGTTTACATTGACAATAAAGGCACACCAGCAGCCTACTCAGTTTTTCCTTTTGATGTCTGGTGTTGCTTTTTCATTAGCCTACATGCAGCCTATCTCTATCATTCTGCTCTGTCTTCTTTTGCTCCCTAGGTGGTACATGAGGAAAAAAAATGATAATTGACATGTATGATCTTTTCTTAGTTAAGTTTTTGGTAGAAATCTTAGGGCTAAAATCACCCTCCCCCAGTTTTTTTTACCTTTTTCAATTTCCCGGGAGAGAGAAGTTGTCATAGCCTTGGCTTCTTTCTGTCTGTAGCCTGCCCTCTGGACTGCCCTGCATTGGTTGGTTGCCTCCTTTAACAGGGAACCAAGGCATGTCTCGGGACCAAGGCACTGTGCCCTTTGACAACTCTCATAATTTTTTCTAGTTTGGCTTCAGCACCAAGCTGCCACACAGCTCCGGCCAGATGGTTTCTGTGGTTTAACTCTTGCATTAGTTGGATCCAGTGTTGCCAAGTGTGACAACCTGAAATCCACTAAACAGTGGGATTTCCTCGAAGTTGGCAGTACTGGCTGACTTCAGTAACATTCATTTGGAGAGAGTATTTTGATGTAGGTGGTTGGTAGTGTTAGATTTGGGACATTACATTAGCATCAGTAGTTCTGAGCTGCATGTCAGTTGTATTAGTTTTCGTTGTTTTGTCCCCTCCGCCACCCCCCCCTCCCCCCCCCCCCCCCATTGTCCCCAAGTCGACCGGTAACCCTCCCCCCTCTTAGTTTTCCTCCGTTGTCTCATATTTGTCCCAATTATTCCTTTTCGTATAGCAGCTGGTCCTTTTCTGCGACTGATTTATCTAGAGGGAGTAAACTGGTGATAGACAGCTCTCACTTCTCAGTATTCTCCTCTTGGATGCCTTCACAGTTATGTAATGATGTCATGCAAGAAACCTCTTCCCCCATCTGGGCAGGCGATACCAAGTTTGTCAAGATTACATGGTGACATCATGCAGGAAACCTCCCCTACTCCACTGGGCCCTTGCTGCATCTGTTGTCTCTTTTTGTGATGTCGTACAAGAAAATCTTGCTTCCCCACCCTCCAATGTTTCAACCGTGATTTAGTTTATTCTCCTTTAGTATTTAAGCAGTGCATAGCTTGCGTTGTTCCGTTTTCACTTCCTTTTGCCAAGGATGATTCTGTTAACCTGCCCCCTTTAGTTTACTTATACCTCAGCTCCTGTGAAAACGACTTAAGATGTTACATTGATTATGGTAGGCTGCGTTATCATGAAGTGAAGTCTTTGGGAAATGGATTATTAGTCAAAGAAAAATGGAAACTGTTTAGTGTTTTTAACTCTGCTCCTAACTTGAGCAGTGTTTTGTGATTGCAGCTGTGTTTATACAGTGAGCCTTTTCTGCCAGCCTTCGGATATCATTGCATCACACCTAAAGATAAACACAGGCCTTAGCTTCATGGCCAAAATTTTGGGGTGTAAGGGTAAATATGTCAATCTAACAGATAAGAAGATACATTTAGGATATGATGATAATACTTAGGGTATATTAGTCTTGAAGATGATAGACATATTTCCCAGGGTAATGGCAGCAGTAATAGTTTTGTATAATCATATAAGGTAGCCCTGCTCAACCATTAATAGCCATTTTTGACAGTGTCTCGATTCAGAAATTAGAAATTCTTAGCACTACCTTGGAAGTCTTCCCTCTAGGGTCTTGCCTTTATTGCTTTTTCTTTTTGCAAGCACGTTCCATGTAGAATTTCCCAATTTACTCTTGAGTTCTGCTTCAGTAGAGTTGTGGCTCACATTCTCAGTGGAGAAATTTTACACATGTAACCTTTTATGAAGTTTTTAACTCTCGGTTCAAGTAGGCTATGTAGATTCTAGTGGGCCATGTGCAGTTTTTTCAAAAGTGCATGGCAAAGGTTCAAGTAGAATATTTGGTAGGGATGGATGGTTCTCAGGGAAAGATATTGTGCACTTTTTTTTTTTATATTTTACTCCTATCAACTTCCTAATATACTTTTCCCTACACTCTTCACACACAAAAGTTCAGTTTAGAAGTGGAGTTTGGACAGTTCTTATGCAACAAGGCCATCGAGCTATAGGCATGTCCTATTTCAACAAGTTTGTTCATATTATACTTCCTTTTTGGGCAGTCTTTCAGTTTGGTCTTGGCAGCTTTTTGTTTGGACAACAGATAAGTTCAATAGACATGAAGGACATGTACTTCCATTTCCCAGTACTCCTTCAGTCAAAGTAAAATATTCTCCCGCAAGTTGGAGTCTTAGCAGTATGGATTCATCTGGTTGGTATGAGAGTACTCTCTCCCATATTTGGATGACTAGTTTGTTTCTTACCAATTTGTTTTTTATGATGAGAATTGCTTTATACCTAACCTTAGGAGTGGACATTTTGTTCAGTGTTGACTATCTATGCTTCTCTGACCCAGTCAGTTGTTTATCTAGAGATGAGGATCAGCTATGCCTTTGTTAGTTTTTCCCTACAAATAGAAGGTTACCAATTTTCTACCACTGTTTAGAACTATATGGGTTGGCCTGTAGAGCTCGAGAATCTTTACGCTATCCTCAGATGTCTTGGAGGCAAATTGAGGGGCCATTTTGAGTAATAATTGATGCCAGGAAGTGGAATCATAAACATCCTATAGCTCTTAGCTGTTTTGAATAGTCTTATCCAAGTCTCAATTCTTACATGAGAAACAAAGTGACAAATCATGAAATTTACTCAAGCTAGCAAAGAAACTACCTTATCCTTTTGACAGAGTTCAGCAACGTCATTCCCTTCCTCATTTTGTCTTAGGACAAGGTCTCCAGTCAGATAGTCTCCTCTCCTCAAGTTTGCCAGAAGTTGTGGAACCTTTAGGGAGACCCTAACACCCATCTATTCATGACTGCCCAAAACACTACAGTACCAGTTTACTGCCCTCCATTCTAGGATCCTCAGGCATGGGCAGTTGATGTCTTCCTTTTAGAATGGTGAAATCTAGACCTTTAGGCTTTTCCTCAGTCGGCTGTTTTTGAAGAAATACTCAAGTTGTGAACTTAGCAGATCACAAGGATGATTTTGTTAGCACATCCTTGTCCTCATAGGGAGTGATGCTCCTAAATTTCTTTTCTGGTGGTAGATGTTGTTCGTCTTCTGTTCAGGAAGGACCTTTTCAGAAAGTTTTATTCGAGAAGATTCCTTCAAACCTCCAAATACTTCATTTCACCACTTGGAGAATGTCAATTGCCTGTCACTAAATAAGGGCATTTCCAGAATGGCCAAGTAAGCAATCTTTAAATCTAGAAGTCCACTGTTAGATGTGTTTCAATAAAAGTTTTTTTTTTTTTTTTTTTTTTTTTTTTTTGTGAGTCATATCCAGCACCTGTTCCACTAGGTATCTTGATTAAGCACTATCAGTATCTCAGGTACACAAAGCAGTTTTCTGTCACAACAATCATGGCTCTTCTTGGCTTCCGTACTATAAGCATATCTTTATTTCCTTCAAAACCTTCTAGAGAAGGTTGTCTTCCAGCTCAGGGGACTTATTTTTGCCTGAATTTTTGCAAATGTTCAATTTTATCTTGAGGTGCCAAGCCATTAGTCCTATCGTTGTAGCAGGCATTTTTTCTCTGAACTAAATGTGGCTTTCTATTTTATTGTTAGCTGTTAGAAACGCTGTTGAATTTTGGGAGCATGAAGGTAGTAATCTTTAGTTTTGGGTTGTCAGTTATGGGCTTTCCACTCAGGCACAGATTGTCAGCGTTAAAGTAAACAAAAAACCGAAATTTTTCGAGGATGATGATTTCACTATATATATACATTCATATCTTGGTTATGGTGGATTTCCCCAAAAAATGCTCCAAGACAGAGTTTATTTTTTTTATGCCAGTTGGAACTGTTGTAAAATAATATCAAGTCTTTTCTCCCCAATAAAAAAAAGCTTTTAGTTAGCTTGGCTGAAGTAACCCACCATCCTCATTTAATGTGGTAGTCAGCTAACATTAACAGTAAGTTAGATTCATTCCAAACAATGATAATTCCCATGATAAAATCAAGTATTTGGATACTTACCGACTGTTCAAGTGGAAACCCATCCAGCCTCCCCAATCTTAGTGGGTGGTCATGAACAAATATGACAGAACGTAAACATTCGAGCACCATCAAGTGGGAAACAGGTGAATACAAAGACAGTCCTAACCAGTTAGCTAAGCGTACTTTGATTTTTTCTAAATGTCGATCGCACCAAACGTGCGAAGATAAAGCTAACGTGAACATTAGGTAAGTATCCAAATAATTATTTTTTATCATGAAAATTGTTATTTTGTCCATCTGTTCATTTTTTTTTTTTAGCAAAATGTCTACTTAGGATACGATAATTTTCCTTGAAGTATATTTTTAATCGTTCTCCATGAATTTTATTAGATTGTACTAAGATTTAAAGTGAAAGTAAGACCTGCTGTGATGTACAGCAAGGACTGCTGTCAAGATTCTTTCATTGTATTTCGTAAATAAGTTCTTAACATAAAGATAAACATTTCACACAATTTTCACGTATATATTTTATTTAGATCTCCCAGTTTCCTTGAATGTGGCTGTAAGTGTCCCAGCTTATGAACAACTCTCTAGTCCCTCTTAGGTCCTTGTGTATTGATTCAAAGGAAAGATTAGTTGTGGTTACATGGTATTATTTTTAATCATATTGTATCATTTCTGTCTACCGCTGCTTCTCTCCATCTACATTCTATTGTGTGCATTGAAATATAGCTATAGGAGGATTACTGCTTTAGAACTAAAGTTATTAGGGTTTTTTTAGCAGCAGTAGGGCAGTTTTTGCGTACAGAATATTTATTATAGAGCACATATATTCCTTTGGAACTTGGTGTGCCTATTGAGCTATTTCTGTTAATGAGCAGCCTTAGAGTGACTATGGATGTTCCTGCTAATGAGTAGTCCTCTGCTCTGTCCTACTGTTAGATTAACAGACATAATGAGTGATATATAGTTCTATTCAGAGCATTGCGCTGTTTTTGTGTTAGTGATGTCTGAATACATTACTTTTTTTTATATTGAAATATCATAAAGAGATAACACCGTCTTGGAATAGAACGAAAGTCTTTCATTTTGATTATGCAGAAAAAAATATCCTAAGTTGATTTTATATCACCCATTGTCATTTTCATTTGGAACTGTGTGCATCATATTTTAAGTTAATATATATTTTTTTGGACTCGTTGGGTTTTGTTTGAAGTTGTTAAAGTTTTTTTTCTGTACTGTAATGATGTGTATTCTTAATTACTGATTGTCGGAAGATTGCTGAAATTTGGTACTACATATTCTCCATCCTTGATAAGATTCTGATCAACTTTCTATTATTTTTTTTTTCCATGAATGGCAGAGTCGACCTTTGGGAACTGGTTAGTTCCTGTATCACGCTAGGTAATACCTAATGATTAGTTAGCAAGTCAGAATATTTTATTAGGTTTGAGTTAATTTTGAGTCCTGTATATTTGGCCAGTGGCCCAGTAGTTTCGACTCCAGATAAACTACATTCATTCACTGATTTGAAGCTGTCTATGACCTAAAAGTTGACATTTTTAGAAAATTGAATGAAAGTAGCAGCCGGTTATACTTTTATTTTTGTCGTTAGGGTGATTCAAAGAAACGTTATCCAGATAGCTTGTGGAGTTTATTACGCGTATATGATCGGATGTACAGTTATTATTGTAGGATGTATAGGCATTTTTGTTATATAGTGGACATCGGGATATAATTGTCATGTGGCTACGTCGCCGGATAATGTTCAAGAATAGACTCGTTACCCGTAGGAAAACGTTAACTTACTGCAGGTGAGACTTTAAGTATACTTAGATTGCACTGGGCACATCTCCGTGTTCGAAAAAATAAAATTACAACTTATTATCATTACTTCAAAGGCCCTTCTAGGATGGGTATGTTTATTTCAAGTCATTCTGAAGGAGACGATTTTATAAAGTGACATTTCATATCATCATTAGTAATATATCAAGTTCTGAATTCATGTTCGTGGGTAAGCTGAGAAGTTCACATCTACAATGTCTCCCTACTAAGAAAATGAAAGGTCGAAATGGTCGGGGCTTGGTATTGAACCATTTCTCTTGATTCTTCTTTTAGTGCTCTTGTTATCTATACTTAAACTTTTTTACCCGTTATAGATACATTTTCTAAATGATGCTGTTGGTACTTATCGCCATTAATAATTCTGAAAAATGATGGGCTAAAAGTCGACGAATACACCCAGCATTTCTAGCATCTAAGGACAGCGTGTTCACGATTTGCGTTCCGTCATTCTATCGAGAATGACTTTGAAAAGCTAAAAGGAATTAATAAAAAAAATCTATAGATACTACTGTAGTTGCAAATACCTTGGCAAAGTGTGGAAGTAATTTTTTTTATATATTTGCTCGTATGTAAGCGTACACACGTACTCCCATATTTACATGAAGCAACCATAAGAGAGTGAGAGGTCCAGCCGTTTCTTTCGATCCGTCATTTATGGTGCCCCTATGAAAATTCTCCGGGTTGTCGTCATCGGCGTCATCCTGTTCACATAAAGAGAGAAAGAAAAAAATAAAGAAGAATCAACGAAAGATCTCTTCATCAACCCCCTCTTCCTCCTCCTCCTCCTTCTCCTCCTCCTACCCTTTTATACAGGTCGCCATAAAGATGCTTATCAAAACGTATTTCTTTCGATCCTGTGACATAAAAACCAAATTCCTCTGCCATCGATAAAGCCAAGGACTTGTTATATAGCCGGAGCAGCTTTTAATTCTTTGTTGGTTCCTCCCCGATGCTGCGTGTGTCTGTTGTCATCGGTGGGGTTGTTAAATGGCCCGCCGACCGTCTGTGTTGTAGCTCCGTATCACGGTTGTAGCTGTTTTCCAACTTCTTGGTTATATAGAATACTGATGAGTATTAATGGTCTCCATGCTGTAATGCCAGTACGTATTTTAATATTGGTTTCTGTCTTATCGTGGGAGACAGAAGGAAATGTCAAATACAATAATAACTACAATTATTATACTGACGTCAGTTACGGGATCCCTTGTTATTAGTAGTATAGAGATAATTCAGATGGGCGCATGTTATTATTACTGGTACAACTAGAACTAAAAGTAATAATATTTTTAACCATATTCCGATAGTTATTGACGCTGAATTTATTGAGTATAAAGAAAATATTTTAATTTTCGTTAGTTATTGTATTCTGCTTAGTATATAATGGTCATGTAAAGGATGTAGAACCGTAGTGTAAATGGACAATAGAACTTCCAAAACAACTTTTAGTGCGTTTCTTCTATGTGAAAATAATTTCTCATAGTTTTATTCCAGTAAGATCACTTCTGGCGTTCATTTTATCGGCTACCAGTAGCTTTGTGCCATTCTGAAATGCACGAGTTTTAAAGAACTTGATGGACTTGAGTTTGCTACAAAAGCAAGGTTCTCGTCATGTTGTTATTTCTTTTGAACTCATTCTAATCTTAGGTAGTAGATGAATAGGTAGTAGATAAATCAGATTCTCTCTCTCTCTCTCTCTCTCTCTCTCTCTCTCTCTCTCTCTCTCTCTCTCTCTCTCTGTCATTTTTATACAGTCCACGTATATATGGGGTTCCCAGACTCCTGTGAGCAAATTGACTGTATGTGAGTCAAATATTGTTTTTCTTTTTGTATTTATGATATAAGTTGCATGTTTTCAGGACATGAAAGTCAGCATTTTGACCAGTATATATATATGAGAAAAATACATTTCAATACCACATCTTTGAAATATAGATAAGCAAGATGAAGGTAACTTGACATCATTAAAGTAGATGATCAGTGTTATAAATATTAGTAAGTGCTTACAGTTAATAGGCAATAACAGAAAAGAAAGTCCCGTACTCAGCAAATATTTAGGTTTTTTACATTGAGCCAAAAATAATAGCAAAGAAGTTAAAAATAATGAAATGCTCTGAAATATCCTCCAGATGATGTTTCTCTCCCTTCGTGCAATAATAGTAGAATGATATTCATTTTCGTGTTATATTTTATTTCTATATCGCAAGTCACATCAGCACTTAGAGAGAGAGAGAGAGAGAGAAACTTCGAGTCCCATTTCAATTATAAAACTGCACAAGCGAAAACAATGTTTAGAAAAAGTAATATGCATTCACGTGTTACATGAAAATCAAAGTTTATGATACAATAAAATACTCTTTAGATGGTAGGCAGTGACATCATACTTGTAAATATTCGTTGGGTCACCTAATATTATGTCTCCAGGATTCAGAAGCATTCGCTCCCTATTGGTTTCACGAAATTTCTTTTCCTCACTATGTAGTATTGTGAAAAAATAAATTCTTTTGATGCTTTTATCCCTCCTTATCAGTGTTAGTGTATGAACTAGGAAACTCAGACAGATATAACTGCGTTTATTGTCACCTGTTTTACTAGCCTTAGTGTAAAGTTCTTCCAATTAAAAAGAGAAGAAAATAAAGATTTTTTATATCTAGCTCTATTTCATTATTTTTCAAAAAGGAAGATGATTCTTGGAATAAATAATAGGTTATTAGTAGGTCTTTATATATCGTCCGAGTTTTGAGAAGTTTACAGAACACGGACTCAGTTTAAGGATATTTATATTATCAATGAATTAATGATCAAATTGTACAATCCGGTACGTATTAATTATATTATGCTCATCAACTTTTAAATTCCAGTGTTGACTGGGAAGTTTAAATTTAAGTAGATCAGTTATTAGAGGCTTTACTTCAAATGCATTGTTTAGCATAACTCTTTTATAGGTTTGTTACCTTTTAATTATTTTTATTAGGAGCAGTGTTATTAATCTCGCGTAATAACTAGTTAAACTAGACATTTCTATTACCTTTGGTACAACTTCTTATTCTAACTGTTCTCTTGATAACAATATTTTTAAAAAGTTTATGATAAATGCAAGTTTTAATAATAATTGAAATCACGTAACTGTTATCAACTCGATCATTACGCCCAAATGGATCAGCAGTTTATACATACTGTACTTAATTTATATATATATTTATTTTTATCATACTTGGGAAGAATTCGAGACGGTAATAAGGGACTGTAGTTGTTGTTACAATAAGATATGTATATATATATATATGTGTGTGGTGTGTCGTGTGTGTGTGTGTGTGTTGTGTGTGTGTGTGTGTGTGTGTGTGTGTGTGTGTGCATGTGCATGTATCTATTTGACTATATATTATTATCTATATATATATATATAATTATATATATTAGTATATATATATAATTATACATGCTTGTACTTATATACGTATCTTATTGTGATGACTACAGTGCCCTTTTAACTTCTCGAATTCTTCACAATTTAGATATAATAAATATATTATAACTGTATTAAGCATATACTATATATATATATATATATATATATATATATATATATATATAGATATATATAATATATATATATATATATAATGTGTGTTTCTGCCACATACACTTTCACATGCATTGAGCAGTTTCAACCAAACTTGGTATATATAACTTAGCATTGGAGAGAGAATACTGTGGGGATGAGACATCACTGACACCAAAGGGGGATGTGAGGGGAAGGGGGTTGGAAAGGGGTAAACACAAACATTACTTAAAACAACAGATATTAGTGTCTAATCCATGGTTTTTGGGGTCCCTGAGATTAATAATCTCAGGGAGGGGGTGGGAAGGAGGTGACATATTAAAATAACTGAAAATGACAGATGTTAGTGTCTAATCCGTAGTTTTTGAGGTCACTGCGATGAATAGTGACACTCTCAATGCTCTTCAAGTCCATGTTCAGCTCCAATAGCGAGGGGGGTGGGCAAAAATGGGTGGTATGGGGTTGACATAAAAATAACTGAAAACAACTGATATTATTGTCTAATCATAGTTTTTGAGGTCACTGAGATGAATAGTGACACTTCCAATGTCCTTCAAGCCGAAGTTCAGCCCCAAACGGGAGTGGAGTGGAAAGGGTGGGAAGGGGTTGACATGCAAAAGTAACCAAAAATGAGAGAGATTAGTGTCTTAATCCATAGTTTTCAAAGTCACTGAGATGAATAGTAACACTTTCAATGCCCTGTAAGTCCAAGTTTAGCCCCGATAGAAAGGGGGGTGGGGGAGGTGGTGACATCTAAAAGTAACAAAAAACTACAGGTATTAGTGTCTAATCCGTAACTTTTGAGGTTGCCGAGATGAATAGTGTCACTCCTGATGCTCTTGAAGTCCAAGTTCATCTCCCCCTGGTAAGAAGGGGGGTTGAGAAGGGGCAAAAAATAAAATGTAAAAAATATGTATATTAGTATCTAATCCATAGTTTTTGAGATTGCTGGGATGAAAAGACACTCCCAGTACTCTTCAAGTCCAAGTTCAGCCCCCAATAGGAATAGGGGTGAGAAATGGTGAAATATAAAATGTCAAAAATGCTGTGCAATATAACTGAAGCAACAATCTTAACAGGAGAGAGAGAGAGAGAGAGAGAGAGAGAGAGAGTGGGGGTTTGGGAGGAAGGAGAAAGAGACTTTTTGAGTTGTCGTTCAGTTTTCCCGGGCACCACCAGGTTAGTCAGCTCGTTATGTGTGTCTATAAATGCCCCAAAGGAAAAATGAAACAATGGAGGGGTTGTTTCACTTTTCCTTTGTGACATTTGCCTGTATTTATGCATTCATCACATTCCATGTCTTCATGATTCTGTTATATAAACACATAGTATGCTATTTGGGTATATTTTCTCTTTTGTGCAGTTTGTATTGCGGTCAGTGACATTGTTTGCAGATATTATTTTCTTATCATGACTTTGAATCAGTTTATACTTCTTTTTCTCTTGTGGCAAACTTCACTGTTCCTGTTTTTCTAGTCAGTGGACCGTTTCCCCACCTCCTGAGTGCATCATTCAGGAGTGGAATAAAAATTTACATACAAGGTTTTTATTACTGCATGTGGACATTTGAATTTCAAACATGACATCATTGGTGTGCTGAATTATTTCTATTGGTTTTTGGGTCTCATTCCTGCACTGGCTATCTGGGTGGCTGCATGGTCATTCCTGGTGCTCCGTAAGATGCGTTCTGTGTTGCAGCTTGCAGCTAGTGGCGTGGACAAGGTTGTGACTCCCTTCTCCAGCTAATAGTCTTGATTTGCTTCATAGTCGGATGTTGTGTCCAGCTGTTGCTCGTGTCTACCTTGAGATTCTCATGGTTGTGGTATGGTTTTCTTGAAGAAGGGAGGATGAAGTCTGTGTTCCTGTCATGTGCAATTATGTCTTCAACACCATATTCAGTAGTGAAGTTTAGACTACAGTTCCTCTAGCCTTAAGTGTCACTACACTCCCCACAGATGATTAACCCATATTAGTTGACTTTTGGTACAAAGTTTTACCATAAGGTAACTAATGTTGGCTGGTGCCTTAATGCTTTTTGTGAGTGCCCTGACACTTACAAATGCTCTGTGTCAAGGGGGGTATAAGTTAATGCCAACTCTACCATACATATACTTGTTAAGTGTAGGGATTTTTACTTAGTGTTAGGATCAACCCATGCCTGCCATGAAAGCTGATTGGTATGTTGGTAAATGTCGCTGCTTATGAGTTTTTATGACATCACTGTGACATTTTATATACAAACATTAAGCTACAAATGTTTTAATTTACAGTTGATGCTACTTAGGGAATATCATTGAATGGGATTATAAGTGATAAATGATTTGATACCTAAGTAAATTGAACATATGAAAGTACCCAGCAATGAACTTCTAGTCTGTGCTCTAGACCATTCTACTAACTCTACCAAACATATATCTTTCAAATGCAGAAATTGATATTTAGCGTTGGCATCAACCCACCCCCACCATAATAGATGATTGGTATGTTTGGAACACAAAGCTATTTTTGAAGTTTATTACATCATTGTGACATCAACAAACATTAAGCATATATGTTGCGTAATATCCAATTTTCTCTATTTTCGGAATATCACTGAAGGAAATTTTAATTGATAAATGATTTGGTAAGTAAATAACATGAACACCAGCAGTACCCACCATTGACTCTTAGTCAACGTTCTAGACCATTAGGCTGTCAAGTAAGGCGTAAATTAATGCCGAGTTTACTGTACATATACCCACAGAGTGCAGGAATTTTTACTTAGTTTCAGCATCAATCCACCAGCATGTTTAGAACTTGTTGCTCTTTATGAATGTTTATTACATCACTGTGACATTTCATATACAAGCATAAAGCTACAAATATCAAATTCGCTCTACATTTGTAGTGTCACCAAAGAGGAATGAGAAGTGATAAATGATTTGGTGCCTAAGTGACTCGAACACCTAACAGTACCCACCAACAAATTCCAGTGAATATTGTAGACCTTTTTGACTGTTAAGGAGGTGTAAGTTAATGCTGATTCTATTGTACATGGTGATTTATATGTGCTGTAGAGTCAGTATTAATGTACAGCCGGAGCGCTTAGACTTGTCCCGACAAAGGAAATTAAGAAAATAAAGCAGAAGCAGTGGATTACCGACCTTTTAATGACAACTGCAATGAACAAAACTGAATACAAAACTTAATAGAGGCACCCACAACATAATACAACCCCTTAGTAATAGAAACAAACATTCTTAATTACCAATTGGGCCCAAATCCTATAAGGGAAAGAGAAAAGGAATATTTAGTTAAAATGATGTCACGCAATTAAGTTGCAAAAATGAAAGAAAATGATAATCTGTATTATTGTATTGCTATTATAGCAATATCAAATGAACTTCATAATCCAGACAAAAAATCCAAAAAAATAGAGAAAAAAAATGTGAAATCTTGTTGGAAGACTGTCGCTTGGCATGATCAAAAAGGAGATCAAGGTACCTTCACTGGTTCATCGTTGTCTTTGGGGCAAAATAACTAACTCCCCCTGTTTCATAATAAGAAAAGGAACCCCAAACCGTTAAGTGAGACAGTTTCTTGAAAGTCTTCGCTGTGTACCAGGGATCTCACGGATCAGAGCCTCTCTTATGCCGCACACAGTTAGGAGCCTTCGTACCAATACAAAAATTAGACTCATCGGTCCACATGACACGTCTCCAATCTTCCTGTGTCATGTCTTTGCATTGCTCAATAAATTTAAGCCTATTCTCTGTTTGTTTCTCATTTATCAAGGGCTTCTTTCTGGCACAGCAACTCCGATACTTCAAGTCACATTGCAGTGCCTGTTGCAGACATCTCTTAAGACACCCTTGCAAGCAATCTGGGATATCTTTTCATGAGATCATTTGCTGTAAGGCAAGGATCTATCTCAATAGAACGTTTAATGACGTTCTGGGTTCTCTGAGATATCTTCCAGGGCCTCCCCTTAGCCTTCTTGTGGACCGGTATTTCACCCCCATTGCTAGCCTTGAATTTCTGGATGAGCCAATTCACTGTCCGGAGGTTCATGCCTTTAAGGCATAATCTCGGACCTTTACCTGCCCTGTACAGGTCAATCACTCCGTGAATATCTGCAGTTTTTGTTTACTTCCCAGGCATAATGATAAGCCGGGGAAAAGCGCCTTAATCCAAAAAAATGAACTCCCAACTGCTGACAAATGTGGACCAACAAGGTCAGCAAATCGGAACTTACCCACCCACCCCATGGGAGTCACTAAACTGTTCCTTTTTTGGGGGCTCCTATGCTGGTGAGTGAGGCTCACTGCCAGATGTATAATTCAAAGCAAGAGAGTTCGTTTTCTAAGAGATCTGATCATCTTTGAGTTAGCGTGAAAAGACTTGTTCTGCATGACGTCGAGACAAGTCTAAGCGCCCCAGCTGTATATCTCTCCTGACAACCAAATGGTCTAGAACATCGACTGGAAGTCATTGGTGAGTACTGTCAGGTGTTGGACTCACTTAGGTCCCAAATAATTTATCACTAATAATTTCCCCTGAAATTCGCTGTTGCTGCAGGAACCAACCTTCTGTGAATTTGAAAATCTACCAATGTTGATACCCCACAGACTGTAACTAGGCCCAAACTTCTTCACTGTTGTCATCATGTTCTGCATATGAAGGAGGAGAAGAAAGAGTGGGATGCTTGGGCTGGAAGAGGTGGATATCTGTATGATGCTGAAGAGTTTTCATTTCATTAAATCTGGATTTATTTAGGACAGTTGCTTTTTCTTCCATTTCCTTCATTTTCATTATCACAAACTATCCATGAAAGTGGTGATGATTGATGTCTTCCCTCTGAGATATTATTTAAAATAAACTTGTTTTCTAGCACTTCTTCAGTTTTGTATAGGTTATGGCAAGCTCTGGAATGTCATCCTGTTACTTCATATAGGTGTTGTAAGTAACTTCTCCAAGAATCACACTTACCCTCTTTTCTATTATTTGCCTGAAGTAATGGCCGAAGTTTTCTTGAGCACGAGTTTAGTGTCTCACGCTTTTTAGCTGTTATGGGGTTTGAAGCACCAACAGTTGTTTGCGTTCCCAGTTGTCATGACACTTTTTCTAGTTAGGTCAACTTCTATAGCCTGGTCTCTAAAGGTACTTAGTGTAATAGCTTTAAGTGCTTCTATTACACCTTAATTTTTAGGTTAGTTGGCAAGAAGACTATTTCGAAACCTTTGGTGTTGAACTCACAGTGGTATGGATGGCCAAGGCATTGTTAACAAGACCTTGCAAGGAAATCCTTTACTAGTAAGGTATTCCCTGACTCCTAGGACAAAGCACCTTTTTATTATGCATCTAAAACTGTCAATGAAAAATTGTCTTCCTTCAAGTTTTGTTGATTACTAGGATTGTAAATTAGACCCTCTTAACCATGAACTCTATGTCATTAGCACCAACCTTTTACTGCCTTAAACTCTCTCCTTGAGGAAATTAATATCCCAAAATGTCTTCATGGTGGGTGGAAACTCCTTTGCTGCCCCTTGGTCAGCAGGAGTTGTTATCCCTGTAGACTTTACACTTCACGTCACCTGACAAGGTTAAATCAGCCATTGCTGGCACAGATATCTGCAAAGATGGATCCTTCATTTTCTGCTTGCCTTACAGATTCATATAAGCATTATTTTATCATATACTGGCCTGTTGGGATGCCTTTTTTTTTATTGCAATCCTGCACATACTAATTAACTTTCCACTTGAGAGCGAGAATGAATGTGCATATGATGCAGTGCTCTTTAACCTGCCAGTGTAGCTGTTGAGAAGCCTTTTTTTTATTTATCGCAATCCTGCTCTTTCCATGTTGCAATGCTTTTGCAGCAGCCAATGTAACTGCAGTAACATTTTTATGGATTACCATTTCTCCCTGTGTATGTGCTACAATTTACTCTCTGAGGACGTAACGCATCTAACAGTCCAATATATTCTTGAAAAGCCTTCAAAGCCTTCACTTACTTTAGCCTCATGGCAGGATTAGGAGCTTTACACATTTGGGTCATGAGTGAATCAAGATTTTACAATTGCATAGCATTTGATAACGGTACGAGAACTACGGAAACTATGATCGTGGCAAGAGAGAGTTACGTAAGTCAGGCTGCGAGAAGATACAAAGATTTGGGAATCCCTCAACCAAGCTCCTAGATCTGCAGCTCTATGGTATTAAATAAAAAATTCCATGTTGTGATAAATTTGTCAAAGTTTTTTTTCTTTTGCCATTAAATGAAAAGATATGCATATAAGACTGTCAAGTTTTTCTCAATTACTTGTTCTGATGTTTGCAAGCCTGAATGTTGATCTTACTTTTTCATATGATTGATTAATAAACTCCACATTTTCTTTTTTTGTACATGTTTAAGGTACATGAGTCATTATGATGTTACGCTGATATTTGCAGAATTTAAGAAAGAATTGTTTAATGTAACTATTGATGGAAAAAAATTGAATAATCAAAAACGTGTTTCTGGCTGGAGGGAAGGTTGCCAGGTTTGAGGCTACTCCGTGGTGATAAAAAATATATAATTTAATTGTCAGTGACGATTTGTCAGGTACTTTGATAATCCATAAATAGGGCTTTCCTAAAGGATGTTTAATGCCATATATATATATATATATATATATATATATATATACTATATATATATATATAATATATATATATATATATATATATCAGTGAAGGCGTTGAAGAAGACAGCATTAAACATATGTCACTTTATTCTCATTGCGACGTTTCGAGACCAATGTCTCATCATCCAGGCTAAATAAAAGATAAAAACTGATATACAATACAGCATTAAATAATTTTTGTTGACATAAAAAAAATGATTTAATGCTGTATTGTATATCAGTTTTTATCTTTTATTTTAGCCTGGATGATGAGACATTGGTCTCGAAACGTCGCAATGAGAATAAAGTGACATATGTTTAATGCTGTCTTCTTCAACGCCTTCTGATTTGTACTGCCGAGGAATAGCCTAACCATCATGTTGAATTATATATATATATATATATATATATATATATATATATTATATATATATATATATTATATATATATATATTATATATGTGTGTGTGTGTGTGAACGTATGTATTTGGTTTGATTAGTATATATGGATCAAGTAGATATCCTATGGGGATGGCTATCCATATTCATCCCCCCACCCACCCCTACCGTCTGCCTAGCTAGGTCGCTGTCGATTTCTGTGCCCTGTCTTCCCCTTTCCAAACACCTAAAAGTGATTTGAATTGGAAATCGACAGACTTTAGGAGGGAGTGTGTTTGTGTATTTGAGAGAGGAGAGAGAGGCAAGGAGGAGGGGAAGGTGGAGAATGAAGCGAGAGAAAGAGGGAAGAAGAGCTACGTTGCGCAGAGACAGATAGCATTGTCTCTGGAGAAGTGTGGAATAGGCCTCCCTGTCGATGTATGTTTGCGAGGAAGTAACATGGTTCCGTCGTTGTATTTTATGAGTTCATTTGTTCACTCTCCGGCTTCTCCTTCGGTCCAGACGCGGTCTCATATATATTATGACGAGGCTTTGGAAGTGTAAGGAGGAATGGATGCTGTGAGGAAGTAGAGTCGGAGGACCAATTTAAGACGAGAGAAATAGTCAATTTTTCTATCTTATCATCTTTATATCTCACAATGGTTGCTTCAAAATGTTTTCACAAACCTTGTTAATATGTCTGTACGTTGTGTTTATTGAAGATATTTCCCCTTTTTATGAAAGTAATACGATCATTCGTCAAAATTATTTGGGCCACTTAGTAAGGTGATATTGGTAATATTTCTACTATTATTTTTGTCGTTGCAACGTCCATTTATTAATTTAAAAGCAGCATTATATCATTCTCTTAAGTCGTTATTAATAAATCTCCTATATTTTTTTGCCGTTTTCTTGTATCGCTCAGTAATCTTCTGTTTGAGGAATTTTTTTGTACTTGATAAACTTTTGGGCTTGTTTTCTATATTCAAGTTCGACATTTTTTAATTATAGAAATAATTCCAAAAACATATTCGGGAACTTTTGATAGAGCAAAGTTAAAAGTTTTACTTTTTAAAAAATAGCATTTAATCTTACAATATGGAACTGGAGAATACTTGCTAAACCTAGCATAGAAGGCTCAATTTATTCCGAAGGTATTGCGAACTGGATATGAAACGATGTGTGTGTGACTCAATATTTGTGAATATAAGATAGACACGTGTAACCTATCCCTCCTCTCTCTCTCTCTCTCTCTCTCTCTCTCTCTCTCTCTCTCTCTCTCTCCTCCTATATAATATATATATATATATATATATATATATATATATTATAAATTAGTTTTGTCATTGGTAGAGTCTATTTTCTGTCTAAATCTTCCCTTACATCTCTCTTGTTATATTGTTGAATGTTATGCTCAAATAATTTTTAGTCTTCATATTCATCGTCTTTATCTGTGCTATTTGATCGCTCTACCCTTCGTAACCTTACCTCGTCCAGATATAACTTACAAACCTTAGCTTAGTCATTTACGTACACTGTTAGGTACCATAGCATCCCGCCTATAATTCCATCGAATCGTGATGTCCTCCGGCATCTTCAACATCCACCTCCACAAGCATTATTAAATTTTCATTAACCGTTTGAGCTTTTTTTATTTTTTTTAAGCTCTGCCTTGCCTTTTTATCCTCAGTCAATATATCTTGAAAACGCTCACTCAGTTGACCCAAGGCTGAATTCACCTCAAACATCTCTCCATTTGCAACGTTATTCAGAGAGCCATTAAATTGTTTGGTAACCTTTCAGCATGAACGTGTTGTGAAATAAACGTTTAATTTTCTTTTGGTTCATGTTCACTTTTTTTCGCTTTATTCTGGATGGTTGCCTTGCTGTATGTCACTTTCTTCTTTACTATTCCGTTAGTTTTCTTGTATACTTGTAAACAATTCTCTCTCCCATGCAGATGTACTTATTGACATAATATATTACGTTTATTATATATTATCAATTATATATATATATAATATATATATTATATATATATATATATACTTACATATATTTTTAGGACTAAATTCTATGATCTTCTGTGCAGTACGTTCTTCATGCCAGTTGAACATTTGAGGTGAGTGTTATTGCCTTACGCATGGTGCGAAGTTGTATATCTCTACTCATTGTTTTGAAGTTGCATGATCAATTGGTTGACCAGTTATCGACAATGAAAGGTGCTTCAGATTATAGGCTATTACAGGCAGTGTTTAGTCTTTAGCTTATGTTGGGTTTGTTATACTCATCCTCTGTCTCTGAGAACAGGTAGCCGAATTTCAAGTCTTATGCCTTGAGAAATATTGAGCACGCAGGAGTGTTACTATGTACGCTGTGAAACCGTTACTGTAGCAGTCGTCTTGTTTATTTATATGTTTATATTTTTATATTTTTACGTACGTATAATCTGCAGGTTCCTATGTTTGGATTCAAAAGTTCTTCAATTCCTTAATGTCAAAGATTCACAAATGGAAAAACACGTTTCAGTTGTTATTTTCTTTATTTTTACAAGGTTACCGCGATATCACTTGAAAAAAACGAATTTCCCTTGCGAGGTTTTCGGCTCACTTTGTGGTCTGGCAGGTCGTCAATTCCAAGCTTGTTTCACGAAGAGTATTTTCTCTTTAATTATAATGGTACTGGTGAAGATTCCACTGATGGCATGTTAGCAGTGATTTGGAGATCGTTGGAGGAGTAGTATCAAAACGCTTGTAAAAACCTGCAGAATTGCTTCTTATATATAAAAAAAAATTGTCAGAGATTGACAGTAAAAATTTATACCGAGAAGCATGAATACGTTGCCTGGAAAAAGTTGAAAACTATCTCCTTCCATTATGAGAGAAAAAAAAATAGTTGCAAGGAAGAAGAGCCTGTTAGTGGGAGAGCTATCACGCGGTTTGGAACCTCGACAAACACGGAGCATCACGTCGAACACGAATCCTGACGCTGAACAAATGAACATTTGCATGAACACCGTCGCGCACCTCCCCCGACCCCGTCATCATCATTACCAACTTGTCGCACGGTCGTGGGAAGCTACCATTAGGACCCTGTTGCTAGTCATGCGGAGTCCTACGAAGAGAGACCTCTCTCTCTCTCTCTCTCTCTCTCTCTCTCTCTCTCTCTCTCTCTCTCTCTCAAGCAAGGTTGCATCTTGGATATCTCTCGATTTAGTCAAATGGAGACACGATATCTCTGATCTGTCTCCCTCTTTCGCGAATGCAAAGTTGCTTCACAGATTTGCCTGGCGCTCTCACTCTCTGAAGTCCAGGGACTGTATTTCAGATCTCTTCACCTTTGTTGCAAAGACCGTATCTCGGGTCCATACACATAATAAAAAGTGTGCAGATCTTGAATCTAGATATGTTTGCATGAGACGTCTCGGTTGTATTTCTTTGGTTCGGAGGCTGTGTAATTTTCAATTGCTGCTTTTATTTCTTTTTGTGTTGCGGTATCTGGTGTTTGTAAGAAAAAATATTGTCTCATATATTTTTAGAGATTTTGTTTGACTGATCATGATTAGTATACGTATTGACGGTTGCTATCAGTTAAGAGTAACGTATAGAGTAAAAGTTCATTCGCATTAAGTTCTAGTTACGTATGTTAGCCACCTTCACTTTTTAAAATACAGTTGAACTACAAAAGAACTTCGGCCCCCAGCTGCACCAACTTCTCAGAGGTTTATTTTATCTCTTTTTCCACTTTATGTTTTCTATCTTGTTACTTCTTAGTTCAACTATTGGGTTGTCTTCCAGTTCCACCTTAAGATCTGTGTTTCATCTTTACTTGTTTTCTTCATCTTACTGTCTTACCACTCCATCTCCTTTTCAGTCATGAGCGGTAAATGAATGAGTGTTCCAGTGCTTGACTGGACAGCCTTAATTTCATAAATCAGTCAACTTTTTAAAAATCCATTTAAACTGCAAAAGAACAGCAGTTAATGTATATTTTACAATTTTTTTTTTAAATTGAGGTAACAGAAACGTGGTAACAAAGAATATAAGGTGGTTCTTTTGTTAAACATATTGTTTTTGAAGAAAAATATTACAAGGCCGACGGGAAGTTTAATTCACTGGGAAAAACAAAGAATTTACAATGCGTTCTTGTAACCATGAAATTAACTAGAAAAATGTGAGAAAAAATTACTCGCTGCGTAAAAATCACTAAAACTTCTAGAAACTTTTCATTGGTTTTCAACTTGATACATAAAGTGAAGACAGTATTTATTTTAAGCCATGTCAATTTTCATCCCTAAGTCCAGAATGCTTTTAAATGTAGAAATTTGGCATTGTAATAGGACCCTATCAAATTATTCTGTTAGTAGTGTGGTTTTTCCTTTTCAAGTTTTTCGTAGATACTATACTTTGTTTCTAATAACCTTTTAGCTACCAAAAATTGAAGATTTATTTAGAAATGCCAAGTCCTTTGAAAATAATTTTCTGGTCACTTAATTCCACATTCGTTTACAAAAAAAAGTAGATTGAACCCTATGAATATCGATGGCAAGCAATTTAAGTGCACTGTAATGCATGAATTAGAAAAAAAGAATGCAAACCTTTTTGAGAGGAATATTTTACATCTTTATAAGCTTTGAAGCCTTGCCCCTGTTGCATGGAATTTTTTCATGAAATAAAACTGTCTGAAGTATGAACGATTACGTATGATTAGATTTATGTTACACACGTGATTTAGTTGACGTGAAGACGCACATGTGAAAAGGTTTTTATAGTTGGAATCTTAGTTTTCCAAGTTGATAATGTTTGTATGTTCCTAGATATATTTGATTTGCCAAAAAGACCCCAGCAGTAATAACTAAAAGCTTTGGTCTTCAGTATTCAGTGTGAAAATTTTACCACGGTAGCAATAGATAGGAATTGCCTGGGTATACCGACGGAAGATGAGGTAACCAAAGGTTTGTATTTTTTTTAATTAGCGTTGATATGTATCTATCTTAATACCGTTTTCCCTCTCTCTAATAAAGCCATTTATTATCCCCTAATTGCTCTCATTCAACTTTAATTTCGGAGTATTTACCTGCAGGCTGCTTTCATTTATGGTGCGTTCCTTCTGCAGTATATTGCATTCTACCGGAATGCAATACGCTTTTGACACAAAGGATATTCCTCTTGGAAATTTTGCTTCATGTTGTGTCTGATATATATTATTTCACTATGAATACCGTTGCATATTTTTCATACCTACAGTGTAATTATTTACATCCTCTTCAAGAGGTGATAACTATGCTTTGCCGAATTGCTGAAGTGTAAGAATTGTTCGTACCACAGATACAGCACCTGCCGGTCATTTCGCATCTTTTCGGATCTCAGATTTCTGTTTATTTTTTGCTTAACTTCCATACAGAATTTTCAGGTTATCTGTCTTAATACGTACATATATCTGAATTTCTCCATTTCAGTGCGCCAAAATTGTGTATTGCTTCACTTGTCTTGTGGAGCTATATTTTCTTTAAAAATTGGTTAGAACTTGCGGCTTTTGCAAGGGTGCTATTTTTCATTTATTATTGTTATAGCATCCCCTTCATTTTAAGACGTTATTTTAGCCATGTCCTGAGCATCTGTTTTACCTATTCTTCTTAGTAATATGAGTTGCATAATATTTTGTGAAGGCATCTTCAATGGTTAATTTGAAATTTTGCAGCCTAGTGATGTCAAAGGAGGCTGTCGTTTTTATTTCTTACTTTACGCCTGAAAAATTCTTTTGACGTTTACTTTAAAAAATTTGAAACATTCTGCCCAACATATTTGCGATTATTTAAAACAGAAACGGTAATAGTAGGGTGCTTCTCTCATTCCATAAATAGAAAGTTACGTACTTTACGTACCCTCTCGATGCTTGAGGAGTTTGGTTTTATCCAGATATTACTTGGACATGATTATCCAGGCTGCCAAATTTGTGAACTTCTTTCATTCGAATACCTGGCATTCGCGAGTCTGTGCCTATCCAGATGCCACGAACACTGCAAGCATTCTCTCTCTCTCTCTCTCTCTCTCTCTCTCTCTCTCTCTCTCTCTCTCTCTCTCTCTCTCTCTCTATTTCAGGTGAAGTTCCGAATATTAATGGTATTTACGGTTTATTGTCTTGTTCACTATCTTTAAACAAAAAATAGCCACTGTGCCACTATTATTATTATTATTATTATTATTATTATTATTATTATTATTATTATTATTATTATTATTATTATTATTATTATTATTATTTTTCTATCACAGTCCTCCAATTCGACTGGGTGGTGTTTATAGTGTGGGGTCCAGGTTGCATCCTGCCTCCTTATAAGTCCATCACTTTTCTTACTATGTGCGCTGCTTCTAGGAGCACACACACTTCTGCATGAGTCCTGGAGCTACTTCAGCCTCTAGTTTTTCCAGATTCCTTTACAGGGATCTTGGGATCATGTGTAGTGTCCCTGTGATTATGAGGATAATTTCCACTGAGATATCCCATATCCTTATTTCTATTTGCAGGTCTTGATACTTATTCATTTTTTCCCTTTCTTTCTCTTCAACTCTGGTGTCTCATGGTGTTGCGACATCAATGAGTGATACTTTCTTCTTGATTTTGTCAATCAGCGTCACGTCTGGTCTATTTGCACGTATCACCCTATCTGTTCTGATACCATAGTCCCAGAGGATCTTTGCCTGATCGTTGTCTATCACTCCATGAGGTTGGTGCTCGTACCACTTATTACTTCAAGGTAGCTGGTGTTTCTTGCACAGGCTCCATTGGAGGGATTTTGCCACTGAATCATGCCTCTTTTTGTACTGGTTCTGTGCAAGTGCCGGACATTCGCTTGCTATGTGGTTTATAATCTCGTTTTTCATATTGCACTTCCTGTATATGGGTGAGATGTTATTTTCATCTATCGTTCTTTGAACATATCTGGTTCTTGGGCCTGATCTTGTGCCGCTGTTATCATTCCATCTG
Organism: Macrobrachium nipponense; assembly: GCF_015104395.2. Classification (NCBI taxonomy): domain Eukaryota; kingdom Metazoa; phylum Arthropoda; class Malacostraca; order Decapoda; family Palaemonidae; genus Macrobrachium; species Macrobrachium nipponense. The sequence goes on along the minus strand of NC_061110.1, from coordinate 74,477,813 downwards.
TTTCCTTCTTGAGCTCTCCCCTTTGTAGCCATTGTCATGTTTCATCGTTGGCCAGTTCTTGATTTTGTCTAATGTATTGTCCGTGCATTGGTTTGTTGTGCCATTCCTCTGTTCCGTTTGTCGTTCTGTCTCTGTATATTTCTGGGTCTTCGTCTACTTTTATCAGTCCTTCTTTCCGTGCACTCCACAGCCACTCATCTTCACTGGTTTTCAGATATTGCCCCAGTGCTCTGTTTTCGATGCTGAACAAGTAATCTATGCTTAGTAGTCCTCTCCCTCCTTCTTTTCATGTTATGTATTGTCTGTCCGTATTTGCTGTGGGGTGTAGCGCTTTGTGTATTGTCATATGTTTCGTAGTTTTCTGGTCTATGCTGCAGAGTACTGGCTTCGTCCATTCCACTACTCCTGCGCTGTGTCTGATTACTGGTACTGCCCATGTGTTTATGACTTTTATCATATTGAGTTTTGACTTGAGTATCGCCTAAGTCTCTGCATATATTCTTTCCTGATCATCATCGTGGCCTTCATCTGTTGGTGTTTTATATCCTCTCCTTCCATTATTCCCAGGTATTTGTATCCTGTTTCATCTATGTATTTGATGTTGTTCCCATCTGGTAGCTTTATCCCTTCAGTCCTTGTTACTTTGCCGTTTTGTATGTTGACCAAGGCACATTTTTCTATTCATTTATTGTTATTATTATTATTATTATTAGTGGTATGTTAAATGTTAAAATATATAATTCTGATCTTTCACACAAATTCGCTTGGAATCCCGTTGGTATTTCTTAACACAGTGTTAAGGTATTATGCTCCTGTTTCAGTTGTTCTTCAGTGTCATCTGTGGGGATTTTATTTGGCTTACAGATAATTTTCGATCAAAAGACAACCATGTATGTCTGTTTTGAGTTGGTCCCCACCTGGAGAGTATCTTTGTGACAGTTTTGTAGAATCGGTTATGCGGTGTCGTACTTGCAATTCATTTATAATTCATTTGTAATGCAGAAATTCAGAATCGTCGCGGAACCTTTTGGTAGTATATTTTTGTATTTTTGATGTGAAAGTTTCTTGGTTTCACATATTTTCTGTATTAAAAGTTAATTTTATTTTTATCAGAACATTCATGACTCATATAAGGATCTTGAATATTTGAATATTAGTAATTTAGTATTTTCTTTTGACGAAAATTGTTTGATTTGTATCAATATCAAGAATGCAGTGCATGCGATCTCCGAGTGCCATTTCCGTTGCCCGTACTGTAGAACGTAAGTGTAGGTCTGTTTTGTTCTGGTGAAAATTTTTGTAGTTTAAAAACAGCTCATCGAAGCTGTTGACTTGGATTCATACATATATGACAGCTTCAAAATATGAAGTTTTGTAAAATGGAGATACTCCCCTTGTTTAATTACATTTTGAGTTTTTCATGTTTTTTTTTCTTTTTTTTTTGCTTTTAGAAATGTGGCATTTAGTGTTTTTGTACCCTTACCCTTGAATACTTATTTTGAAAATCATTTTATGCATTCCAAAATCATTCTAGCTCTGAAAACCACATTACAGCTAGTTAAAAAGAAGGAAAAGTTGCTGGCTGTCTATAAAAATTAGTTAGACCTAAAAATCAGTCAGCCAAATGTCCGGTTTTTCGTTGGTTGATGTTTGCGTCATATCTCCCTCATATTTCTTTCTCTTTTTTTTCTTATCTCAACATGGTTAATTCGCATTCAGTATTCCAGTTGGGCTTTTTGCCCCCATGAGTTACGGGTATTTCGAGGATATCATTGTTTCACGCCTTTTAATGGTCTGGTAATTTGATTTCTGGTTTCAGCGGTTTTGATTAGTATTCTGAAGGTGGTCCCTAACAGGGCAAGGGGGTTAAGCTTGAAGTTTTAGGAGTTAGCCTCGCCTATCATGTAGCGATTATCCGTGCTTGAGAGAGAAATGAGATTAGTGAATCAGATATGTTCGCTCGCGTCTTAATCCGCCGTAGTTTCATACCTTTATATCTTGGTTCTTTGAGAACGCAGACGAATCCTACCAAGCCATATATTGGAGAGCAAGATATGAGTGATGGATCCATGTGATTTGTTTGTTCTTACAACGCATAAGAACCATATGATTTGTTTTTTCTTCTGTTCATAGTTGCAAATAATTTCTTTTCATGGTTGTTGCCAAAGGCCTAGAAAGTTTCAGAGGTATCATAGAATTAACTATACCTTCGAGCACACAAGAAGTAAGTGTTATCCGAGTTTTCCTGTTTTTGTTGTATACGTATTTGTGGGCTTGAATCAGTATTCAGGTTTCAGTATTGAAAGCATGTTTTTCATCGTGGTGAATAGATTTTTTTGTGAATTGATGTATAATATATTCACTTGAGTGATTGTTGATTTTGTTGATCCATGTCATTATTTGGAAGATGAGATGTTATATGTTATTACCAGCGTCAGCAGGGCTGCAATTTCTTTCCAACCTTTTCAGGTAAGTCAGCAAGGGAGACTGGAAAATTTTACTCATCCATAGGAAAAAACAACAAAGTAGTTTATTCCAACAACCCACCATGGTTTGTCTCTGCAATATCTTGCAGGTCCTTGTCTGTAAAGAGTGGAAATAAGTAAAAAAAAAATGAAAACCACTTTCATAGAACGTAAGTAACGTCAAAATGAAGAAAACTGCGTTAGGTTTACTTTTAAGTTGACAAAATTTACTCCGTGAACTACCAGATATTGCATTGCCTGTATTTTCACAGCCGAGCTAAAAATCCTTGGTTCAACGTTTAAACCTTGTATGTATATCTGGCAACAAAGATATTTATTCAGATTGCAGGAGTGATTTAAAATCACTGAATATATTCAGTGCATGACATCTTATGATTTTATATATTCAAGAAGGTCCACTTCTACACAAGTTCATCTATTTCTGTTGTGTCCTACACATGTAAGTGTTGTTGAAAATGAAAAAGGGGTCAAGAAGAAATGCTCTTCTGCGTTTTTGATTTTGCAAGTTTTAAGTAAGTTCCCTGTTGTGATGTGAAGGGACAAAGTTTTATCCAGGATTGATTTTCTTCCCATTAGGACAGGCATACAAAAGTAGTTTTAACTTACAAACATATCTAACTTAATGATTTAGTTTGAGTATATGTTCTGCAGGAGCTTATCGGCATGGATATTAAAAATGGAGCATAATATTTTGGTCACCAACCCAGATAGTTTAGCCACCGATGAAAGGATTTCTGTGGTTGAAATATGGGAGATGAGGTTTAATTGATATCTTCTCAGTTTTAATGACTTGACTTTTTATCTATAGAAAATTCTTATTTTTGTGTTGAGCTGGTAGGATGTTTTTGCTTGTTTTTCAAATAACCTAGTGAAGTTATACTATTTCAAAGGTTGAAGCTAATGCCCGGATTATGGGTGTTCATCATCAGTGATTGCATTTGTAGAACTTAGCCAATTAAAAGCTACTTTCCCGAAACGTTTAGGTAGTTGATGACGTGTTTTTTTTATTTTAACATTGGAGTTAAATTATCTCTCTCTCTCTCTCTCTCTCTCTCTCTCTCTCTCTCTCTCTCTCTCTCTCTCTCTCTCTCTCAGCTTTCCTGTCTACATATAACAAAATAAAAAAAAGGAGCAGCGAACAAATAAATAGTTTCAGATGATTGCACAAACAAGCAAGATCTTTATACGTCAAATGTTTTTTCATACAGATCTTGTCTTCAGAGTTCCTGGAATGGAAATCCCTTTCGAAGATTAAAACGATGGTATCAACTACCTTTGTTGAGGCCGTAGACCCTGTTTTTCATTCAAAGAATACAATGCTTTAGCTACTCTACCTTCTGGCTATCCCTCTTCGTTGGTAATCGGTATTCTGTTATGCATTGGGAAGGTGATAGAACACAAAATTGAAATGAGCTGCTGACTGTACGATCTTAACAGATCCCAAAAATACGTGAGGTTGCTTCAGTACTTTTTTTTTTTTGAACGTAGCTTCTTAGTCAAGAATATCCAGTCATGTAGCATTGTTACAGTCTCCAGACTGCTTTAACGAAGTCTTGGCAAACAGCTTTTTTAATTTTAAATTTTTAAACAGCTCATATTAACCCTCTCATTATCTTTAATTAGTTTTATTGCTTCATTTGTTTTATTACTCGTAATGACTGTGATTGGCCTCCTTGCCCCAGTGTTCTGGCTTTGTCCCTGGATGCCCCTGTTAATGCAATTTCTTGCCTACCATTGTAAAGTGAACTTTGGTATTAGACCTATGCATGGAGCTCTGAATTCTGTCAGACGGTGTGTTGGACGTCATGAAATTGTTTAGTTACTTGCACCAGCATTGTATTTATGCACATCTAAGAGTCATCATAGTGAGTGCTTATGTTGTTATTCATTATTGTATGATATAGTGAACGTTCATATTACCTACTCCAAGTCATTTGCGTAATGAAATATGTTAGAATTTTACATATAGTTATATCTTTTACGCAGATGTTGGTATTTGTTTTGATGTTATTTGGTGACGAAGTTTGTTTTATGTTAATGGATCACTTCCAGAGACTTCTTGCGTAGCCTATATTATTTTGGCAGATGCGGTTACTGTTATAAAAATATATTTGTATAAGATTTGCTTTTAGTGATATCCAAATAATCATCTCGTGGCAAAGTGTTTTAACACTTACTTATTTTGGTGAATATTGTCTCAGTGTGTAATATGTAAATAATTCATGTTTTATATTTCTATAATTTCGTTTGCTGTCTACTATCTAGATCTGTCTCTTGCTGTTTTGGTATAGTTCAAAATTTTCCAAGTTTTTGGAGAAAACCATTTTACCAGTGTGGTTTATAAATTTATACGCTCAGATAATAATTGTGAATACCTCTTCCCAACTACGTTGATCATTCTGCCACTGTTATCCAAAGGACTCCACAGTACCGCAGGCACCCAAGTTCCCTTTTTAGAGACAAAGCGGGAAACCTGAAGTATAGAAGCTTTATCTAAGAACAGGAAGCATCCGCAGTGAGCGAAGACTCGATAGTTGTTTAGGAGAGGATGTCGTCTCGGCTTCCCAGCATGATTCAGTAAGGCGCAGATATTCGGTGGTTACGTATTGCTTTCGTCACGCAGTAGCGAATAACAGTGAAGTAAAACGGTAGACTGGAAACTTAATTTCACAGAAGGACAATAATATAGAAAACGTGTTGATAAGTATGAGGGCATTCTAAATGATGATGGAAAACGTGTTGATAAGTATGAGGGTATTCTAAATGATCTTATTGACGACACTTCCAAGTAAATTTGCTGTCATAGACTTCTTCCACATTGATCCATTCCTGTATAAGAGTGGAAAGAGAAAGAGAAAATAGGAAAGCATAGCAGTTCCTCGTTTTTGTGTTGTAATGAACTCCCAGTTTTTCCAAACGTTAAATGTTCTCATAGATGCGCTAGAGTGGAGTAGTGAATCGGCTGTGTATTTTTTACGCTTATTATCATTGTCAGTGACACTTGAAGGAAATATATGTATCTATCTGTCACATATATATATTATATTATAATATACATATATATATATATACTATATATATATATATATTATATATATATAGATGTTATATATATATATATATAGATATATACTATCTATATATATATTATATATATATATATATTTTTTTTTTTTTTTTTAGTGTGTGTGTGTGTCTGTGTTTGTGTGTGTGTATATATTTAGTGACAAAATTTATTGCACTTTAACGTGATTCAAGGTCAGTTTATGACATTCAGGAAGCGTAATTAGATACACGTATGCAATTATTGTCTAGTGTTAGTCATACTCATTCATGGCCATAAGTAGATATATACTGTTGATTTTTAGGTAATTTACCGGAACGATTTCACTGATTTCGCGCACAACCCGTGTGATATTTTCGCGCAAATTGATAACGCTGAAGACAAGTTAGCTTTCCTCAGATCACGGGAGGCGAACCCGATATCCGTGAGAAAACGGAAGCTGGTGTGACAAGACTAAATCTAAGGCCGTTAGAATTACGGCAGACATAGGAAAAGAAAGGAAGGCGTGCAAAAATGTTTCTGTTCAGACGCATGCATACGTCATTTCATGTCTAGGTTAGCAGTTAACAGAGTCATTGGCATAGTATTTTCAAATTGAAAAGTCATGTCGTCTTATTTTACGGTGAGGCATTGATTTATGGTAGACTAAGTAATTTGAAAAAATAATTTTTCCAGCTTATTCACCACCACTGGTATACGTATTCAAGTCTCTGTTTGGGTATGATTTAGAGTTAATGTACTTAATCTTTAATGATTCACGGTACTTTGTTTTCTATTCCTGTAAAAATAAGTAATGTCTCCATAAACAGTTGACTAAGATGATGATTATATATACCCTTTATATAGCTATGATACTTTTTTTATTACAGGTATATACTATACGAACTATATATATATATATATATATATATATATATATATATATATATATATATATATATATATATATATATATATATATATATATATATATATGTATATATATATATATATATATATATATATATATATATATGTATATATACATATATATATATATATATATATATATATATATATATATATATATATATATATATATATATATATATATATATATATATATATATATATATATATTATGATATATATATAAATATATATCATTCGAGCTGCAAATGTCCTTTAATATCTAATTCGCTCTACCTGATTATATATTTTATATATGTACCGAAGGGGAATTTTTAGTTGATAATAATTTCTTCCCCTCATGGGATCGAACCACCGTCCAGTGGACGGGAACGAAATCAGGACGGCCTAGTGACGTTATCAAGTCGGCCAACATTTGCAAGGCGAAGGGAAAAGGCACCATTGTTGTTATATTAGTTTACTATGCCGACATTTCACGACAGTTGCTTTCGTCACATTTTCAAGACTTACAAAAATTCATATTAAAACATCGATACATGCACAAATTATAAGACATTAATCATTGCAACCTTGAAAATGCGACGAAAGCCACTGTCGTGAAACGTCGGCATACTAATGTAACAATGGTGTCTTTTGCCATCGCCTTCGGGATTAATGTGAGAATGTGAATAATTTCTGACGTCCTTAGGATGATGCAAACCCGCATCCGGAGAATCGAACGTGGTCACTTTATCGACCTGGCCAGCGTACCCAAAGTGTGAAAAAATCGTTAGTTTGAAAAGGTATTGTGGTTATAACAGTTATACTCATATACATGTCTTGGAAAAAGTGACCTGTAGATTTTATGTATGTATATATATTATATATATATAATATATATATATATATATATATATATATATATATATCTATGTGTGGTTTGTGTGTGTGTGTATATATATATATATATATATATATATATATATATATATATAGATATATATATATATATATATATATTATACAGGGTGTCAGAAGTCACTCATGGATTTTATTTTCTGTTTTCTTTGCAGGTATACGACCATGGGTGTTTTTCTTGTGCTCTTACCCTCTCCAGTGACAGAATTTTTTCATGTGCAAATTTGTAGTTTCATTTTTTTCTGATGTGCCATGGTTATTTTAGAACAGAGGTGCAAAATTGCTGTATGGATGGAGGTACTTCAATCTGACTACATTGCAAACTGAAACACCATCTTCAACACCCACAGAATGTTCATGGAGACCAAATCCATGATTGATAGACCCTGTTCAGGAAGACCCTGAAGTGGGTAGAGTGAGGAGAATGTTGCAGCTGTCCAGGAGGTTTTGATCTCGGTCAGGGAAAGTCCATGTGGAGAGCATCCACAGAATTTAATATCGGCGCTACTTCTATCCAAAGGGTCTTGCTGCAAGAGCTCAGGCTGTTTCCTTACAAAATCCAGGTTGTACAAAAGCTTGAACCACAAAACTACAACAGCCGTAAAGATGTGTGAAACTGTTGGATCATTTCCAGGGAGACATGTGTGAAACTGTTTGATCATTTCCAGGGAGACCCTTCCATCCCTGAGAAGATGTGGTTCAGCGTCTAAGCTCTCTTCCATCTTTCTGGTCATGTTAATCGGCATAATACCAGCATATGAGAACATCACATTCCACTAGCATTGAAGGGGATACAGCTAAGTTAATTATCTGTTGTGCTATCTCCTCAGCTGGCTTAATTGCCCTGTTCTTCCATGATCGAGAACACTTTGTGAATGCCGACGGCAACAATTACCTCTGTATGCTTTAGGAATTCTGTCCCCAAACGGTCAGCTGTACCTAACATAGGGCAAGTTATTTTTTAACAAGATGACACCCCAGCGCATTATTCATGCGAAGTCTGTGCATTCCTGGATGAGGAGATCTCCTAATGCTTGAAAAACGCATGAGAAATGCATGTACATCAGTGACTCCCGAAATGTTGTCAGATGTTGGTCAGGCATGCATGAATGGTGGCTTGATTGTTACAAAAAAGGTGGGGCACATGTCGACATGTACCACTGACTTATGGATGAACATTCCAAATCAATGATGGTGCCACAGATATTCTCAGTTAATGTAGATTTTACCAAGTGAATTTCATCCATTTTATGTTTCAATTAAATTTTCACTAAACTACAAAACCTTGAGTGACACTTGAAACATCCTGTATACTAGCTGACCAACCCGGCACTCCCCAAGTAATCTCTCTGTCATTCCTGTTAAGATAATTGCTTCAGATACATTATCCAGCATTTTTGACATTTTACAATTCTCTCTCTCTCTCTCTCTCTCTCTCTCTCTCTCTCTCTCTCTCTCTCTCTCTCTCTCTCTCTCTCTAACGGGGCTGAACTTGGACTTGAAGGGCCTCGAGAGTCTCTATTTATCCCAGTAACCTAAAAAACTGTGGATTAGACTCTTAATATATGTAGGTTTCGGTTATTTTTAAATGACGCCACCTTCCCACCCTTTCCCACACCTCCCTTCCTATCAGGGCTAAACTTGGACTGAAAGGGTATTGAGGGTGTCACTATTCATCTCAGTGACCTCAAAAACTATGGATTAGTCACTAATATCTCTAGTTTTGGGTTATTTTTACATGTCACCACCTTCCCACCCCTTTTCACCGCCCTTCCTATTGTAGCTGAACTTGGACTTAAGGGCTTCGGGAGTGTCACTTTTCATCTCAGTAACTCAAAAACTATGAGTAGACACTAATAGCTGTTGTTTTCAGTTATTTTTTCATGTCACTCCCTTCCCATCCCCTTTCTCACTTGGACTTAGAAGGCCATCAGGAGTGTCACTATGCATCTCAGTGACCTCTAAAACTATGGATTAGCCACTGTTATCTGTTATTTTCGTTTTCTTTTTCTTTTGACATTTCACCTTCCTCCTACCCGTTATCATCCACTTCCTATCAGGGCTGAACTTGGACTTGAAGGGCATCAGGAGTGTCACTTCATTTCAATGACATCGAAAACTATGGATTTGACACTAATATGTGATTTTTTTATTATTTTGATATGTCACCCCCTTCTCACCCTCTCCCTCATGGGGCTGAAGTTGGACTTAAAGGGCATTAAGAGAGTTACTATTCTTCTCAGTGACCATAAAAACTATGGATTAGACACGAATATCTGTTGTTTTCCCAGCCCTCCTTCCTATCTGGGCTGAACTTGGACTTGAACGGCATCCAGAGTGTCACTATTCATATCAGCGACCTTGAAAACTATGGATTAGACACTAATATCTGTCATTTTCTGTAATTTTTGCGTCGCCCTCTTCCCACTCCCTTCTCACCCTCTTCCTTATTGGGGCTGAACTTGGACTTAAATGGCATTGGGAGAGTCAGTATTCTTCTCAGTGACCTCGAAAACTGGATTATACACTGATATCTGTTGCTTTTGGTAATTTTTCTATTTTGCCCCCTTCCCACATGGTTCTAGGACAACTGAACCAGTGGACAATTGATCTAGTGGACAATGGAACCAGAGGTCAATTGAATCAGTGGACAATTGAACCAGAGGACTATTAAACCAGTGGACAATTGAATCAGTGGACAACTGAATCAGAGAACAATTGAGCCAGTCGATAACTTAACCAGTGGACAACTGAACCAGTGTACAATTTAAGAAACATTTATTAAGAAATATTAATGTTTAAAAATTATGAATTTTTGTTAATGCTCAAGGAAAAGAAAATAAAATACAAACACATTAAGAAACATTTATTAACCCTTAAACGCCGAAGGGGTACATTAAAAATCGTCTTCCATGTGTCGGGGGGGTCTCAGAGTGAGTGCGGAAGCGGAAAAAGTATTTTTTTCAAAAAATCACAGCGTGCTTAGTTTTCAAGATTAAGAGTTCATTTTTGGCTCCTTTTTTTGTCATTGCCTGAAGGTTAGTATGCAACCATCAGAAATGAAAAAATTATCATTATTATATATAAATAATGCGATATATGATAGCACAAAAACAAAATTTCATATATAATTGTATTCAAATCGTGCTATGCGCAAAAAGGTTAAAGGTAACGAGTTAATTTTTTTTCGCTGTAATTTACACTAAATTGCGATCATTTTGGTATATAATACATAGTAAAACGATTTAAGCAACACAGAGGAAATATTATCACAAAATGATGCATGAATTCGTAACGCGCGGACGTAAACAAATATTTTTTTCAAAAATTCACCATAAATCTAAATATTGTCCTAGAGACTTCCAATTTGTTTCAAAATGAAGACAAATGATTGAATCGACCATATCTGATGAGTTAAAGTTGACCAAATATTGAATTTTTTTATATATTTTTTTTATTGGCAATTATTTCGGAAATTAGAAAAGCTAAAATCTTAAAATATTTTTCGTTTTATTCTAAATGGAATTGCGCACATTTTCATATATAAAACTCTATGAAATGCCTAATATGAAATGGAGCAAATATTCCGAGAATGCGACGTACGCATTTCGGAGATTTGCGGCGGAGAATCCGCGCACGGAGGGAAGGAAAGTTTTTTTTTTAAATTCACCATAAATCTAAATATTGTGCTAGAGACTTCGAATTTGTTTCAAAATGAAGATAAATGACTGAATATTACTAGACTGTAAGAGTTTTAGCTTACAATTGCGTTTTTTTACCATTTCGGTAGAGTCAAAGTTGACCGAACGTGGTTTTTTTTTCTATTTATCGTGATTTATATGCAAATATTTCGAAAATGAGAAAAGCTACAACCTTCAATTATTTATTGTTGTATTCTACATGAAATTGCGCACATTTTCATATATAAAACTTTATGTAACGGCTAATTTAAAATGGTGCAAACATTACCACAATCGCACGTATGATTTTTTCGTAAGAGTTACCGCGTGGACGTTAAGAAAATGTTATTTTTTTTATAAATTCACCATAAATCGAAATATTGTGCTAGAGACTTCCATTTTGTTGTAAAATGAAGGTAAATGATTGAATATTACTAGAATATAAGAGTTTTAGCTTACAATTGCGTTTTTCGACCATTTCGGTAGTCAAAGTTGACCGAAGGTTGAAAATTTGTCACATCATTTTTTATATGAAAATATTTCAAAACTGATAAAAGCTACAACCATGGGTTGTTTTTAGTTGTATTGTGCATGAAATTGCGCACATTTCCATATATAAAACTTTATGTAACGGCTAATTTTAAAATGGTGCAAACATTACCACAATCGCACGTATGATTTTTTTCGGAAGAGTTACCGCGCGGACGTATGGAAAAAGTTTTTTCATAAATCCACCATAAATCGAAATATTGTGCTAGAGACTTCCAATTTGTTGCAAAATGAAGGTAAATGATTGAATATTACTAAAATATAAGTTTTAGCTTATAATTGCGTTTTTTGACCATTTCGGTAGAGTCAAAGTTGACCGAAGGTTGAAATTTTGGCACTTATTGTTATTTATATAAAAATATCTCAAAACTGATAAAAGCTACAATCATGGGTATTTTTTTGTTGTATTCTACATAAAAATGCGCACATTTCATATATAATACTCTATGTAACGGCTAATTTAAAATGGTACAAAAATTATGTCAAAGTGACGAAATTATTGTAAACAAAACAACACCTTGATCCGTGAACTCCCAGCATCCCCCAAGGTGCGTGATTCAAGAGTTTTAGGCTGGTAGGCCTATAAGTATTTTTCCGCGAATTTAAAGAAATATGTCCAGTCGGCACCCGAGAGACAAAAAATGTTGACGTAAAATACGTCCACTCGGCGTTTAAGGGTTAAGACACATTCATCTGAAAAAAAAATCATTAATCTTTGTGAATGCTGTAGGAAAAGAAAATACATTACAAAAATATAAACCAGCTGATATAATCACATACAGTGTACTACACTATCCCCTATTTACATGATCTGAATATCAACTATTGCTTGCAAATACAGGAGCTTCTCTAGTGCACGTCTATACATCGTAACTTTATTGGTGAGTTGCTGTGTGAGGTTGATGTACTTGTTAGTGGGTGCATTGCACTGATGTACTAAAGCATTCTGGCGCACCAGAAGCTGGACAGCAATCTCGAGCAATGCCCTTCAGAAACTTCCACATGGTTGGGTGCGTACACATGTACTCAGATTTCAGGGCATTGTGAAACCCTTCACAATAATTTGTGGTTTTTGGAGCACTCTTCTGCATCCTCGAATTGGTTCTAAAGTTTGATAGGGAAACTGGGATCTCTTTGACGTACACCAATCTGCATGCCTCGAATGTAAGTAGACTATAAATATGCCACCACTTCTTTAACTAATGGCTCCTGAAGAAGGGTGAGGACAAATTCTTTGAAAACTGGTATGACATCAACTACAGGGACAAATACCAAAGTCAGCAGACACTTCTTGAGCACTGAAAAGTCGCCTTCATTTTCATATCTAAACTTTAGACCGATACTGGCAGTATTTTGTATGACACACTGACTGAGATGAAAAAAAGCAGCTGAAGGTGGAGGCATAGGTGAACTTTTTCCTTAAGGCATTGATGGCCTTCAGTTTCAAAATCTGTGAGGACCTTTCCAGGCTGTTGACCAGGTATAACATAGAGAATTCTATCAATCGTCATTTTGTAAGTGGTTTAGGTTTTGTTAGGACAAGGAAAGTAAATACAGGGAGGCTAGTTTCTGCTAACTTTGGCATGTATGCTATAAAGTTGATAGAACAAAATGAGTGTAGTTTCAAAAGTATCATTGCATGTCCAAAGCGTAGTGTTGCCACAAAAGATACTGGTAATGTTGATATCACCCATGCAGATTATGTGGTCAACATCATCCACCCAGAATTGTCCAGGATTATTTCTTGATACTCAGGAGGAATATCAAAGTTCTGGAGTGGGAGATTTTACAAGCAATGTCAGTGCGCTGACGTTTCCTTCTTTCTAATAGTTCCAATGATGATTTGCTTGGCAGCTGTTGCATGACATCACAGGTAGCAGAAGTTACTGCATATTCAACAGAGTTTCTCACACTGTCTGATAAGCCTTCGGCACATGATTGCAGTATACTCACCCCCTGCTGTACTTGGGCAGTTAGTTGATCTTTTTGCTATTTTATTGCTCTTTTTTCGGAAACTTAACAAAGTTTCTGGTGAGAAGTGACTGTTCATTCATGGCGTAGCAATATCGTTGTTGTGATAGTGGACTTCAAAATGGTTTATTATAGTGTAATTAGGTGTAGTGAGACTGATAAGGGGACTTACAAGCTCTTTTCGTTTCTGAAGGATCCCAGGTACTGTAACATTATTATGTATTTGTTGAAGTTAATATTAACTATCAAAAGTGCAAAAAATTACTAGTGTTGTTGAAAATTTCCCCCCAACTGGGTATGTTCTATGTCCCTGGATGGGGTGGGACTATGATGATCTGGCCTGAAGGGTGATACCAGCAAACATTTAGGTGAAGGTCCAGGAAGATCAGGTTGGGTTTTACAATTTTATTTCAAAATTAAACTATGTAAATTTAACAAAATACATAAAGTGAAAGGCAGACTCGTGCCAACAGACAACTTACAGTTGTCCCCTCTACTGGTTCAATTGTCCACTGGTTCAGTCGTCCACTGGTTAAGTCATTCACTGGCTGAGTTGTCCACTGGTTGAGTCATCCACTGGTTTATTTGTCTGGTCACACACACTTTACCCAACCAATGGTCCGACTTTAATTCTGTTTTCACCATGACCTTTCCTGGTTTGATATTGGTTAACATTTAAAAGGTTATCAAAATATATCAGATATGTGGGTTTGTATAGTGTGCATACAAACAAATAAAAGAAAAATTTTCTTGTTTATATATTATATATATATATATATATATATATATATATATATATATATATATATATATATATAGCAAATACCACAGGAAAATTATAGTTAGAAATTCAAGTGCTTTCGTCTTTACTAAGACATTGTCAAGGTGCAAATGAAATACAATTGGAGAGAAAGGTCTCGGGTACACAACAAGATCAAGAATATCAGATGGTTAATTGTCAAAAGGGTAAAAATTAAAAGAGGTAATCCAGGATTATTGGATATCACACGGTCACAAACCTAAACAGATTTGACCCTAACTGAAATTACAAAGTATCTTTACAGTCCAAAACATGTAAAAACTGAATATATTAATTTTGTGACATATTTATCCACAACTTTTTTCATTATGAAAGCATCAAGTTTAAATAAACGAAGACTTAAATTTAGAACATTTCTATTATTTGACTTGATGAAACAAGATTCAATGATATTCCTTTTAATTGTGTCATTACATGGGATTAAGGCTCTTGCTTGACTCCAGTTAATAGGATAATCTAAATCTCTCATATGTATGAATAATGCATTCGATATTTGCCCAGTTCTCACAGAATATTGGTGCTGTTTGAGACGTTGTGAAAGAGATTTACTGGTCTGTCCGTAATAGACTTTATCACACTTTTTGCAAGGAATTTCATATATGCAGCCTGGAAGATCTTTAGGAGAATTTTTGATTACTAAACTCTTGACATTAATATTACTGAAAACAACATTTATGTTAAAAAGCTTTAAAATTCTAGGAATATCTAAAAACCTTTCATCATGGGGTAATTTTAGAATTTTATGCTTACTAAATTCAAGTTTGTCATTAGTTGAATAAAATGTTTTTCTAGCTCTTTTCCATGCCACATCTACAAAAGTCCTTGGGTATTTAAGTTTCAATGCAATATCATAAATAGTTTTAATTTCAGCGTCAATAAACTGTGGGCTACAGACACGTAAAGCCCTTAGGAACATCCCAGAAAAAACAGAGAATTTAACATTTTGATGGTGATTGGAGCAGTAATGAACAAAAGAGGCAATGTTAGTTGATTTCCGAAAGAATGAAAAGGTGAATTTCTATCATTTCTATGGACAGTTACATCAAGAAAATTCAAATTACAATTTCTTTCTTCCTCTACAGTAAATTTTGTAGAAGGTACTAAATTATTGAGATTATTAAGGAATTCCTGGAGATTTTCGTGAACTGGCCAAATACATAAAATATCATCCACATACCTAAACCATATAACTTTTTGGGGCAAAATTCTTGGTAAGAGTTTTGTCACAAAAATTCCATGTAACTATTGCTAAGGACAGGATATAAGGGATTACCCATAGCCATGCCAAACTTTTGTACAAAAAATTCCCCATTAAAACAAAATTTACTATCTTTGATACATAACCTTATGAGACTAATGAGGTTTGCTACAGTTAAGGGAATGACATGACGTTCTAATTCATCCTCCAAATATTGAAGTAAATCATCTACAGGCACTTTTGTAAATAAAGAGACAACATCAAAACTAACCATATTAAAATCAAAATTCAAATTTAAACTATTCAATTTGTTTATAAATTCAACATTGTTTTTATCATTTGTGTTAGAAATGTATCCTACCAAAGGAGTAAGAATTTTTACAAGCCATTTAGGTAAATTATACATAACTGAGCCCACTGAACTAATGATTAGTCTGATAGGGTTATTAATTTTATGTGTCTTGACTAAACCATACATATAAGGTAGGGAGGCGCATTGCAGTGTAAACTGTTTAATTAAATGGTCCAAGCCCTTCAAAATGGATTTAATTTGTTTATTAAAATGGAGGTTCACTGTCTGTGTAGGGTCAGACCTCAGTTTTGTATAAGTATCAGTATCATTTAGCAATGTTATTATTTTACTTATTTGAGACCTTTCTCTCCATTTGTATTTCATTTCCTCCTTTACAATGTCTTAGTAAAGACGAAAGCGCTTGGATTTCTGACTATCATTTTCCTGTGGTATTTGCTTATTTAATGAAGTCACATGCATCTACTGTGATTTTTTAAGCATATACATATATATATATATCTATATATATATATTATATATATATATATATTATATATATATAAACAAACATACACAGTACATACATACATACATATATCATACATACACAGCACATACATACATTATATATGATGTATATATATATATATAGATATATATATATATATATATATATATATATAGTATATATATATATATATATAATATATATTATGTATGTATTGTATGTACTGTGTATGTTTGTGGATATGCCTCATACACTGTCACACATTGAGCATTTTCAACCAAACATGGTGTACATATAACTGAGCATCTGCAAAAGAATAATATGGGGGTAAGTATGACGTCATTGTCACCAAAGGGGGTAGTGGGGATCAGGATGGGAAAGGGGCGAAAAGTAAAATTAACTGAAAACAACAAATTTAAGTGTCTAATTCATAGTTTTTGAGGTTGCTGAGATTAATAGTACCACTCCTGATGCCCTTCAAGTCCAAGTTCAGCCCCAGTAGGGAAGGGTTGGTGAAAAGAGGTTGGAAAGGAATGACAAAAAATAACCAAAAACAACAGATATTAGCCTCTAACCCATAGTTTTGAGAGAAATTAGTGTCCAATCCACAGTTCTCTAGGTTGCTGAGATGAATAGTGACATTCCCAATGCCCTTCAAGTCCAAGTTCAGCCCCAACAGGAAGAAGGTAAAAAGGGGTGGGAAGGGGGTGACATAAAAATAACTGAAAGTGATAGGTATTAGTGTCTAATCCATAGTTTTTGAGGCTGCTTAGAAGAATAGTGAAGCTCTTGATGTCTTTAATTCCTTGTTCAGCAGGATTGGAAGGGGTGGGAAGGGGAAGACTATGTAAAAAAAAAAAAGCACAGATATTAGTGTCTACTTAATAGTTTTTGAGGTCGCTGAGATAAATAGTGACACCGATGCCATTCAAGTCCAAGTTGAGCCATGATAGGAAGGGGGTGACATAAAAATAACCTAATTGGCAGATGTTAGTGTCTAATCCATATAGTTTTTGGGGTCGCTGTTAGATTAGTAGTGTCTCCCGATACCCTGTAAGTTAAAGTTCTGCTCCGATAGGAAGGGGGATGAGAAGGAGTGAAAAATGCAATATAAAAAATGATGGATATTATTCTCTAATTCCTAGTTATTGAGGTTGCTGGGTTGAACAGACGCACTCCTGCCTTTCAGGTCCAAGTTCAGCCCCAATAGGAATGGGGGTAAGAAGAGGTGAAATATAATAGGTAAAAAATACCGGGCAACGTAACTGAAGCAACTATCTTACAGGAAAGGGAGAGGAAGTGAGAGAAAGAGTAAGAGGGAGAGGAAGTGAGAGAGAAAGAGTAAGAGGGAGAGGAAGTGAGAGAGGAGAGAGTAGAGGAGGTTTAGGAGGAGAGGGAGAGAGTTTATTGGTTGTCATTCAGTCTTCCTGGGCAGCGACGGATTAGTTATGAACCCCCTTGTGTAAGTTATCCTGCTGTATAGTGATATATAGTGAAATGGATATTATACAATATTTATGGTTAAGGAATTGTGAAAAAAAGATTGTGTATAAGGGACGAAAAACATCATTGTATGTTGTTGTTTGTCAGTGTAGGCAGTAGTTCGAGTCCTATTGGTGATGAAGCACATATCAGTTGGTTGTAATTTATTCGTTGGTATAGTGAACTGGGTATTAAACGACATTTGTGACTTAATTTTTGTGATTATGAAAAAATCACAGTGTATGTGACAATATCATAATTAACCATGTGCTACAAACCTGTCAGTCAGCTATCATGGTGAAGGTGTGTTAATATCAGTTCTAAGTACAAAAACTAGAATTCGATATGAACTTGACCTCTCTTAATAGCTCAGTGGACAAAAGTCACTGTACACCTTTGGCTGCCAATGTTGGTGGCAAAGCGCTCATCAATTATTATTACCATTGGGTGCAAGTTATTCCTAGGTATGGTGAGTAGGATATTGTAGACATTTGGGATTTAATGTGCATGAATATAAAATATGTCACTATGTAACAAAAATACAAGATACACACACACACACACACACACACACACACACACACACACACATATATATATATATATATATATATATATATATATATATATATATATATATATATATATATACACAAGTATAGTTTTCTGTTTTTACGTGGGAAGTACTTTTAAATCCTGAACAGGGAGGTTACCTTTATGTTCTGAATGAAGAAAGGACTGACTTACCATAAATATTTATTTATCTGACTGAGATTGCGGGGTCAGTAAAATATAAGAGGAAAGAAATGAGCTAAAGGCCTTACTCAACAAGGAATGTTGCAGATAAAACAATTAGGTTCACCTTAAAATCGTATATTTACATTAACACAAAATCAGAAGACTGGGGAATAAATTAGACAGCAAAACAGAGAGAACTAAATTATATAACAAATGGATAACTAAAGATGCTGGGGAAATCCACTTCAACACCATAGAGTAAGTTGCAGCGGTTAGAACCACGGCACACACGCACAATTGGAACGTGGGAATTCCACACCAAGGAGCTCTGCAATTGAGAACGCATGGGGTTGCGTGACTGAAAATTAGCACAATCAAAGGGGAATCGAGAGGTGTACAGAAAGCGCTAATAAGTCTCTATTTGAAACACACTGGTAAACTTACGAATTTAAATTAATGTGCTGCATAAATGAAGTTCAGGTCTATGTGGAAAATTGCACCTGGAAATTGAGAAGAAATCAGTAAAAAGTAGAAGAATTTGTGACTTGAAAAACCTCAAATCTAAGCACATTGCCTTATGTCAGAGTGTGGTTTCTCTTCGTTTTGCCAGATGGGAGGAAGGAATTTAAAGTACTTAGCACTGCAAGAATACTAGGCTAAGAAAAGCTGCCACGTTTATGGGATGTGGCTCAGACGGAGCTGGAGTCAAGGGGCAAGGTTGCTGGATCTTCTGCCAGGGCACCTCTGCCTTGGTTCCTGTCGCATAGCTCCATTTTTATGACTTCTGCTGGATTATCTCCCCATGCTCTCGACACCCCATTTTCTATTGCCGCCCACATGGGTTTTGGTGCGATACTGCTGACCTTGTAATTGTTCGGTCGTCTGCGTATCGGGGCAATGGCCTTCGGCTTTCTCTTCTGGTTAATCCCCATCCCCAGTGCATCTGGAGCCTGCGCCAGGGACTGTGTTCAAGCAGCATCATAACCGGAAGAGACTCGGTTTCAGGGCAATCTCGGGGTTGAGAAGGATTAACAGTGTCCAGGGAACAATATTAAGAGATTTAAGCAGGGGTAGTGTTTTCTATGAACCCCTTGGCGGTCAGCAGTGTGGTAAAAAGTTACTGTATATACTTCTTTTAAAAAGAACAAAACAATTCAAGTTTACCTGTTGTTCTCTCAAAGGAATAAAAGTTATCTTTTGCTGTATTTTTCTTCGCAAAGCTTGGAGGACAAGTGGATTTGGGAAGGGTACCTCTTCGTTGACATTATATATATATATATATATATATATATATATATATATATATATATATATATATATATATATATATATATAAATTTACCCAAATATTATGCCACAGTTATCGTTTAATATTCAGCTCACTGTATCTCTGGAATTATTCACACACACACACACACACACACACACACACACACACACACACACACACACACACATATTATCTAAAGAGTGTGTGTGTGTTTTATGTTTGCATTTCTTATATTCAGCTTTTAAATTTGGTGTTACTTACAGGTCTCTTCACGTGAGATATAAGCAGACATATAACGAGCATTTTGTTTGACTCGGACAAAGATACTTTTAAAATTGATTATCAATGAGGGTTTTGTCAAAGGTTTATTAAAAAAATATCACGAACTTGGAAACTCACATTTTTACAGTATTTCTGTCATCATTGAACTAGCGTAAGAATGACTCCCTACTTTTTGGTAATTTGAAATTTTATACGATTTGCGCTAATTCTTTACGTAACTTTCCTCTATTGACGAAGAAAATCGTGAAAGATTTCCTGTATTTTTAAGATTATAATTTGATGAGATAGCGAAATTTGACACATAATACACCATTCTTGTCCTTTTTTATTCATGATAATTTCGTTGTGCATGCTTGTCATTTACCAATAGTTTACGATATCTGTGCGTACAATGATGTCGATGTAGTATTGTAGTTTCTTGATGTAGTATTTTTATATACTTCTATTTCTTTTAAAAAGTTGCCTAGATATTTAGCAAAAAATGTTATATTGTACAATTCCGTCATTATTATTATATTTGTGTCTAACCCTTTTCCTTTTAAAACAGAAACACTGGAGGTCAGTGATTGCTCGACTCTACCATCAATTCTGTGTTTGTTGACGGGAGTTTGGCCATTCATCTTCCTGTAAGTAGATTTTTTTTTTTTTTTTGCCCTACTGCATGTGGCTATTCCGATTATGAATTCTATTATTCTTGTTACGAGGGATCGTCGATGAAACCTTTTGTATGGGTATGGGTATGGGTATCAAAATACATTTACTGATCGTGCTCCTCAGTAAGTAGTGTACTCTTCATGCCTATTTAAGTACAGTATGATATAATCAGTTCAGTACTGTACGTTTTTGTCATCTCAAAACACATTACACTGAACATATGAGTACAATACTGTATGTACAGAATAGCTCCCAATACCAAATTTGATCTTACGAGTGGTAAAGGGGAGCGCTGTGGACAGTTGTAATTTGCGATCCAGTTTGTTTGAATTTCTGAATGTTTACAAGTTGAATGTTCTAAATAGGGTGGTTTCTGTATATTTTTTCTTATGCGAGCTCTTGGGAGGATGCACATTTATTTTTTAGCATCTTTACGAATAGTAGTTAACCGTGTATTTACACTAAGATTTTTGATGAGGATGAACGAATTTTACGCACTTTTGTGATCGGTCAAGTAGAATTTGCTGAAATTTTGGGTTATTTTTTAGTGAAAAAAAATATATACTTCAAGGTTCAAATTTCATTGTATTTATTATTTTATTAAGTGAGTTGGATTTTGTCTTGCCCATAAGCCATTACCAGAATTCATATCTTTGTGAACGGAAGTCGGTTTAAGAGCAAAAAGAAAATTTGGACAAACGAAATCGGTCAACCAGAGTTCGTTACATGCAATTTGAGGTATAGATTTTTTCATGATTTTTTTTTCTATTTTTTTTTTTTTTTTTTCATGCTTTATTCTAAGATTTACTTGGTACAGTCACAAGATTTTTTTGAATAATGGCAGACTAGAAGTGGAAGGTAGATTCGTATTCTTGAAAAAAGAAGAAGTCAACAAAAGCAAACCAGTTTGATAACACATTATAACGCAAAGGAAGTTGAAAAATGTAAAAATTAACCTTTAAAACTGTAGCAATTACACAATAAAATTTTGAAGGCAGCAGCAGTCACGTAAATGGATGCTTAAAGAATAACAAATGGAATGTTGCATGTTGCCTTAAGTAGTTGGAGGTAACCCAGTGTGTAAACTCTGGTCAGTACATTATACAGTACATTAAAATCATAATATTTAATGTGAAACTGAGAAGATAAATTTGCTTTCAAGGTAAAACAGTTAACTCTTGAGATTAAAAGAGTCGATATTTGGAAAGACTTACTTATATGATTTAGAATAAGCTAAAAAGCCTGCCACTTGTTTAGCAAGCTTGCACATAATGCGTATATGTTAAGAAAGGAAAACAGATCTAAAAAAAAAAATACGAATGAAAAAACAGTAGTAGAAGAGTTAAAATGCATATATAGATGCTTAAAGAAAGAGCTGTTTAGAAACAAGTAAATAACATGGCACAAGGGCATAGTGCCTGAAGGTAACTTCGCAACCTCTTTAAACAGAACGCGCCAGCATCAGCGTTTCTATCACTGCCAGGAAAATGAATCCGCTCTTGTATAGTGAGATGGTGCGACATTTGATGTGCAAAATCAAATTGAAATCTTATCGTTGGTGAAGACAGTCGCTTTTAAGAGTCATTATGTCATTGTACTGCTGTATATCCGTAGTGATAAGCCAGGTAAATTAATCGAGTGATGTTATTACTGTACTTTCCCCCGTAGGCGGTTAGTGCCGTTATTGCACCTCACACGGTACACTGCAGGCATTGCTTAAGATTCTTTGCAGCGTCCCTTCGGCCCCAAGGTGCAACCTCTTTCATTCCTTTTACTGTACCTCCGTTTGTATTCTCTTTTTTCCTACTTACTTTCACCCTCTCCTAACAATTGCTTAATAATGAACCTACAGGGTTTTCCTCCTGTTACACCTTTCAGGGCTTTTTTATGTCAATGTCCGTTTCCGCGCTGAATGACCTCATAAGTCCCATTGCTTGGCCTTTTACCTAAATTCTATATTACTGCCTCAGTGGCGTGGTTGGTATGGTGTTGGCGTCCCACCTTGGTGGTCGCTGGTTCGATTCTCGGCCATTCCATTGAGGAGCGAAAGATGTGTATTTCTGGTGATAGGAGTTCACTCTCGACGTGGTTCGGAAGTCATGTAAAGCCGTTGGTCCCTTTGCTGAATAACCACTGGTTCCATGCAACGTAAAAACACCATACAAACAAACAAACAAACAATAAATTCTATATTCTATCGTCTATTGCTTTACTTCCATTTCTGTAAATAAGAAATTTCCGTTTCCGTGGAGGAATTAGTTCAAACACGAAAGGTATAAACCATAGTAAAGACTTGCTTATTAAATGTATTTTGAAGTGTCGTCATGAAAAAAGTAAAATCACGATGGGAGTTATCAGGTGTGATGGCAAATGAATGAACTCTTTGTAATTACTAGGCGGTTGGTGATGTGACGATAAAAGTGACCGTTTGTAAGTTGAAGTGAAGTATACAATTAAAAGAAATGAACGCTTGAAATTGGACAGTTAAACTTCCGAAACCGAGCCAGAGGATGTTACAGTAAAGGAATTGAATTATGTTTCAAAAAGACGTTATAGGGCATTAATGTAGAAGAAATGATCCTAAAGCAGCATTATGGTGAAAGATGTGATCCCTTATAAGTGAGGAAAAAAATAATTTGAACCTCTACCAAGGGGACAATATAAAGAATGAAGAAATAGCACTGAAGCCTTGCAGGTGGATAGTATAAGGTACGATGGAAAAGAAATGAATCCTTGAAAGTGGGCAATATGCGTGTATATATATAGATATATAATATATATTATAATTTTATATATATAATGTATATATTATTTTATACAATATGTATATATATTATGTATGGGGTATGTTATACGTATACATATATGTGTGTTGGAAAAGAAATGCATTCTGTGCAGTAAACCGTATAAGGTATGAGGGATAAGAAAATAAAACTGAAAGTGGACAGTATAAGGTGTGAGGGAAAAAGCGATGAATCCTTGTAAGTAGGCAATACAAGGTATGATGGAAAAGAAATGAATGCTTGGAAGTAGTCAATGTAATGTATGATGGAAAAGAAATGAATCCTTGGAAGTAGTCAATATAATGTATGATGGAAAAGAAATGAATGCCTGGAAGTGGGCAGTATAAGGTATAAGGGAAAAGAAACGAAACCTTTGAAGAGAACAGTATGAGGTATGAGAGAAAAGAAATGAATCCTGCAAGTAAACAATATACTGTGTGAGGGAAAACGCATGGAATCCTTGCCAGTGGACAGTGTACCTAAGCCAAGGTTGAGGAGAGAAAAGAAGACGAGCAGAAAGAAGTCGGGAGAGCGAGAAGCAGAAGGTGAGCTCACTCAGTCCTTGATTGTAGGTTGGTCGGGTTTAGAGCTCTGTAATAGCCTACTGGGGGGCGGCGGTAGCCCAGGGGGGTCTTTGTTGCACCCTGGGGGAGATAAAGGAGTTGGAAGGGGTGGAGGCGAATCCTTGCTTGTTATTAAAGGGGGATGGGTAGTAGAAGGGGGGTCCTGTGGTAGGTGAAGATGGTTGTCTGTTCCCGAGGAAGGTTAGTGATCGAAGGAAGGTGATTCTTTTTCCTTCATCATTCTTTCGATGAAAACGTCTCTGAAATGTCTATGTTAAGGGCTGAAAGTACCACCGTAGAGCAAAAGATGACCGAATATGTCTGAAGACTTTGTTATAAATTGGGTTGTGGGGGGGATAGTATATCAAGTCTATTCGTATTTTAGCAGCTGCCATTATGGCGCAACGACACCATTCCCTAATCCAATGTTTTGCGGTTATATAACACATGATTTCGTGTCTGCTCATTTATATTCTTTAAGAATTTGCCTCCGATTCTTAGCTACAGTTTGGTTTAACGTGACGATATCCTTTGATGAGCATTAAAAGAAAAAAAGATTGACGTGCATGAAAATAAGACCTATTTGACAGCTTCAATTATCTGAGGCCGTTTTTCTCGGAAAGTTCTAATTTAAGCAGAAGAAATAAACGTGCAAATGTTCAAAGTCATAGTTGATCTGGAATGGAATCCTTTATTATCCCATTTGAAATGTTTGAATGAAGGATAAGTTGTTAATGTAGTTAAGGTGGTGAAAATCTTTCAGGAGACAAACGTTATATTAACGCGGTTGAAACACTTGCGGCTACTTAGAATTATTTTCATGAGAAGATTGGTTAAGGAATTGCATTTTTATTTTTTCTAAACAGAGGCCATATAGTTTATTTCAGAATGTTTATATGTAGCGAGTTTGGCGATAATGGAGCAGTTTAATGAGGGAAATCTTACAAATATGTATGTAATGTGTGGTATAATATATATATATTAATATATATATATAAATATTATATATTATAATATATATTAATACACAATATACATATACATATTTGTATTTATGTATGTATGTAAATATACACACACATATATCTATCTATCGATACACACACGCACATATATATATATATATATATATATATATATATATATATATATATATATATATATCGATACACACACGCACCTATATATATATATATATATATATATATATATATATATATATATATCTATAAAAAAAATATATATGTATATATTATAAAGATTGCAGTTCTGCTTGATTGTCATTGTCGTCTTCATTTTAAGGATAGCAAAAGTTTTGAGGGCGAGGGGAAGTTAGAGTAGAGCCAAAGCGTTATTAAAGAAGAAGGCAGGAAACCACCGGAGTGCAAAGGGCGATGGGTGGCTGCAACTGATTCCTCCTCCTCCTCCTCCTCCTCCTCCTCCTCCTCCTCCTCCTTCTAGTATTCTTGCAGCAGGGACAGCAGCAGCAGTAACCAAGGACAGGAAATGTCTTTTATGCGGACGCTCAAGCTCTCTTCCCAGTGCACGTGGTATATACTTTAGGGTTTTTGATGATAATGGTGGCCTCTGTTGTCCGAGCTTGCGTTGGTGGTGGAGTTGGGCTGGTGTGCAATGGAGAGCAGTGGATGATGAGGAAGGAGTTCATGATGATAACTGTTCGAATCGGAATCGGTTGAACGAACACCTGTAGCCTTTCTTTGTCCACAATGATCATTCTTGTTCACTTCTGTGAAGTGAGTTTCTGCATGCGTTTGTTCCTGGCAGTCATGCGAAGTTGAAAACAACGGAGGTCAAGTTCTACGTTGAACTTATTAATAGCTGATCTCATTTTCAGAGTATTCGTTTGGTTAGTGGATGATTCTGTTCTATATATATATATATATATATATATATATATATATATATATATATTATATATATATGTATGTATGTATGTATGTATGTATGTATGTATATATATACATACATATATATCTCTCTCCATTTGTGTGTGTATGCGTGTAAAGTTTTTGTCTCATATACTCATGTACGCGTGACTTTTTTTTTTTTTATTCACAAATATAAAGCCACAACTATCGTTTAATATCAAATTCACCATACCGAGATTGCCAAGTGGTCAAAGTTTATTGTATGTCGCTGTTTCTAAACCAAGAGCTCGGATTCAAATCCTGATAGGGACAGAGGCAATTATCAATTACTGTTCCCTTTGGGTGTATGTAATTTTCAAGGCTTAATAAGTGTGTGCGTGCATGTATGTTTGTATGTATGTACGTATGTATTGTGTATGTACAACATCATAGAAAGAATATTGATAAATATATGTTAGTCTACCCTGTATTGCATGTCTGTTCAGGGGTTTGCACGTAATTGTAGAATTATCCTTCAATTAGTTCATCATTTTTACGCACACACGCTACCGTACTTTTGCGAGATGAACGCTGAACTGGTGTTCAGAAGAGTTTGCAATATCTGAAATTTTTGAAGGTTTCCCGATTTCCTGTAATTGGTCTGGCAACAAGCATGGGATTCCCACGTACCTAAGGTGCACAGCGATCATGCCTTGTCATCCCGCTTCTTTGTTTGAAGACTCTCATACCCCCCTCGAGCTTCAGGATATTAATTTCATCCGGATTAATAGTTACCTATGTTGTGACAGAGGATTCCTTTTGGCAGATTATTTATAATGTAGGATTCGGTGCAAAGTGCATCCGGTTTGTCCCGTGAACAGCTTTCGTCAGTTAGTGCTGTCTCGCAGCATGTACTACTCTCAGTTAGCGCGATTGGCTAGTGGTCTCGCTGTAAAGTTTTATATGGAATAGGAAAGAAATACATGTTTGAGTTTGATATGTCAGTAGTACTTGGTTTCCACAAGACTTCTTTCGCTATGTTGATCTATGCCAAGTTTGTCTATTGATTGTTCCGTAGGTTGTTAGCTCCCTTTCCCAAGTTACAGAGTATGTTTTTTATTTGTTTTCTCAAATCACTGGTGTTTTTTTATTTGGTTCATGAAGTAGTTGTTTCTCTCTCTCTCTCTCTCTCTCTCCAGTCTGTGCAGACAATTGTGAGGGAACGTCCTTATATGTGTTGTTTCCTTGAAGTGTTTAGAAATGCATTGTTGGACGTTGATCTGGACAGTGATTTCATATATTTATACAGGGAAAGTGCGGAGACCGTAATGAAAGTAGGCTCTTCATGATAATAATAATTATTATAAAAGTATAAAAATGTTCATATTCTTAAAACCTCTTTCTGATGGAGATTGTCACTGATATACCGTTGGGGGATATATTTTAACATGCAGTCAAAGTCTTTTCTTATTACAAAAAAAAAAAATTATTGTTTAGGGATCGAATATTTTTCTATGTTCGCAGAAAGCCAGTGGTTCTGCCTAGGGCATGTAATCTCTTCCTTGTGCAAATGTATTGGACGAAATCGAAAAGGTAATACATTTTTTGCACTCTTTATAGGAATGGATCCCGAGAAAGAGAAGAAAATAATCTCCACCTTCTGTGAATATTTTAATTAATTTATATATGTTTTTTTTATATGTGCGTGTGTGTATACTGTAAAAAATTATAGTGCTATGCATTACTGTGCTGACTAGCATGCAAAAACAACAAGTCAATGGAGAGACAATTTATCGAAGTTTTACTTGGTTAAAAAATAATTTATATAACTATTATTAAATTTGTGGTGATTATTTTCTACAGGAAAATATAGACCTTTTTTTTACTTAATTCTAACCCGTCATTGGGACCATTTATTTTTTTTATTTTGTCTTTGAACAATTCAGTTTTGGAATTACATCAAAATTAGCATCCCAACAAAAACATTAATTTTACAGAGAACTATAAATAACTAATCTTTCTGCAAGTTTTCCATAGGAAATCACAATTTTTTCATATTTTTCATTTTTTAATGTCTCGTAGCAGACATAAATAATTTATACACATCTGGGAAGACAATTTAATGGCAATTTGCATGGTGAGTAAATACTTATTTGCAACCGTGAACGGAACTTTTGTGTTCAGCTGACTTCGCCATATTTTTCTGACCTTTTATTCTTGATCTAAAATTGCCATAATATATAAAAATATTGTTTTAAAATTATAGAAAAATGTGTACCACAGCAAGAAAACTACCTTGACGCTATTCAAAGAGATCATCAGGGAGCAAATACATTCTGTTAACGCTGAGTGTACTGTTGGATGCTCAGTGAGTTTTAGTAGGTTGGATTTTGTATACATCAAATAGCCTATAGATTTTTCAAGCACCAATGAGACAGGGCGCTTGACAATATTACGTAAGAATATGACTAAACTTCAAGTAAAAACTGAATTTTGCCACTGCACTTTACTTTTATTAAATAAATGCACATTAAGCAAGTTACTTGCTTTGATTAATTGCTCTCTAAATACTATTGACAATGTAGGTAAGAAATAAGTAAAGGCAAAACTGGCCACTGTTTTGCTCCCATGCAATAAATGAAACACACACACACACACACACACACACACACACACACACACACATATATATATATATATAAGTACTACGCTACAAATGTCCTTAAGTATCCAGTTCGCTCTACCTCGGAAACAATATATTTTCAAATATGTTAAAACCGAAGGGGAATTTGTTAGTTGATAAAAATTCGTCATCTCATGGGCACGAACCACGGAAGCCGAGAATTCATGACGTAGAGTTGACGCTTTAGCTTATGAAAACGACAAATTTCTTAACTAAAATAATTTCCCTTTTGTTAACATATATGAAAATATATTATTTTCGAAGTAAAGCGAATTGATATTAAGGACATTTGTAGCTTAATGCTTGTACTATATGAATCACGGTGATAGGATAAAATTCATTCATATATATATATATATATATATATATATATATATATATATATATATATATATATATATATATATATATATATATATAGTAGTATATATAGTATATATATGTATATATATGTATATGTGTTTGTTTCGTTTATTGCATGGGGGCTAGACAGAGGTCAGTTTTGCCTTTATTTTTTTCTTACCTGCATTATCAACATTTAAAGAGCATTAAGTAAAGCTTAATATACATTTATTTGAAGGAAATAGAATGCAGTTGCAAAATTCCGTTATTTGAAGTTTAAAGTCCAATTATACGACAATTATGCATTATCATTAATATTTTTTTTTTTCCAGGTTGGTGCCATTGGGGCAAAACCTAGTTGTAGATTTAGTTTAGTTCAGTTTCATTTTCTTTACATGGTTTCACAAACGGTGAAACTTATGGAAGCAAGTAAAACCTTTTTCATTTAAATCAGAATGTGTTCATATTTGCGTTAATTAATGAACTTGATGAGGTTCTTCCCGAGAATTACTTTCTTTCATGGAAAAATCCCTTCTGAATGGTGCTCTTTTTGCTTTATTGTATACAATATGTCTAAGCATTTTTTTTTATTCAAGTTTACTTTCTATAGAAAAAATTTCTTCAAGAATTTTATTTCTCCAAAACAAATGGAATTCTCTGAGGCGTGTTTTCCTAAGAAGAGTAATTTTTTAAAGTATTGAGCTCGTTCGGTTTTAAATAACATGATCTCATCATAAGAATTTGATTCTTAACTTGCTGTCTTCAGGAGAAAATCATGAACAAATGTTTTGTGCCGAAGACATTATCCTGTTGGAAACGAATCATGTAGATGCCATTGTCCCATGTCCATGGAAGACGGTAAGTCCCCCCTCCCCCTCTTCCTCTTAATCTTCCTCTCCCCTCCCCCTCCCCTCCCCCTCCCCCTCCCCCTGGTCTCCCCCTATCTGTATGTACCACCTGTTCTTTGCGAGGTGATGGCATCTCTAAATTGGAACTCGCTTTATATGGATGGTCAGTACCCAAGAGAGGCATAGTTTATAAGGTTCTTAGTCAGTTAAATCTTATTTGCCAAGACTTCCATTCTTTTCTTGATTTTTTGATATTGGTTGCATTTATTTTTTATGGAGGAGGAGGATGATGCTTCATGAAATTCTGTCCAGACCTTGTTACGTTTAATGCTTTGTAACGATGTTGTGTTTTAAATCATGTCGAGGTTTATAAGCTGGAATTGATCGGTTAATTACCAACGTCATCTGCTATAGCAACTCCCTAGATCTTTTTCTGAGAGAGAGAGAGAGAGAGAGAGAGAGGAGCGAGAGAGAGATAGAGAGAGAGAGAGAGAGAGAATCTTCCCTTGCTTGAACTTAGCTGTATAGTCATATATGTACTTTTTTTTCTGACATGTTTGAGTATATTAATACATATATATCGTGTATAATAGGGAAATAGAATAATTTTAGAATGAGCATTGGACCTCTTGTGTATTTGCTTGATGTGTATGTAAATGTAACATTTGCCGTTAAGTATTTGTATATGATTAAGAGATTACATGCAAACGACGTGCACAGAAAAAGTTTCAGGTCGTCCAACTGTAACGTAAAAAAGTTACCGCCGGACTAATGTAGTTTCCACTTTCATGATATTACGAGTATTCTTTGGATTCAATTATAGAATTATTCAGTTATTGATATAATGATTCATTATATGATCTTGTAATCCTTAGTCATCTCTTTATTGTCATCAGTATACATACACACACACACTATATATATATATATATATATATATATATATATATATATATATATATATATATATATATATATATATATATATATATATATATTGAACATTTTACAGGTTGTTTTAACAAACCAGTTCATTAAGAGATCTCCCCGCCCACCCCAAAGTAATAATTTTTCTGTTTAATTGCGATGTACGTTAATTTTTACTGGCTCTAAAACACGTGATCATCGTGGATATTTTGCTCACCATATAGAACTGGTATAACGGAATTTAAATGTTGTCACAATAAATCCATACCATGGTTTCCGATACTTTAAATGCACATCTTTAATAACGCTAATAAGATGTAAATGTGATGATACTGTTTAACGACATTGATTTTTAAAAGGTTTTCGCTTAAACTGGATGCTGTGAATGTTACGGTGATTTCATGTTTGTTATAGGATGCTTCGATGTTGTGGATGTAGCAAAACTATCCTCGTTCTGGAGTGTTTGTTCTCTGAAAGTTTCATTCTTAATAAACAGTTTTTCCTTAAGTATCACATCTTGAAGTTATGCACCTGTTATTCATAAACTTTATTAGGTAACAAGAATTGAAGGGTTCATATTCTGATATCTCACAAAGATAATTGAATCCTAATTTTGAGTGTTATTTAAGCAGAAGTGAGGTATGATCCTGCCAAAAGGGAATTGTTTTGCTCCCTGAAAAGATTAGAATAGCAAACAGTGACGTAGTCGTTAGAATTCATGATAGTTTCATTTTAATTTTGTGCTTTGCTCTGAATGAAACCAGTTCTATCCACTAAAGTTTAGTCTTATTGTTTGGAGCTTAGATATGATTTGTAATTTTCTCTAGTTATTCTTGCATTTTATTTCCTTGTCCGTCTTTATTTTGTGTATATATATACATATATATATATATATATATATATATATATATATATATATATATATATATATATATATATATAAAGTCTGCGTATACATAAATATACGAGTATATGCGTTTGTGTGTGTATATATATATATATATATATATATATATATATATATATATATATATATATATATATATATATATACACACACACACACACACACACACACACACACACACACACACACCACACATACCTATGCTGTTCACTTCTTTATTCTTCCCATTTCATGTATGTTTTTGTGGGAATTGCTGTTTTAGTATTTATAACCCGTATCCCAAACCGTGTTTATATATTATGAGTCCACCACCTGATGAATATTTAAGTTTCCCTTCTTTTGTTAATGCCGTAATATTTCTTACTACTCCTTGAGGTGGCCGCTCTAACTTAGATGCTTTGACGCCAGGTTTAATAAACACAATCAATCAATCATGGTTGGCCATATAATTCAAGTAATAGGCGTTACCTCTCAGTTTCAAAGAATGCAGTTTACATTGAGATGATATTAGTACCCTACGTCATATGTCCCGACAAATGTCTAGGAATGGTTGTATACAGAGACAACGACTGTTCAGTGGTGGTTATCCATTGATGCATTGCTATTCCCATCGTTGCTTAACTCCGCTGATCACAAAATTTACAAATAATTTTTGAATGCATACGTATACCGTAACAAATGGATGTATCTTTTTAAAGTAAACATTAGGAGGTGCATTATCAAACCAACTCTGTTTATTATCAGCCATCGAAATGAATGTCATCAAAGAGTTGAATCCGGCAGAAATGATGACAAATGGTTAGGAAAACAGAAGCTGATAATAGTGATCTAGCCGGCCTTTCCTCTGTGGAATGGCTCTTAATCATTTTGATAAAGGGACGAGAATTATGAATAAATACAGGAAGAAGTAGGAAGTGGAGAATTGTCATCAATTTGTCACTGGCGGAGCAGCTTAATGGGGACCTCACACAATCATAGTTATTTCCCAATTTTTTTTTTCTTTTCTTTCTCGCTTGGAGGTTTTGGTGACCGCTAACATATTAAGGGTTTTGAAATGGCCTGCACTGTTTATGTCTATAATCTAGAGAAAGAAAAGAATGGCATGATGGTGATATATATTTATAAAGAATCCCAGAAAAGTGTTCTTGCTTTTTTATTCCTGTTCCTTTCCATGTCATCTTATTGTCCGCCACGCACCATTTATTATAGTGATGTTGCCGGGGAGCTGAAGTCCATTGACAATGTCAGTGTTCTGTTTTCTCCTTATACTTATTTTCATGCGGCTTAATGACCTTTTGTGTGGCAGATTTTTTTATTACATAACCTTATGGCGAGAAGTCATGTAATTGCATGGTGAAGTTGTCAAATAAATCGTATAGCATAGTGCAGGTATTTTATGATTAAGCGGAGGGTGTATAGTACAGGCAGGACAATTTTATATTTTGATGGAACAGACGATATTTATAATTTCATATACGTGCTTATCATCACCTAAATATTAAGTCCTTCGCTCTCTTTACTAACTTATTTTTCCAGTTTTGTATAGCATAGTTGACAAATTTAATATTGTTGAGTATGTGCTGTTTTGAATGGACATAAATCCATAGCCAAGGACCAGATTTATGTTGAAAATATTTTTACGTTTCATTTTGTGCCTTGTTGACTTAACCATATAGAAATGTGTGCAAGAATGCTCTTGTCTAGTTTGTTAGTGCATGATGTCAGAAGCTTCTGAAAAACCAGTATAACTTTTATTATTGGTTTCCTGGCATGATATTCATTTTCCTTGAATACATTTTTAAGGGGCCTCTGTAGATCCTTTGACATGTTTCTTACGTGTGAGTGAGCTGAGCGAGAATTAGGCTGTACAGCCAACTTCTTGTTTCCAGTCAAAAAATTTAAAGGTTCATTATTTGGCACATGTTCTTCAGGTATGTTACTGTGAACTTCTCTTTTGTAATGGTTCATTAAGGGGTTACATGTTTATGTATGTTGCTGTGTCTGTTTAGTTAAGGTTTTAAGGAGGCACAATTTCTTCAGGTATGTTGCTGTGAACTTCTGTTTTGTTATGGTTCATTATGAGGGCACATGTTCTCCAAGTATGTTGCGCTCAACTTCAGTTTGTTTTGCCTTTATTTTGCCTGATTACTGTTTTAAGTGTTAACATAATAGAGAGCAAGCGGCCCTTTAATGAAGCTTCAAACCACTAAACGTATCCTTTAGAAGGAAGAGCGGAGAGTCGTACTGATGAACTCAAAGATGAATACGTTGTACTTACACAAAGCTTAGGATCAAGTTGCCTGGGGCATTTGAGGCAGATGATATCGCTGTGGGCGCATCTCTCTCTCTCTCTCTCTCTCTCTCTCTCTCCTCTCTCTCTCTCTCTCTCTATGATATTGGTACTTAGTAGCAGTATTTCAAGTATGCAAAGCCCACCCACCCCCTCCTTAACCCCAATCTCCTCTCTCTCTCTCTCTCTCTCTCTCTCTCTCTCTCTCTCTCTCTCTCTCTCTCTCTCTCTTTACGCAAGTGTGTGTCTAACGAGTTATGCTTCCCCGGGACACCATGATAGATAATGCCGGGGCATCAAGACGCGTCTAATGACAGAGGAATAGAGCGGGTTATTAGGGTGTGTCCGAGGATCCTCCCTCATGCAACACATTTGTAATGATACCAGTTCGTCCTCTCTTACTTTGGGTCTGAAGGCATCTAACCAGTCGTTTGCTGGCTTCCAGTGGATGGGTTCACAGTGAGGTTGCTATGCTTGAACACAATTTCTGTCTTAAAATTAGGGGTATATTTGAATTTAATGTCGTTTTTCATTATTGCTTAGCATTATGGCTTTCGCAACACACACACACACACACACACACACACACTACACACACACACACACACACACACACACACAGCAGGAAATATATTGAAGTTCAAGACAATATCGTCATTGTAGATGTCATGTTGCAAGAAAGACTTCATGAAATATTTTTGTAATTTTCAGAAGCCACATGAATTGAAAATTACAGAACATTAGTTTCTGCTACTGTATAGTGAAACTAGCAGGACTGATGAGTCAAAATTAAGGGAGCCGGGACTTGCAGTGTTATGGTGTGACCTAGCAGCCTACTTACCAGGTAGAAGTAACCTATTCTGTAACAGTTAGTTACTGCATGTAAAAGGTTTAGCAATGTAATGTCTTCTCTGCCAAGTTTTGAGAGCCAGAAGTAAGTTTTATATTTAATTTTCCCATTTTAATTGTAAAAAGTCATTGGAAGACTGTTTACTTTGTTTAACTGGATAGCTTATTGATCACTTCATTTACATGGGTCACCTGTAGTCTGAAAGCAACTATGTTACTGACATCACAGAAAAATGAATGCTGATTGAGTAGTCAAGACCTTATTCAGAGATTTTGCCTCGAAAAAAAAGTTTTGCAGTTTAGAAGGCAAGATAAATTATATTAATTAATTATCATTGACAAGTTCCTCGATGTCATCTTGCTAAGGGCTATGATATTGGTTTTGCATTTGTAATTCTGGTGACCTGACATATTAATGAAGTATTGATATCAAGTACAATACCCGGTGCAAATATTTATGCATCTTGCAGAGGCGTCTCTTAAAATTAATTTTTGTTTATTAGGCATAATCTCCCATGTTGACATTTTGAGGCTCAAAATCTCATTTTTTTACTTTGGGGAGTCACTACCCACCTGTACGTATGTTCATGTTTCCTAGCCTGTTTCAGCGTCAGTGCAATTCACGCGGTGCACCATAGGCATTTCTTAAGGGTGTTTGCAGAGTTCCTCGGCCCCTAGCTGAGCCCATTTTATAGCATTTTACTTGACATCACATCTATTCCCGTTTCCTTTCTTCCATGTTTACATCTTTGAACTTCATTTCCTTTATTTTTTGGATCACTTTATCTGTCTGTCCAAGCACTACATTTCCTTCATTTCATTCTTAAGCTCGTGATTGCTGAAAGTGTCCCAGTGCTTGGCTTGACAGTCGCTTCAGTGGCGTGGTTGGTATGGTGTTGGCGTCCCACCTCGGTGGTCGCGAGTTCGATTCTCTGCCATTCCATTGAGGAATAAGAGGTGTGTATTTCTGGTGATAGAAGTTCACTCTCGACGTGGTTCGGAAGTCACGTAAAGCCGTTGGTCCCGTTGCTGAATAACCACTGGTTCCATGCAACGTAAAAACACCATACAAACAAACGAGACAGTCTAAATTTCATAAATGAATCAATCAAATTGAAATTGAAGATAAGTTGATAACTTCAGAGAACATTTTGGATATTTCTTCTCTGGCGTAACTACATTGTTAGTTGATATAAACAGTATCTACAACACACATTTCAGCGAATAAGTCTTTTATATTCATACAAAAGAAATGTAAGAAAACCTTACCCAAATCATGTTTCTGTCTTAAACGACAAGCTCGATGGTGTCACGACTTTACGATTGGAAAGTCTGGCACGTTTCATAGATCGTACAATAAGCGGAAATGTCTAGCCTATTCGTTTGTTGTGAAATATCTTTATTCGTTCATTTGGTGCGTGGATTTAGAAACTGGACACACGGAATAACTATAGGGTTCCCATAAAATAGCTAGTTATCATTACTTACCTCATTTTATGCACCAAATGCAATAGAGACGAGGAATATGATAAGGAAGTTTAATTATCCTGACCTTCCCGGCTGTTGAGGTAGAACAGGTTTTCTCCCAAACACCAAAAACCTTCTCTTTGGTAATTGAATAATAAATTCATGGTGATTGCAGCTGCAATAGGTTGAGGATATGTTAGAAAGCGCTGCACTTTTTTTCGTGTTACTTAATTATCCACGGTCAGTAAACTACGATACGGGATCTAAATACACACACTCGTAATGATGGCAACGTCCAGATTCCCCAAGATACTTAAATGGGATTCTGAGATTTATGTTCTATGGGCTAAGCATTATTCTTTGTCCTCCTCCTCCTCCTCCTCTCTCCTCTACTCCTCCTCCTCAGGGGTTTGGTAGTGAGCACTCACTTGATTGTTACCTAACTGAAGGAATAGAAAATTATGGAAGGTCCTTCATTTGCGAATGTGTGCGCGTGAAGTGATTAGATAACAACATGTGTATTTTCTTCTCGTGATTTGAACTAAGGGTAATTATGTCTTGAAAACGGCAAGCTGAAGTAAAAAATAAAGCTTATAACAGTTGCTGCTAAATGGATCTTGCAGATACTGTATCGCGATAAATAAGAAAACTATGGACAAGACATAAATAAAAATTATTTGGATCATGCGCAAGAGGCGTCCATGATTTGTGCGTCGACTCTCCTTACATTTATTGCACCATGCTTCATATATACCCCCTCCTCCGGTGATGTCCATCTCTGTTTTTTTTCTTTCGTTGCAAATAAGAAATAAAACTTATAATAATTTATATTCTTCCCACGGAAATTCCATGAATAGGATCAGCAAACCACCCCAACATCTGCTGGTCAATATTTCCTGTTATTTTGCTTTATTTCCTGTTTTATGACTTTCACTACTTCGACAAATACGAGAAAGGTTCAAAGAACCTTGTCTTTGCTTCGGATGTTACAGGAGTAGATGTATGTACCGTGGTCATTTCATCCGAAATTAAAACTCGTGGTGTAAGTAGTGATATATTTTGAGGGCAGTGATACCTTAGCGCTTACATAATGAAGCTACGTTGCACCAAAACTTCCATTGCTGCCAGTGTTCTTTACTATCCTTCTCTATTTTTCTTACTAATATTTTCATGAAAATTATTCTTTTACCGGCTAAACGTGGAAATACCTTAGAATAGAAATTACGTTTTTTGGCTTGGACAGCAGCCGGAGTACATAAATCGGGTTTGGCATTCCTTTAAAGAGGATTGTGATATTTTTCCTGTTTTGCATCATTATATTTCGTATTCTCTCTCAAATAATTGTTTCATAGTTGTCTTCCTGTTGAATCATTCAAACCTTCTTACTGTCTATGTCCCTTTCAGTGCTGAATGGCTTTATAGGTCCCAGCGCCCTAAATTCTATATTCTATCTATCTATCTATCTATCTATAAAGTTTTTTAAAAGATAATTGGATTATAGAAAATATAAATTACATTTTAATTTTACGATCTAAAAGAGTGATCTGGTGAAATCTAACCGTATTTCTTATAATGTATCCATTCGCCTGGTACTAAGTAATCTTTTCCTCTTTGTGGATTTTACGAAAATCTATTTCGTCTGAAATGATTAATCACCAGATGAATGAATGTGGTCTGTTTGTTCCTATCCATGCCAGTGAATAACCGACTCTTATAATAGTTTTTGTTCAGGAATTTACACTTCATGAATTGCAACACGCAAGTGCAGCGGTTATTAAAAACTGTAAGTAAATAAATCTTAGATGAGGAAGGAAACCAGTAAATAAACGCGTTAGGCGAGGTTGCGTAATATCTATCATTTGAAGGGAGTAACGCATAATCCTTGTCTTATTTATTATTTGCCACGCGGCCTCCCGAGTTCAACCCTAAAATATATAGCTCAACCAACGAGGAGTTGACGACCGAATCGAAAATAGAGAAGCTGTGCGGCTCTGAATGGGCTTTCAAGTATAGGGACTATGCATGATACGGCTGTATTATTATTATAATCTTGATTGTTGAAATAGAATATGCCTCTTAGTGATGCTGACTACTTGAAATTCAGTGCTAGAGAAATTTAGCTGTTTTAGTTCTTCATCACATGACAGTCCTAATGTTTCATAGGCTTCAGTTTCAGGTTTAGCCTAGCTGACGTCGAATAGGAGTAAAATATGAGTTCACCATTAAGGAACTATAGAAGGTAGAAGGAAACTAGAGTTCCAATTGAAGGCTGAGAGAACTGAGAATCCACTTGGCTTACAGCAATAATACAAAGACTGGGGTGTGCCTTCCTAAAACATACCTGGTCAATGCAAAAACCGTTGTTAAAGGTCTCCCCCTTGTTAGATGGAATCAGTGCTACGAGAATATTGATTCTGGAATCTTGGATGATAAAAGATCTCCTCATTACATGAACTGGCGACTCTTGACCGTGACATGTTTCTTGTGAGATTTAAAACTCTTAACTGATGGCAAAATGTAGCAAGAAGCTCTTGAGAATAATATTCGAAATGATATCTATATAACTGGTGAAGATGGCGTTCGTACGACGTAATTCAAATAAGAATTGGATTTTCTTCTTTTTATGGCCTTGGTGCAAACGTTTCAAACATACTGCCATAATATTCAAACGTAGGCTGTTGAGAACATATCCTTATTGACCAAACTAGAGCACACTGATACTCTTCCTCTCCCGTGAGACTTCGTAGGGATCGTGAAACGGTTGATGCTGGAAGCAAGTACGGTAACTCACATCTTTGTACAGCTCGTGCTATTCTTTTTTTCTTGGAATAAGATTACTCTTCTGTATTAGTGTACGTTTTACGACTTATTGTGCTTTAATCTAACTCGACAATATTTCACAACTAAAGTGCCAATTTATGATTTTTTTATATAAATACTGGACGATTTTCAAGGAAAAATATATTGTATAGATTTGACATAGTTATGTAATGGATTATACATGAGTTTAAGTACTGAAAACTTCAGAAGTCATTTTAAATTCACTAAGCAATCATGAACTATGTTCATTCTCTTCCCACAACCCTTGTGCTGTAGGAGAAATGGAAGAGGAAGAGAACAACGTGAAATAAGCCATTTTTCTAGTGTGTTGTGTAATGTAGATATATCAAAAAGAGAGAGAGAGATAAAAAAAGAGCCGTAAATCAGTGTGACGAGCGTTAGTCTATTTAGCCTTTCTCCAATCAAGACCAAGACTTATTGGTCTTTGGGTCTCCGGGCGGGAAGACCGGTGGTGACAAATGGTCTCTGTATGACATGCAATTAGGCCCTACGACCAGATCTGTCCGGGTCGTGATAATGCGGCTGAAACCACGAAGTAGGTTTAATACACACTCTTTTGCCGTCTTCCCCTATCTTTAAGTTGATAGCCCGAGAGGATGGAGTCGTGGAGTAGGATGTTATTGTTTTGTAGTATCAGTTAAAACACCGGTTCTCTCGTGGACTCAAAGGTTCAGTTGGCTGCATTTCTAGCTGATCCACTTGTGTCAGTCTTAGCTTTTGTCGTTTTGTCTAAGGTGGGTTTCCGGATACGTTTTGCAATCTTATTTATACATATGTATACAGTGTGAATAATATTAATAGTTCCAACAATGACAACAGTAATGAATGTAATCCTCATCATCACTTCTTACGCTGTGCGGCAAAGGACAAGAGTAATAAAATCAGTACCATCAGTGATCATGGCTGACATGAGAATTTTTTCTTGGTCCCTCGCACTTTTTTGTGCAAATGAAGATGTGAGCTCTTCATTATATCAGTATTAGCATTATAAATATGTGAAGAAACCGGAGTATCAAGTGCACTCACAGACAACTGTTCATGTAATTTGGTGTGCTACTATGTTATTTTGATCCTTTACTGGACAGAAAAAAGATATACAAAAAATATTGTTTTCCTCTTCACTCTTTACACGGGACGAAACGGTAACAAATACGTAGCTGGTTGGTAATTGATGTAAAACACGATATGCATTTTCATGGTCTTTGTGTACCTGTGGATGCTGTGTAAGTGTTTAGTGCGATTGCATGCTTTTATTTTCATTTACACGTTATGACACTTTAATAGATACGGTGCTCGATGGTAATTGATATGAAATACAAAATATAATAAAAATTTCTGGTGATGGGACTTCATCGGGTGTGACATCACTTGATGGGATTTCAGTCTGTTCTCAGGCTTTTTGATTGCAGTTTTTAGATTGAGTCAAAATCACCTGATGCGGCTTAAAGTGTGCGTTAGACCGTAAAACAGTGTTTTGTGCAAAATTACGGTTCTCTCTTTGTATTGTGGTGTTAGGTGAGTAGAGATTCTCTTTAGATAG